>NC_092715.1:37993815-38329402 GCF_047496885.1 Scyliorhinus torazame | reverse complement strand
AATTTCTTTCCCCTCGAAGGGGGGACACGAAGAAATATGGGCGCCGGTGGGGAAGGGGAGGGGGGAAGGAGAGAGGGAGCTGCGCCATCAGGGGCGGGGCCAAGAGGGAAGCGCGGGCTTTGTCCCCGCGCTATGGAAATTGTGGCGGGAAAAGGGGGCGCAGGAAGGAGGGGGCCTCACATGATGGGAGGCTAAGGATAAACGGGGGAAGCCGAGGTCAGCCAGAGTTTGCTGACTTCCGGAAGCAATATGGGGGTAGCAACTAAGCTAGAGAGGGATCTAGCGGTGGGGGGGGGGGGTTTTAACTGGGTTGCTGCTGCTAAGGGGAAGGGGGAGCTGTTACGGGATGGGATGGTCGGGACGGGAGGGCGCCGTCGGGGGGGAAAAGTGGGTGCGTGGGAACCGGGTGAGGAGCTGGTCTAAAAAAGGGGATGGCTAGTCGACGTGGGGGGGGGGGGGGGGGGGGGGGGGGGGGGTGCGGTAAAGAGCCCCCCAACCCGGTTGATCACGTGGAACGTGAGAGGGTTGAACGGGCCGATTAAGAGGGCAAGGGTACTTGCGCACCTAAAGAAGCTAAAGGCAGACGTGGTCATGCTTCAGGAGACGCACCTGAAACTGGCGGATCAGGTCAAATTAAGGAAAGGATGGGTAGGACAGGTATTCCACTCGGGCTTGGATGCGAAAAATAGAGGGGTGGCTATACTGGTGGGGGAAACGGGTATTGTTTGAGGCAAAGAACATAGTGGCGGACAGTGGGGGTAGATACGTGATGGTGAGTGGCAGACTGCAAGGTGAGGCGGTGGTGCTGGAATGTATATGCCCGGAACTGGGATGACGCGAACTTTATGAAGCGTATGTTGGGGCGCATCCCGGACCTGGAGGTGGGAAAGTTGGTAATGGGGGATGGGGGGGGGGACTTCAACACGGTGCTGGACCCAGGGCTGGACCGGTCCAGATCTAGGACCGGGAGGAGGCCGGCGGTGGCCAAGGTGCTTAAGGGCTTTATGGAGCAGATGGGAGGAGTGGATCCCTGGAGATTTACTAGGCCAAGGAGTAAAGAGTTTTCCTTCTTCTCCCATGTCCACAAAGTGTACTCCCGGATAGACGTCTTTGTCCTGGGGAGGGCACTGATCCCGAAGGTGGCAGGAACGGAGTATTCAGCTATAGCCATTTCAGATCATGCCCCACATTGGGTAGATCTGGAAGTAGGAGAGGAAAAGGAACAGCGCCCACTCTGGAGATTAGATATGGGACTGTTGGCGGACGAGGGGGTATGTGTAAGGGTGAGGGGATGTATTGAAAGGTACCTAGAGATTAATGATGACGGAGAGGTCCAGGTGGGAGTGGTCTGGGAGGCGCTGAAGGCGGTGGTTATAGGGGAGCTGATCTCCATAAGGGCCCATAAGGGGAAACAAGAGGGTAAAGAAAGGGAGAGATTGTTGAGGGAGATTTTGAGGGTGGATAGGCAATATGCGGAGGCTCCAGATGAAGGGCGATACAGGGAAAGACGGAGATTGCACACGGACTTTGACTTGTTGACCACGGGTAAGGCGGAGGCACAATGGAGGAAGGCACAGGGAGTGCAGTATGAATATGGAGAGAAGGCGAGCCGGCTGCTGGCCCAACAACTTGGGAAGAAGGGGGCGGCGAGAGAGATCGGAGGGGTTAGAGACGAGGAGGGAAAGATGGAACGGGGAGCGGAGAGGGTGAACGGGGTGTTTAAGATATTTTACGAGAGGCTATATAAGGCTCAACCCCTGGAAGGGAAAGAGGGAATGATGCGTTTCCTAGACCAGCTGGAGTTCCCGAAGGTTGAGGAACAGGAGATGACAGGACTGGGAGCGCAGATTGAGGTGGAGGAGGTGGTAAAAGGAATTGGGAACATGCATGCAGGGAAGGCCCCGGGACCGGATGGGTTCCCGGTGGAGTTCTACAGGAAATACGTGGACCTGCTGGCCCCACTTCTGACGAGAACCTTTAATGAGGCTAGGGAAAGGGGGACACTACGCCCGACAATGTCGGAGGCGACGATATCGCTGATCCTGAAAAGAGACAAAGACCCGCTGCAGTGCGGGTCATACAGGCCTATCTCCCTCTTGGACGTAGATGCCAAGCTGTTGGCCAAGGTGATGGCGACGAGGATAGAGGACTGTGTCCCTGGGGTGGTGCATGATGATCAAACGGGGTTTGTTAAAGGGAGGCAATTGAATGCTAATATACGGAGGCTGCTGGGGGTGATAATGATGCCCCCACCGGAGGGGGGAGGCGGAGATACTGGTGGCGATGGATGCAGAGAAAGCATTTGATAGAGTGGAGTGGGACTACCTGTGGGAAGTACTGAGGAGATTTGGATTTGGAGAGGGGTTCATTAGATGGGTTCAGCTCTTGTACAGGGCCCCGGTGGCAAGTGTGATTACAAATAGGCAACGATCTGACCACTTCCGACTATATAGGGGTACAAGACAGGGATGTCCCCTGTCCCCGTTACTGTTTGCATTGGCAATTGAGCCACTGGCCATAGCGCTGAGGGTCTCCAGGAAGTGGAGGGGGGTACTTAGAGGAGGAGAAGAGCATCGGGTGTCATTATACGCGGATGATTTGTTGCTGTATGTCGCGGACCCAGTGGAGGGGATGCCTGAGATAATGCAGACACTCAGGGAGTTTGGAGAATTTTCAGGATATAAATTGAATATGGGGAAGAGTGAACTGTTTGTGATGCACCCCGGGGAACAGGGCAGGGGAATAGACGATTTACCGTTGAGGAGGGTAACAAGGGATTTCCGGTATTACGGATCCAGGTGGCCAGGAACTGGGGAACCTTGCATAAGCTTAACTTGGCACGACTGGTAGAGCAGATGGAAGAGGACTTTAGGAGGTGGGACATGGTGCCCCTGTCATTGGCGGGCAGGGTGCAGGCGGTTAAAATGGTGGTTCTTCCAAGGTTTCTTTTTGTTTTCCAGTGCCTCCCTGTACTAATTACAAAGGCCTTTTTTTAAAAGGTGGACAAGAGTATTATGAGCTTTGTGTGGGCTGGAAAGACCCCAAGAGTAAAGAGGGGGTTCCTGCAGCGCAGTAGGGATAGAGGGGGACTGGCACTGCCGAGCCTAAGTGATTATTATTGGGCCGCCAACGTGTCAATGATATGTAAGTGGATGAGGGAAGGGGAAGGAGCGGCGTGGAAAAGACTGGAGATGGCGTCTTGTAGGGGAACTAGCCTAAAAGCACTGGCGACGGCGCCGTTGCCGTTCTCCCCGAAAAAATACACCACAAACCCAGTAGTGGTGGCAACTCTGAAAATTTGGGGGCAGTGGAGACGACATAAGGGAGTGACGGGTGCCTCAGTGTGGTCCCCGATAAGGAACAATCATAGGTTCGCCCCGGGAAGGATAGATGGGGGATTTAAATCTTTGCAGCGAGCAGGAATTGCGAAATTGAAGGACTTGTTCTTAGACGGGATGTTCGCGAGTCTGGGAGCACTGACGGAAAAATATGGGCTGCCACCTGGGAATGTATTTCGCTATATGCAAGTGAGGGCATTTGTGAGGTAACAGGTGAGGGAATTTCCGCAGCTCCCGGCGCAAGAGATCCAGGACCGAGTGATTTCGGGGGGCATGGGTGGGTGATGGTAGAGTGTCAAATATATATAGAGAAATGAGAGACGAGGGGGAGACGATGGTGGAGGAGCTGAAGGGAAAATGGGAGGAGGAGCTGGGGGAAGAGATAGAGGAGGGGCTGTGGGCAGATGCCCAAAGTAGGGTAAACTCTTCGTCCTCGTGTGCCAGGCTCAGCCTGATACAATTCAAGGTTCTACACAGGGCGCATATGACTGGAGCAAGGCTGAGTAGATTTTTTGGAGTGGAGGATAGGTGCGGGAGATGCGCAGGAAGCCCGGCGAACCACACCCACATGTTCTGGTCATGTCCGGTATTGCATGGGTTCTGGGTGGGTGTGGCAAAAGTGATTTCAAAGGTGGTGGGGGTCCGGGTCGAACCAGGCTGGGGGTTGGCTATATTTGGGGTTGCAGATGAGCCGGGAGTGCAGGAGGCGAGAGAGGCCGATGTTTTGGCCTTTGCGTCCCTAGTAGCCCGGCGAAGGATTCTACTTTTGTGGAAAGAAGCTAAACCCCCGGGCGTGGAGGCCTGGATAAACAACATGGCAGGGTTCATAAAATTGGAGCGGATAAAGTACGCACTAAGAGGTTCGGCTCAAGGGTTCCCCAGGCGGTGGCAATTGTTCCTCGACTATCTCGCAGAGCGATAAGGGAAAATAGGAAAGGTAGCAGCAGCAGCCCGGGGGGGGGGGGGGGGGGGGGGGGTGGAGAGGACTCATTTGGGTCCTCAGGGGTTTTATGTGTGTGTTTATATATTAGTTTTTTATATTAGATTTTACGAAGTTACTATTTTAGTTACTATTTCTGTTGTTTCTTATTTTGTTGTTGGCAGTTGCCGTTAGTTAGCATATTATTTATTTCAAAAACGATCAATGTATATATTATTACAAAGTTGTAAAATGGGAAATTTTTGTTTTAGTTTGATCGAAAAACTTTAATAAAATATATATTTTTTTAAAAATATACTTATTAGCGTTCAGAACAATGAGAGGTGATCTAATTGAAACATATAAGATTATGAGGGGGCTTGACAGGGTGGATGCCTGGGAATCTAAACTAGGGGCACAGTTTCAGGATAAGGGGTCTCCTATTTAAAAATAAAGAGATGAGGATTTTTTTCCGATGGAAATCATGAATTACTGGCATTCTGTACCCCAGAGAGCAGTGATTCTTGAATATATTCTCTCTGAGGGTGGTTGTCCTTTAAGGGCATCATAGCAGACGAAGGGTCACCTGGCCTTGGGTACTAATGGGGACTCAGAGTAAGGGTTCACGACAGGGGGGTGGAATCCTCTTAGGCAGGAGGCTGGTCGGGAGCTAGCTGCAGTAGTAATAATATAATAATTATTATTGTTATTCAGCAGTCATGTGGCTGCTGAACAATTCTTATCCATAAAACCTTTTTGTCTTCATCGATGGAATCTCTGAAAGTGCATCTTTACATCTGGTGACAATGATGAATATCATGACACTGCTTTTAGCCCAACACTTATGAGTATCCTGTGTTAATGGAAGTCTGAAGATAAATACTCAACAGAATGCCTCGCTGGGCGAATAGACCCATTTGACATATTGCCAGACTCTAAGTAATGTAGGATCAGAAAAGGTGGGTGAGCAAGGAAGAGAACATGGTGTGGTATTATAGGTATTACGGTACCTGAGAGGCTGAAGTACCATTGGTAGAACCTATATGCTTGCTATTGGCTAGAGAGTATAATAGCTCCGCCCTGATAGGCCGGGTATAAGAACCCGTGCCGTCCCAGCAGCCCTCAATTCTATCCCTGAGCTGCTGGGGGAAACATCTAGCTTATTAAAGCCTTCAGTTGTGCTACAACCTCGTTTTAGTGGTCATTGATCATGCACCAATTTAATAAGCTAGATTTTAAGAAGAAAGGATGGAGCAACTTAGCCCCCACGCGGCAAACTCAGCGGCGACCTTTAAGCACTGGCTGGCGTGTTTCAAAGGGTATCTCGAGACGGCAGAAAATGCACCCACGGGAGAGCAGAAACTGCACGTCCTGCACTCCAGGGTGAGCCTGGAGATCTACACCCTCATCGAGGAAGTGGAAGACTTCGATGCAGCAATCGAGCTGCTAAAAGGACACTATATTCGCCCGGTAAACCAGTTCTACGCCCGGCATCTGCTTGCAACAAGACAGCAAACCCCTGGGAAATCTTTGGAGGAATTCTACCGCACACTCCTGGTGCTGGGCAGAAGCTGCGGCTGCCCGCAAGTTTCGGCGAGTGAACACATGGAACTCTTATGCCGGGACGCTTTCGTGGCAGGTATGCTTTCATCTCATATCCGCCAGCACCTGATAGAGAAAGACACCCTGGGTCTTAGGGAGGCACGGGCCCTTGCAGGCTCCCTGGATGTGGCCTCCAGGAACGCCCGCGCCTACGTTCCTGACCGCACGGCAGCCCCCCTGGGCAGCGTGGAATCCCGCAGCGGCCGACCCAGGGACTTTCCCCGTTCCCCCCGCAGGCCTGCGCTGCAAGGCGGCCTGCCAACCCTGAGGGGCCCGCTGCTACTTTTGCGGGCAGGCCATGCACATCCGCCAGCGCTGCCTGGCCCGCACATCCACCTGAAGGGGATGCGGCAAAAAGGGCCATTTCGTGAGGGTATGTCAGGCCCGAGAGGTGGCTGCGGTCTCCAGCGGCGAATCCGGACCGCCACCACAAACCTCTCCATGGGCTCCGTGTCGCCAGCAGTCGCCGCCACCACCATACCCCAGGGCCACGTGCGGACCCCAGGTGCCGCCATCTTGTTCCACGGACGCCAGGCTTGAGGATGGGCGCCGCCATTTTGTGCACTCCCAGCCATGTGCGACCAATGGGAGACGCCATCTTGGATGGGACCCCCAGCTCGGCCGACCACACACTGCCTGAACAAAATTCCCAACTGTTGCGATTGGCCTCGGTGACTCTGGATCAATCTTGACCTCGAACACTCTCAACCGGTACGATGACCGTTTTCATCAACGGGCATGAGACGTCCTGCCTAATTGACTCTGGGAGCACGGAGAGCTTCATACACCCCGACACGGTAAGGCGCTGTTCCCTCCTCATCCACCCTGTTAATCAAAAAATTTCACTGACCTCCGGTTCCCACTCAGTGGAGATAAAGGGGTTTTGTTCAGCAAACCTCACAGTCCAGGGAAGGGAGTTCAAAAATTTCCGTCTCTACGTCCTTCCCCACCTCTGCGTGGCTACACTCCTGGGTTTAGACTTCCTGTGTAACCTTCAAAGTCTGACCTTCCAATTCGGCGGCCCTATACCCCCCCCTTACTGTCTGCGGCCTCGCGACCCTTAAGGTCGACCCGCCTTCCCTGTTTGCGAACCTCACTCCGGATTGCAAACCCGGCGCCACCAGGAGCAGACGCTACAGTGCCCAGGATCGGATCTTTATTAGGTCAGAGGTCCAAAGGCTACTGAGGGAAGGGGTCATTGAAGCCAGTAACAGCCCCTGGAGAGCTCAAGTAGTGGTGGTAAAGAACGGGGAGAAGCATAGGATGGTCATCGACTACAGTCAGACCATCAACAGGTGGACGCGTACCCCCTCCCCCGCATATCCAACCTGGTAAACAGGATCGTGCATTAAAAGGACTTCTCCACGGTGGATCTCAAGTCCGCCTACCACCAGCTCCCCATCCGCACTAGTGACCGCAAATACACTGCCTTCGAGGCAGACGGGCGGCTCTACCACTTCTTAAGGGTTCCCTTCGGTGTCACTAACGGGGTCTCGGTCTTCCAGTGCGAGATGGACCGAATGGTTGACCGGTACGGTTTACGGGTAACATTCCCGTATCTCGAGAATGTCACCATCTGCGGCCACGGTCAGCAGGACCACGACACCAACCTCCGAAAATTCCTCCAGACCGCAAAGATCCTTCACCTAACTACAATAAGGATAAATGTGTGTTTAGCACCGACCGTCTAGCCATTCTCGGTACGTAGTGCGAAATGGAGTTATAGGCCCCGACCCTGAACGCATGCGCCCTCTTATGGAGTTCCCTTCCCTCACTGCTCTAAGGCCCTGAAGCGCTGCCTCGGGTTTTTTAGCTACTACGCCCAGTGGGTCCCCAACTACGCGTCAAGGCCCGTCCCCTGATCCAAACCACAGTTTTTCCACTGTCGATAGAGGCCCGCCAGGCCTTCAGCCGCATCAAAGCAGACATTGCAAAGGCCACGATGCACGCCATCGACTAGTCCCTCCCCTTCCAGGTCGAGAGCGATGTGTCCGACGTAGCTCTGGCGGCAACCCTCAACCAAGCGGGCAGACCCGTGGCCTTCTTCTCCCGTACCCTCCATGCTTCCGAAATCCGCCACTCCTCAGTCGAAAAGGAGGCCCAGGCCATAGTAGAAGCTGTGCGACACTGGAGGCATTACCTGGCCGGCAGGAGATTCACTCTTCTCATGGACCAACGGTCGGTGGCTTTCATGTTAGATAATGCACAGCGGGGCAAGATTAAAAAAAATGATAAAATCTTGAGGTGGAGAATTGAACTCTCCACCTACAACTATGCGATCTTGTTTCGTCCCGGGAAGCTAAATGAGCCTCCCGACACCCTGTCCCGCGGCACATGTGCCACCGCACAAGTGGACCGCCTCCAAGCCCTCCACGAGGACCTCTGCCACCCTGGGGTCACTCGCTTTTTCCATTTTGTCAAGACCTGCAACCTGCCCTACTCCATCGAGGAGGTCAGGACAGCCACCAGGGACTGCCAAATCTGCGCGGAGTGCAAACCGCACTTCTACCGACCAGAGAATGCGCACCTGATAAAGGCTTCCCGTCCCTTTGAATGCCTCAGCATGAACTTCAAAGGCCCCCTCCCCTCCACCGACCGCAACACGTAGTTCCTGAACGTGATTGACGAGTACTCCCGGTTCCCATTCGCCATCCCCTGCCCCGACATGACCGCCTCCACCGTCATCAAGGCCCTCCATAGCATCTTTGCACTGTTCGGGTTCCCCGCTTAGATACACAGTGATACGGGGTCCTCCTTTATGAGCGACGAACTGCGTCAATTCCTGATCAGCAAGGGCATCGCCTCAAGCAGGACGACCAGTTACATCCCCCGGGGTAACGGACAGGTAGAGAGGGAGAACGGAACGGTCTGGAACACCGTGCTACTGCCCCTACGGTCCAGGAACCTCCCAGTCTCCCGCTGGCAAGAAGTCCTCCCGGATGCCTTCCCTTCCATCCGGTCACTACTTTGTACAACCACCAATCAGACACCTCACCAACGTCTCCTTGTCTTCCCTAGGAAGTCCTCCTCTGGGACCTCGCTCCCGACCTGGCTGGCAGCACCCAGACCCATCCTGCTCCGAAAACACGTGCGAGCACCCAAGTCAGACCCGTTGGTCGAGAGGGTCCATCTAGTCCATGCTAACCCCCAGTACGCCTACGTGGCATACCCCGACAGCTGAGAAGATACGGTCCCCCTACGGACCTGGCGCCCGCTGGAACTCCACGCACATTCCAGCCACCAGTCCCACCCTCCCCTCCACCGCAGCATCTTACAGGAGGATCGGTCCTTCCGCCGCCCCTGCCTAGGCCCCCCCCACCCACCGACTCCTCCCGCAGGCGTTCCCTCCCCAGGTCAGCCGTTTTCCCCACCAGCGCCGTCTAGGGGTGACGAAGCTGCCATGGAGATCGAAGCCACACTCCCGGAGTCACAGACGCCCGAGCCTCCACTGGAGTCACCACCGAGGCTCCGACGATCACAAGAGGACAACCAGGGCCCCCGATCGACTGATTGCTTCATTTTAACCGTAATCTGTAAATATAAAACACCAAATGTACATAGCTACCAGACTTGTAAATAGTTACTAAACACTGTATGGAGGTATTACTGTACCTCCATAACTAATTATACTATGTTATGTTTTGTAGTTGCTGGCCACCACCCCCCGCAGGACTTTTTTTTAAACAGAGGGTGAATGTGGTATTATAGGTATTACGGTACCTGAGAGGCTGAAGTACCATTGGTAGAACCTATATGCTTGCTATTGGCTAGAGAGTATAATAGCTCCGCCCTGATAGGCAGGGTATATAAGAACCCGTGCCGTCCCAGCAGCCCTCATTCTGTACCTGAGCTGCTGGGGGAAATATCTAGCTTATTAAAGCCTTCAGTTGTACTACAACCTCATTTTAGTGGTCATTGATCATGCATCACATGGCAAGACCCCTGGGTCAGAATCCACAAGAAGCATGAGCAAAATACAAAAACGTACCTCTACTTAAATTGTAGACTAGGTGCGTGCAGTCCGGGAGGCTCAGTGCATTAAAGAAAAACAAACCTGTAAGCTTGTAAAATAGAATCCCTGCAGTGCAGAAGGAGGCCATTCGGCCCATAGAGTCTGCACCAACCTTCCGAAAGAGCACCCTACCTTGGCCCACTTCCCTGCCCCATCCCCGTAACCCCACCCAATCTTTGAACATTAAGGGGCAACTTATCCAAGCCAATCCACCTAGCCTGCACATCTTTGGACCATGGGAGGAAGCACCCGGCGGAAATCCACGCAGACACGGGGAGAACATAGAAACTCTATACAGTCACTCAAGATCAAACCCGGGTCACTAGCACTGTGAGGCAGTCAAAGGTCTGGAAAGAAACTTACAGAATAATAAAAAAAGAACATGGCCATGCGATGCTGGCAGCTAGAAGAGACATGGCTTCAAATTTAAGAAGGAATTTGGATAAAAGGCAAAGAATTGCTGCAATTTAAAACATTTCTAAAGCTTAAAAAAAAAAGCGTTGGCACTAAAAAGCAGTGCTACAGCTTGAAGAGCAAACAAAAAAAAGATACAGCTCAGAACACTCTGTACATGAATTGATACATTTCTTGCAAAGTACGTTTGAATCCGAGCAACTACAGCCTGTGGGGGGGAAAAGATTACTGCAGAGTCGTAAAGTACCTTCGAGGTAATACATTTAAAGTGGCAGTGCACTTAAAACGGCAACCACCAGGAGGAACAAATGGCTATGGACAGGAAGGTACAGAAGACCCCAATAGAATGCAACTTTTTTTTAAAAAAAGGTCCGTGAGCAACGGAGATCTCCAGAAAGAGACAATGTAAGAACTCAGAGGAGGCAAAGAAGACCTCAAAGAAGAGGCAACAAAGACCTCGGAAGAGATGCAATAGATGACCCCAGATAGAGGGCGGAAGATGACCTCAGATAGGCAATAGAAGGCCCCAAAGAGAGAGCAAAAGGCAGACACCAGATCGAGGGAAACTCAAAAAAGATCATAGGCAGCAAAGACCTCAAAGAGGAGGCAATAGAAACCCCAGAAAGTGGGCAAAAGGAAGATCCCAGAAGAGGGCAATGAAAGACACCAGAAGGAGGGGACCGAAAAATCCCGGAAGGAGGGCAATGGATGACCTCACAAGAAGGTCAACAAGAGAATTTCAGAATGGAACCAAGTCAATACTTTGTTGGAGAAAGACCTGACCAACAGTTAAGTCAATAGGGCTTTGCTGAAGTTCGGATAAGTAGAAATTATTTCATTTGTGAAATGTATACATCCAGTAAGAACCTAATGGATTCTCCTCAGAAGAATGTCACAAGTCAAAGACTTCAAAAATAACTTAGGAACTATTGAACGTTAAGAGGAATCAGCAAAAAAGGATTAAACCTCTCGAGAAGACATTAAAACGACAAGGTGAAATGACTGACAGCAAACTTGGAAAATGAAGAGGTTTCAAAAATAAATTGCAAAATGAAGTTAAGGATAAGGCGCATTTAATGAGACAATGTAGAATGAGCTGATGTGCATGAAAAAGCAATTCGAAATTCAGAATAAATCCATTGGAGAATTGAATCAGGAGAATAAGAGCTTGAAGAAGGGAAGCTTGGCAATAAGAAATTAACTGAAGAGGCAAAGACATTGAAATTGACAACAGATTTAGCAATCAAACAGAGAAAGAAACGTTACGTGTCAGAAATAGGTTCCCAAAATGGTCTCACTGACAAAAAAGATCAAGAACCAATATGATAAAATGGACGATGAAAAACATGCTGAATTGAAAGAGAAGAAACTTTATCAGACAACCTAAGTATCAGAAACAAGAGTGCCACGACCATTCCTGCACACGTGACAGACAATATTTTGAACGAACTGCCGAGGCACAAGACTATTGTATTGTGATGGGATGAGACCACATGCAGTATAATGTAAGGCACTCGGCAGAGAAGGGGGTCAAGGTGGGATTGGAGAGTGACACCGCCAACAGTGTGATGTATGTAGTCACATGGTCAGTGAACAGTCTAGGACAGATCTGGGTAAGCAGCAAGTTTACCCGCGCAATCCTATATTTTGAACTGTACATAGTTGAAGCCTACCAATAAAAGTATTTATGTTTAAAAACACAAGGCTCAAGGTCCCTGAATGAGCCACCACCACTGCAACATTAAAAAAAATAATAATTTGAAGTACATAACATGAAACTTTGGAAATGGACCATGTTGCCCCCCCCCCCCCCCCCCCCCCCCGAATTATTTGACCGGATCCCTATCATACCAAGGGGACGTGGAGGGAACAATCATTCTTAAACATTTGAGGAGCAGAGGGATGCTCCAGCAGTCAGTGTCGCCATCAAGAAATGTTATCAAACCCGTAAGCACCAAAGTACCTGATCAACCTCTTATAGACATAATGGATGTTTCCATGGAAGCAAGTAGCATGAACTACCTGTGTCAGAAGGGGTAGGCGTTATTGCAGTTCCTGTTAATCTCGATCCAGAGGAAGCATCTCAGACAGCAGAATTGGGCCGCTCTACAAGAAACAGAAAACTCACTCAAAAGGCTTGATTTTATAATGTTTAGTCACAATTTACAACTGAGTAAATTAGTTATTGAAGATTGGATAAAGGAGTTAAAAGGGGATCAATGTGGTGATTGTCCCGTTAAGGACAACATAGCAGATTAACCTGGTCTGGAGGAACCAATAGGGACTCCGAGTAAGAAATCACCCCAGAGAGTGGAGCCCTCTTAGGCAGGAAACATGTAAGGAACTAGCTGCAGCCAAGTGACTATTGATCAATTCTTATTAATAAATCCTTCCGTGTTCATTAATGGAGTTTTGAAAGGGCATCTTTACACTTGAGTTATACAGATTTTTGATCTACAAGGTAGACAAGGATTATGGAGGGCAAGAAATTTGAGTTGAACCACGATCAGATCAGCCATGATCTCATTGAATGTCAGAGTAGGTTTGAGGGGCCAAATGTCCTACTCGCGCTTCTATCTTTCATGTTATTTAGGTAATTTGCTATTTAAAGATGCAGATTTTCCCCTAAAGCTGAGCATGCACTTGATGAATCTCTTTCTGGCAAGTTTCTTTAAGTTCTTTATCAATGTAAGACTATGGATATGGTGCTAGATATTAAGCGGCAGCAAAATCGAATGGAGAACATTTCACCCGATATTTAGACCATGAGGATTTCCGACTGAGAGTGGACGGCGTGTCCAATTGTGTTGCATCCTAGGCAATGGAAACTATACATTTCGGAAGTGTTTGAGTCTCACAATCCAATCACAATCTTCTGATTAGTAAGTTTGCGGACGACATAAAGATTGGTGGAGATGCGGTTCGTGAAGAGAATTGTCAGAGGATACAGCAGGATTATAGATCGGTTGGAGACTTGGGCGGGGAAATGACAACTGGAGTTGATTTAATCCGGACAAATGTGAGGGAATGCATTTTGGAAGGTCTAATACAGGTGGGAAATATACAGTGAATGGCAGAACCCTTCGGGGTATTGACACGCAGAGATCTGGGCGTCCAGGTCCACAGATCACTGAAAGTGGCAATGCAGGTGGAGAAGGTAGTCAAGAAGGCATACGGAATGCTTGCCTTCATCGGTCGGGGCATTGAGTATCAAAATTGGCAAGCTATGTTACGTTGTACAGTACCTTGGTTAGGCCACACTTGGAATATTGCGACCAATTTAGGTCACCACACTACCAGAAGGATGTGAAGGCTTTAGAGAGGGTACAGAAGAGGTTTACCAGGATGTTGCCTGGTGTGGAGAGTATTAGCTATGAGGAGAGGTTGGATAAGCTCTGATTTTTTTCACTGGAACGACAGAGGTTTCAGTGATAGAAGTCTACAAAATTATGAGCGGCATGGACAGAATGGATAGCTAGAGGTTAGAAAGGTCAATTACTAGGGGACGTATGTTTAAGGTGCAAGGGGGAAAGTTTAGAGGAGATGTGCAAGGGAAGCTTTTTCCACAGAGTGTAGTGAGTGCATGGAACCCACTGCCGGGGGAGGTGGTGGAAGCAGGTATGACAACGACGTTTAAGAGGCATCTTGATAAATACATGAATAGGATGGGAATAGAGGGTTATGGACCTCGGAAGTGTAGGAGGTTATAGCATCATGATCGGCACAGGCTTGGAGGGCCAAAAGGCCTGTTCCTGAGCTGTACTGTTGTTTGTTCTCTTTGTTCTATCATCACAGAAAGAACATTCTGCTATAAATCAACATGCAACTATATATCTCCATTCCCATTCTCAAGACTTCACAGCCATGAAGTAAATCATGGATAATCTGTCTTATTTGGTTGCAAGGAGAATGTTGGTCAAGACCCCTGTTCTTCAAAAAATGCCACAAATGTTTACATACGCCTGAGAAGAGAGACGGGCATCGAGTTTATCATTTAATCCAAAATACAGCACCTCTTAGAATGCAGCACTCTCTCAGTATCGCAGTAAAGTGTTAACCATAAATTGTGTTCTGGTCTCCTGTGGTGATTGTCCCTTTAAGGGCAACACAGCAGAGTAGGGATCACATGGCCTGGGTGACCAATGATGAGTGAGGCTTCTAAGCAGAGACACTTTGGGGAGGTGGCTGCAGCCATGAAGTTGCTGAACAATTCTTATTAACTATTACTTTTGTATTTACAAACAAAGTCTGTGAAAGTGCATCTTTACATCTCCAGAGTAGATTTTTCATTTATTCACAAGTTGTGGGCTTAAGTATCAAGGTCAGCATTTACTACCCAGAGTGAATTGCCCTTGAGAAGCTGGTTGTGGGTTGCCTTGTTGAGTATTTTTAATATACTATTTCATGGGATGTGTGCATTGCAGGTAAGGATACCATTTATTGTCCAGCCTTGAGATGGTGGTGCTGAGCCACCTTCTGGACTGCTGCAGTCCATGAGGTTCGATTTTTCTGCAATTGATTGGATTGGATTTGATTTATTGTCACATGTACCGAGGTACAGTGAAAAGTATTGTTCTGCGTACAGTCCAGACAGATCACTCCATACAGGAAAAAACATAGGGCATTCATAAATACACGATGTAAATACACAGGCACAGGTTTTCGTGCAACTGAATGACCTGTTAAGATAACTTCAAAGGGCAGTTAAGAGTCAGCCACTTGTAGGTCTATAGTCTCAGCTGGACCAGATCAGGTAAGGATGGCACATTTTCCCCCCTGAAGAACATAAGTAAACCAAGTGGGTTCTGTAGAAGAGTCACACGGACTCAAAACTCTGTCTCTCTCTCTCCAGATGCTGCCGACCGGCTGAGTTTATCCAGCATTTGGGTTTTTATTTCAGATTTCCAGCATCTGCGGTATTTTGCTTTTATTTGGGTTTTTGCGACAATTAATAATAATGAATAGACAAGCTTTTAATTCTAGATTTTATTAATTGCGTTTTAAATTCCACCAGCTGCCAACTCCCGATAAAAGCCAGCACTGAGATATTTAATATTTTTACCCACCTGTTTGGTGGGGGGGGGAATTAAAATTCCCCTCATAGAATACAGGATTGGCGGTGGGGATGAGGATGGGGGGGGGGGGGGGTGTTGTTGCAGGGAGGGGGGAGGATGGAGGTGCTCACTTCGAGCTGAGTTGTTCAGAGGTGTCATCCGGACACGTCATCCTGGTGCCTGACCCCAGATTCCCGAAGCAACGGCTGCGGAGGGAGACGGCTGCGGAGGGACACTCTCAGGGGGGGTGGCGGAGGTGCTTTAGTATTCCTCAAAGTATTTCTGAAGAAGTCAAACACCCCCCGTTGACTCAAGGCTGTCCCTGGCCTGTCACTGACCAAATGAGGGGAGATTCATTCAGGAAAGCACTGAGCACACCGAAAGACTTGGTCAGGAACGTTCTGGCGGTGACGTCGAGGTGTTGGTCAGAGCGCACAAACCTCCAAACACCTCATCTAGCTGACATTCCAAGCACCACGTTCCCCACATGTGGCAGAGTCCGCTCCTCGTGTATTGTACTTACAGGCCATCTCAGAATCCATCGATCCGGAGCAGAAGCAAATCATCCGCGATCCTGAGGGACTGCTTAAGAAGAGGAGGAGAAGATATTTGGTCCTTCAAACCTATGCCTGGTATTTGAGAGTTCTCCAGTTCAATATACACTCAGCTCTTTCCCTAAAACCCTGCAAATTCTGCCTTCTCAAGTGTACTTCCAGGTCGCTGTTGAGAGTTACTATCAAATCTACTCCTACTGCCCTTCCAGGCAGTGCATTCTAGATCATAGGGGAGGTGCTGGTGCAGTGGTATTGTCACTGGACTAGTAATCCAGACACCCAGGATAATACTCTGGGTCCTGTGTTCAAATCCCACCGTGACGGGTGACAAAATCTGGTATTAAAAGTCTAAAACCATTGTCAATTTGTAGAAGCCCATCTGGTTCACTAATGCTCTTGAGGGAAGGAAATCTGCCATCCTGACCTAGTCTGGCCCACATGTGACTCCAGACCCACAGCAATGTTGTTGACTCTTAAAGACACTCTGAAATGGCCACCCAGTTCAAGGGCAATTAGGGATGAGCAATGAATGTTGGCCAATTCAGCGACGCATAAAACAAACAAGAATAATAACAACTCGTTGCGTACATCAAAAGTTTATTTTGCCAATTAAATTATAACTTCGTTCCAGTCAGCTTCAATTTTCAAAGTGTGTCAGTGGCTTAAGGTGCAGTCCTTCATAGAAGAGAAATAGGGTTAAGGTAAATAGCTCCAGTTCGAATAAAAACAGAAAATGCTGGAAACACGCAACTTCAGATCAATGATCTTTCGTCACGATCCTGCCAACCTGAAACGTTATCTCCGTTTCTCTCTTCACAAATAATGCCCGACCCACTGAATATTTCCAACATTTTCTGTTTTAGTTTTGAATTTCCAGCATTATTTTGCTTTTATATTGGCTCCAGTCGAAGAGCTGATAGCAGTACTCAAAAGACGGGCCGAACAGCCTGTGCAGCGATTTTCATGATGCCTCTGGGAATTCCTACAATGCAGAAGTAGGCCATTTGGCCCATCGAGTCTGCACTGACCCTCTGAAAGAGCACCCGGCCTATCTCTGTAACCTCATAACCCCATATTACCTACACATATTTGGACACTAAGGGGCGATTTAGCATGGTCAATCCACCTAACCTGCACATCTTTGGACCGTGGAAGGAAACCGGAGCACCCGGAGGAAACCCACGCACACACGGGGAGACAATGTGCGAACTCCACACAGAGAGTCACCTAAGGCCAGCATTGAACCGGGGTCCCTGGCGCTGTGAGGGACCAGTGCTAACCACTGTGCCACCCTACCGGGAAGAACTGAAGTCCGACAAAGAAACATACCAAATGAAAAATCCAGATTACATAGAATTTACAGTGCAGAAAGAGGCCATTCGGCCCATCAAGTCTGCACCGGCTCTTGGAAAGAGCACCCTACCCAAGTCCACACCTCCACCCTATCCCCATAACCCAGTAACCCCACCCAGCACTAAGGGCAATTTTGGACACTAAGGGCAATTTAGCATAGCCAATCCACCTAACCTGCACATCTTTGGACTGTGGGAGGAAACCGGAGCACCCGGAGGAAACCCACGCAGACACGTGCAAACTCCACACAGACAGTGACCCAGATGTAGCATAGCAAAGTATTGCTACTCTAATTCATCTTGTGGGAAGCAGGCTTCCTCTGTATGTTGTGATCCTTGCGAGAGCTATATTGTCTGCTCAATTAATGTGGTATTTATTCAGCTCCAGTAAAAATCACTAGGCTGCGTGTAAAATTTATAACAATACAGTGGAGCTAATTACATTCATTGCACAATAATTCCATGCAGTCCAGGTGCAATGAGAAGGTTTATTTAATTCTCAGCTGAGGAGAAACTGCCTTTTAAACGACAAATAAAAGAGAGAGAGAGAGAATGCCCAGTCCTAGAAAATGCAGGAAGGGAACAGCTCCAAATGTAGGTCGAGGGCTGGCTTCAATTCTGCTCGTCATAGCGGGATCCATGGTAGCCGAGCCTACTTAATCATGGAAGAAGCCCCAAGTCAGTCTCCCGGCAACGGCAAAATCTTTCCCGATTAAGCCGGAGGGTGAAAGGGGCTGACCTAGGATTCCTGGTCATTGCTGACAGGATGTCAATTAGGCTCATTAATGAGTCAATCAACAACATTATCCCTGAGCCCATTGCAGATGAGTGGCGGCTGAGGAGCTAAGTGCGAGTCACACCATTTTTTCCGAGCTTCATGAAACCTGCCCGGCCTACCCAGGGTATTGGAAAGGTGGGGGTGCGTGGAGGAGTGTCCTGTGTTATCAAGCCCTCTGTGCCCGATAGAAGGAACCACGATCAGGATGCGGGGCCCCACAAATCCATCTCCCTTCCCTTGCCTCTGACCCCATGCCATCCCCCCTCTCCCGTGATCCCAATTCCACCTTCACTCACCTTTGGTGTGGACCTCTGGTGGATAGGTTGCTACCAGCTGCCACTGCTGGCACTAACGGCATGAGGGGTTGCTGACCTCTGTTGGCTGGAAGCTCTCGTCAGGGCACCTCAATCACCTAGGATGACCCGATGGTAGCCATTAATATGGGGAGGCAGTGGTGCAGTGGTATTGCAGCTGGAGACCCGGAGACCCAGGATAATGCCCTGGGGACCCAGGTTTGAACCCCACCATGGCAGGATGGTGAAATTTGAATTCAATAAAATATTTGGAATCAAAAGTCTGATGATGACCATGAACCCATTGTCAATGTCCGAAAAACTCATCTGGTTCACTCATACCCTTCAGTGAAAGAAATCTGTCTTCCTTGCCTGGCCTACATGTGACTCTAGGCCCATGGCGCTGCGAGGCAGCAGTGCTATCCACTGTGCCACCATGTAGCGAAATATTCTTACTTTTATATTCCATTGCCCTTGGAATAAACAACAACATTCGATTTGCTTACTAATCACTTACTGTACCTGCCGACTAACCTTTGATGATCCATGTACCAGTAAACCCAAATTCCTGTGTAGTGCAGAGGTTTTTTAAATTTCATTTACGGTATGTGGGCGTCCCTGAACCCAGCATTTATTGCCCATTTCTAATTACCCTTCAGACAGTGGTGGTGAGCTGCCTTCTTGAACAGCTGCAGTCCCTGTGGTGCAGGTGCACCCACTGTGCTGTTAGGGAGGGAGTTCCAGGATTTTGACCCAGCGGCAATGAAGAAACAACAATATATTTTGTAATTTCTAAGTGATTAAGAATACAAACACACACAAACGCGCAACTGCTTGTCAACTAAACTTCCCATGAAAAAACGGAAGTCTCTTTTATTCTTTTCCTTCCAAAATCTTTATTGTTATTGTCACACGTAGGCTTACTTTAACACTGCAATGAAGTTACTGTGAAAATCCCCCAGTCACCACACTCCGGCGCCTGTCCGGGTACACAGAGGGAGAATTCAGAATGTCCAATTCACCTAACAAGCACGTCTTTCGGGACTTGTGGGAGGAAACCGGAGCATCCGGAGGAAACCCACGCAGACACGGGGAGAACATGCAGACTCCGCACAGACAGTGACCCAAGCCACCCCAATGTGCTACCGTTCATCCGGGACTTTATTTCTAGCATACCCTACTGTTATGGGTCAGAGTTTAGAGAACCCCAAAGTGTAGCGTGGAGTTCAACTGACCCACAACTTGTAATAGATTGTGGTGGGGGTAGTACACGGCGCACTCTCCAGGTGTGATACAGCAGAAATGGACTGGTGGTTTTTAAAACAAAACAATGTTTATTCTATGAACTCAAGTTAACCTTTTAAAAACAAACATTGAATATCTTAACACCCATTACTTCAAAGATAACCCCAAAAGACTACAACACTAACTAATCATTCAAACTGTCCCTTTAAACATCCAAAAGACTTCAAACCTTCAAAAATAGGAGCACATTAGGTTACATTCAATATATTTATAGTCTTTGGATTGCAGAAATCAACAGACGAGCTCTGTGTTTCTTCCTGCAGCTCACAGCAAAACACACAGACACTCCCAGCTGCTCTCTCAAACTGAAACTCAAAAAGCAGAAGTGAGCTCAGCTCCCCCCACCCTCTGACATCACTTCAGTAATATGATCAGCTCCATTTCTTAAAGGTACATTGCTTGAACATCCATTTCTTAAAGGTACTAACGCATGCACACGGACGGTGGCCTCCAGCGGCCGCGCCGTGCTCCATGGCGGACTCAGATCGCGGAGCTGGACATTAAAAATAGACCTCCCAATCAGCCGCGCGCCCGACCCTGACTGTCGCCCAAACATTGCTCGGCCGCGTATAAGGACCCCCTTCCCTCCGATCGACCCACACCGATCAGGGCGGCCGCAGAAATAACCAAGGTGATGGCTGCGGAATTTAAAAAGCAGTTGGCGCAGATTGCGAAATGCATGGAGACGGTGAGGAAGGAGATGAGGGAGGTTTTGAGTGTGCTGGTGGAGGAGGCGGTTTCCCCGGTGAGGACGGAGGTGGCGAGCGCAGTGGCGGTGGTGCGAGAGCAAGGGGAGGCGCTGAAGGAAGTGAAGGAGATGTTATTGCAGCACGGTGATCAACTTGCCTCGATGGGGAAAGAGAGGCGGAAGGTGATGGATACTAACAAGGATCTGCGAGGGAAAATGGAAGACCTGGAAAACAGATCCAGGCAACAGAATTTGAGGATTGTGGGGCTGCCCGAAGGAGTTGAAGGACCGAAGCCGACTGAGTATTTTGCCGCGATGCTGGCAAAACTATTGGGGGAGGGGGAGGATCCCTCCCGATATGAACTGGATCGGGCTCATCGGTCGTGGAGGCCTGTACCAAAGGCGAGTGAGCCGCCAAGGGCAGTGACTCTGTGCTTCCGTAGGTACAGGGTGAAGGAGAAGGTCCTGAGCTGGGCCAAGCAGAAGCGGGTGGTGCAGTGGGCTGGAGCTGGTATACGTGTATACCAGGACTTTACGGTGGAGCTGGCAAGGAGGCGGGCTGCCTTCAACCGGGTGAAGAGGGCACTGAACATCAGCAAGGTGCGGTGCGGCATTGTATATCCAGCGAAGCTGAGGGTGACTTACAAGCTCAGGGACTTTTATTTTGGAACGGCGGAAGCAGCGGAGGAGTTTGCGAAAGCAGAAGGACTGTGGCAGAACTGACAAATTGAGGAATGGCCATGTGCCGATGTAACCTCATGACTGTATTTTCTTCTTTTTTGTATCACTGCGCGCGGGTGTAGAGATTAAAGGAGCCAATGTGGTATATATTTGGACAAAGGAAGGGACGGGACTTTCACTCGAAATGAGAGTTCTTTGGGGTGTAGGTGGATATGCGGGGTTTATGTGCTAATAAGGATCTTTGGTCTTTCCTGGGTCCGGGCAAGTGGGAAAGGGACCCGGGCGGGGGGCCTCCACGCTGGCCGGTTTAAGCCGGCCAGTGAACGGGAGTGAGGTGGGGGGAGGGGCTGCGGCCATCGGAGCCTGGCAGAACAGGGTCCGAGTGGTCTAGCCGGGGTGGAAAGTTGGGGGGGAAGGAACCGAGGTGTTGGGGGGAGGAGTTTTACAAGAGGCAGTGGACAGGAGGAGCTGGAGACCTGCGGTGGGGGGGGGGGGGGGCGGGGGGAGGCAGTGGACGGGAGGAGCTGGAGACCTGGGGCGCGGGGGGGGGGGGGGGGTGGGAGCTGTGTAAGATTAAGGGTGACTACGGGTAATCCCTGATTCCTTTTTGTCATTTGTTTATGTAAACATGCGGGTTGAGGTTTGGGGGTTGGTGGGTAGATGGGATCGTTGTTATTATGGGGACTGACATATCTTGCTGATTATTGTTTATTGTTGATGGATGTAAATGTGGGAGAAAATGTGAAAATGGAGGAGAATAAAGAATTTTTTTTAAAAAGATGTTTGTATGCTCTGTCCCTTCCTGCCATGCTCTGATTAACATTACCCTGAACGCTACCTCGCCCTCTTGTCTTGGCCTCTCCCTTTAATTTATCATATCTTCCTTCAATTATCCTTTGCCTCCACTATGCAGTTTAAAGCTCTTTCTGCTGCCCCAGTTACAGTTGTATCATTGGCTTTAAGGTGCTTTGGGGTATCGTGAGGTTGCAAAGGGTGCTTTGTAAAGGCAAGTACTTACTGGTGCAGGTTGATTTTGTGTGACCCCTCACTTCACTGATCTGTGCAGCATGACTGAATTCAGTTAGATTCCTCCCCAAATAATTGGCTAAAACCGATGGTTCTAGTCCACGCACAATTTCTTGTCACCTTAAATAAATAGAACATAGAACATAAAACATTACAGCGCAGTACAGGCCCTTCGGCCCTCGATGTTGCGCCGACCTGTGAAACCACTCTAAAGCCCATCTACACTATTCCCTTATCGTCCATATGTCTATCCAATGACCATTTGAATGCCCTTAGTGTTGGCGAGTCCACTACTGTTGCAGGCAGGGCATTCCACACCCTTACTACTCTCTGAGTAAAGAACCTACCTCTGACATCTGTCCTATATCTATCTCCCCTCAATTTAAAGCTATGTCCCCTCGTGCTAGACATCACCATCCGAGGAAAAAGGCTCTCACTGTCCACCCTATCCAATCCTCTGATCATCTTGTATGCCTCAATTAAGTCACCTCTTAACCTTCTTCTCTCTAACGAAAACAGCCTCAGGTCCCTCAGCCTTTCCTCATAAGATCTTCCCTCCACACCAGGCAACATTCTGGTAAATCTCCTTTGCACCCTTTCCAATGCTTCCACATCCTTCCTATAATGCGGCGACCAGAATTGCACGCAATACTCCAAATGCGGCCGCACCAGTGTTTTGTACAGCTGCAACATGACCTCATGGCTCCGAAACTCAATCCCTCTACCAATAAAAGCTAACACACCATACGCCTTCTTAACAACCCTCTCAACCTGGGTGGCAACTTTCAGGGATCTATGTACATGGACACTGAGATCTCTCTGCTCATCCACACTGCCAAGAATCTTACCATTAGCCCAGTACTCTGACTTCCTGTTATTCTTTCCAAAATGAATCACCTCACACTTTTCTGCATTAAACTCCATTTGCCACCTCTCAGCCCAGCGCTGCAGCTTATCTATGTCCCCCTGTAACTTGTAACATCCTTCCGCACTGTCCACAACTCCACCGACTTTAGTGTCATCTGCAAATTTACTCACCCATCCTTCTACGCCCTCCTCCAGGTCATTTATAAAAATGACAAACAGCAGTGGCCACAAAACAGATCCGTGTGGTACACCACTAGTAACTGGACTCCAGTCTGAACATTTCCCATCAACCACCAACCTTTGTCTTCTTCCAGCTAGCCAATTTCTGATCCAAACTGCTAAATCACCCTGAATCCCATGCCTCTGTATTTTCTGCAGTAGCCTACCGTGGGGAACCTTATCAAACACTTTACTGAAATCCATATACACCACATCAACTGCTTTACCCTCATCCACCTGTTTGGTCACCTTCTCAATGAACACAATAAGGTTTGTGAGGCACGACCTACCCTTCACAAAACCGTGTTGACTATCTCTAATCAAATTATTCCTTTCCAGATGATTATACATCCTATCTCTTATAAACCTTTCCAAAATCTTGCCCACAACAGAAGTAAGGCTCACAGGTCTATAGTTACCGGGGTTGTCTCTACTCCCCTTCTTGAACAAGGGGACAACATTTGCTATCCTCCAGTCCTCTGGCACTATTCCTGTAGACAAAGATGACATAAAGATCAAAGTCAAAGGCTCTGCAATCTCCTCCCTTGCTTCCCAGAGAATCCTAGGATAAATCCCATCCAGCCCAGGGGACTTATCTATTTTCACACTTTCCAGAATTGCTAACACCTCCTCCTTATGAACCACAAGCCCTTCTAGTCTAGTAGCCTGAATCTCAGTATTCTCCTCGACAACATTGTCTTTTTCCTGTGTGAATACTGACGTTAAATATTCATTTAGCACCTCTCCTATCTCCTCGGACTCCAAGCACAACTTCCCACTACTGTCCTTGACTGGCCCTACTCTTACCCTAGTCATTCTTTTATTCCTGACGCAACCTTTGAGTGGGAATCAATGAGACCCAAATTAAATCCTAATTAAGACCGAGAATACCATCTGCTATACGAGTGTAATTTGGCACAAACATCACCTTTTTACGGCCACAAAGTCAAACAGTTTTACTCCAGCTGCTTTTAAAATACATTTGGTCTGATTTTGTACCAACTGATTTTAATCAACTGAGAATCCATTGTTCATCAGATGATTCACTAATAAAACAGGTCTCATTAGAAAATCTAAATCTCACTGAAAACATGGCTTGGTTTTCATCGACACAGTGCAGGCCTGATAGAAATGTCTGTATGTCTCAACTCTTTGCTGTTAATGACACAGAGTCTGAGCATTCACAAGCTGCTTGTACCATATTTCGGAGACATCTGGTGCAGGCAAGGACTAAACGCTCAGATGATTTGCAAGTAGGGACAGTAACAAAACTGTCCAAATATAAAAAAAGAGGAGGAAAGAAAGAACAAGCAAGTTAACGACAGCGGAATTTGAACGGATCGAGGTATGGGACAGATAAAAAGGACAAATGCAAGTTAGGACTGGGGTAAAGGAATGAGCATGGGGAGTATCAAACAGACCAGAAGGCAAACACACATTTTGAGGAACCTGGTGCAGAATTTGCTGAAAATCTTGCAATATGCTGTGCGACAGCAGTCAAAATAAAACATAGCAAGACACCCATGAGCTTGAAGTGTGTAGCCAGAGGGACAGAACGTAAATCCCTATGCAAATCGAGATTTTTTTTTTCTTCGAGAGCATCTGTTTGCACCACTGGAGTAATGTGCAGAATTCTGGTCACAGTGAGGAACTCCTGTTTCAAGGAAAAGTTTCAGGGTACCAAGCAAACCTTGCTGCAATTAGGCACAGTCAACATGATTTTGTGACTAATTTATTCGAGTTATGTGAGGAAGTAACATGCAACAAGAATAAAGGGGAACCTGTGACAGTGCTGTACTTAGTAGGTTAGAGGGCGCAATTTTCCGGAAAGGTTTCTAAGTGTGGTAGTGAGCAGGAAATG
The DNA here is from genome assembly GCF_047496885.1 of Scyliorhinus torazame. NCBI lineage: Eukaryota > Metazoa > Chordata > Chondrichthyes > Carcharhiniformes > Scyliorhinidae > Scyliorhinus > Scyliorhinus torazame. The sequence goes on along the minus strand of NC_092715.1, from coordinate 38,304,439 downwards.
CCGCGAGCTTCCGGCGCTCAGCCCAGAAAGGCCGGCAACGTAATTGAACCTTAATTGGTCCACTTAACGAGGCCTCATGGGCTTCTTGCTGCAAATGAAGGCTCGCCAGCTGATTCGTCAGCACCGCACTCGCCAGCCCCCCGCTAACAGGGTCGAGCAACACTTAAGCTGCACTTGAAATGAAAAAATGAAAATCACTTATTGTCACAAGTAGGCTTCAATGAAGTTACTGTGAAAAGCCCCTAGTCGCCACATTCCGGCGCCTGTTACGGGTATTGAACTGTGTTGCTGGCCTACCTTGGTCTGCTTTCAAAGACAGCGATTTAGCCCAGTGTGCTAAACTTGCTCAGCCAACCTCAGCCAGCTCACAACAACGGCACTGAGGAGACCGGCTCCAAGATTCGGAGAAGCTGACCTGGGGAGACATATAGATGCCCTAGAGCAGTGTTCTTCAAAGTCGGGGACGCAACCCGCGGGTGGGTCCTGGGCGGATGTCGGGAGGGTCGCGGAGCCGTTGTCCGCGGCGCTCCCGATCGCGCAAATCCCCGCACAGCAGCCGGCTTTTCATAACGGCAGCTGCAAGCGGCCGCGAACATTTGAAAAAAAAAATTCGGCCGCATTGCGCATGCGTGCACGATGGTCGGCGCACATGCACGCTGAAAATCGGGCACGCATACGCAGAGCGGCCGCTATTTTTTAAAACGGTTGCAGCTTTTTGTTTTACAAGTTCTGTAGTGGTTTTTATTCATTTATTCATTTATTTTATTCATTTAATTTTTATTTTTTTCATTTATTTTACTCATTTAATTTTTTTTTACAAGTTCGGTGGGGGGGGGGGGGGGGTTTATTCGATAAAATTTTACAGGAAAAAAATGCAGAACTTTGGACAGATGGAGACTCCATACTTTCCGACACCGGAAGGCTTCACCTTCATCCAACAGGTTCTATTGGAGGAGCATGTACGAGGGCCAAAGGTACCCAAAACCATTTCCTCCATTTTTGTCAGCAGCAAACAAGGTAAGAGAAAATGGCCGGCGTGGGTCGCGAAGGTCGGCCGGCGTGGGTCGCGAAGGTTGGCCGGTTAGTAAAAAGTTTGAAGAACACTGCCCTAGAGGCCAGGAGGGTTGTCCTGTTTCCCCGACGGAGAGTCAGCCACAAGGCAACCAGTGCTGCCTGGGATGAGGTGTCGGCAGCTGTCAGCTCGGGGAGTGTAACCAGGAGGACTTGCCTCCAGTGCCGTAAGATGGTCAACAACCTACACCAGGCAGCACGTGTGAGTAGACACCAACACCCCCCAAGAGAATATTCTCCCCTAACTCCCCATGTGACCCCCAACCCTCCCTTCACTCCCCCCCTCCCCCCACCACTGTGAACCATGTGTGTGGATAACGATGCCCTCTCTGTTTCTCCTCAGGAAAAGCTCTCCCATAATCGGCGGGAGAGGGCCCAGTCTTGCGATGAGGTGCCGGACTTGAGAATCTTCACCTCCTTTGTGGAACAGGCCCTGGAGGTGACTGGTACGGCCGAGGACAGATCGGTCACCCACGCGGAGGTTGGCGGATGCCGCAGAGGTGAGGAACCACCGGGCTCCAACCAGAGGACCTGTCAAATGTGAGTTGTTATTGCCATACTGACTGACCCATCCCTCCCACTGACCACATGTCCATTCTTCCGCACATCCTCAGCTGACAGTGCCGGACCATCCCAGGCGGCACCCTCTCCTGACTCCTGGGAGAACATCCCGTGGAGAGCTCCGTGGTTGCAACCATTATCGTCGTAGCACAGCTGTCACCCTCACCCTCCACCAGCGCAAATACACATACCTTGGTGGGTCATGTTAGTGGACAGGCTTCGGGGGCACAATCTGGTGAGCACCACACTGCTGCTGAGGGGCTGGTTTAGCAGGGGCTTGTTTAGCACGGGCTAAATAGCTGGCATTTAAAGCAGACCAAAGCAGGCCAGCAGCACGGGTTCAATACCCGCACCAGCCTCGCCGAACAGGCGCTGGAACGTGGCGACGAGGGGCTTTTCGCAGTAACTTCATTTGAAGCCTAATTGTGACAATAAGCAATTTTCATTTTCATTTTATTTCACGTACATGAGGTGGAGGCAGGATCCCCCAGGCAAGACGCAGTCGGAGGGCTGCTGGATCCTAGGACCCAGCTGGGTCCCAACCTGATGCTGAGCCTGTGGTATAGAGGTACTCAGAGCTGATGGAGACAATAGGGTGCAGCCGGGACATTCAGGGGGAGATGTCAATCTCACTCCAGCAGATCTATAGCTGATTGAAGGAGTCCCAGAGGCTAAGGGTGCAGAAGATGGTGCCGGCAATGAGTGGCACCGAGGTCAACACTGCTAGGGTGGCGACCTCAGTGGAAAGCCTGGTGCACATCGTCGGCACCATGAGTGAAGGTGTCCAAGGCATCGCGGAGTCGGTGACGGCCATGGCTGAGGGTCGCAGCAGAATGGGGGATGTCACCCACTACCAGGCTGACCTTGATGACGTTCTGCGGGACATGTCCCGCGATCAGATGGACATGGCCGAGGGGCTGAGGAGCTTGTCCCAGTCACAGGTGGGCATTGCTGATGCACTGTAGAGCATGTCCCAGTCACTGAGGAGCTTCACCGAGGGCGTCAACACGATGGTGCGGACCATGGGGAGCCGCCAGGGCTGGCAGAGCCAGATGCTGCAGGGGCAGCCAGGGCTCAAACCAGCTGCCCCTCTGTCCCAAGGTGAACCCCAGGGCCCTCTGGGCACCGACCGAGAAGAGGGGGCACTGAGTGCCAATCCGGACCCGTCCCATGGAGTGGCGATGGTGGCCACCACCTCCTCCAACCTCTATCCCTCAGATGAGGCTGTGTCTCAAGGTCAGCATATAGTTCAGGCCGGCATGTGCCGTCGACAAGTGAGCCGGGGCCCTCCGGCCCCAGAGCCCACAGAAAACGCCCGCCAGGGGCATCGAAGGGCATGCGATAAGGTAAGCAGCCAGCTGTCTCCATCTCAGGTGTGCATCCTAGGGAAACACCTGGACATAGTGGTCGAGCTAGGAAGGCCAAGCACGTTGAAGCTCATTGAGGGCACCGGGTGAGAGGATAGAGGTTGAGGTGGGGTGGGTAGGGGGTGGGGGTTGCCGCACCATTGGGAGTGGGGTAATGAAATGAAATAAAAATCGCTTATTGTCACAAGTAGGCTTCAAATGAAGTTACTGTGAAAAGCCCCCAGTCGCCACATTCCGGCGCCTGTTAGGGGAATTGAACCGTGCTGCTGGCCTGCCTTGGTCTGCTTTCAAAGCCAGCGATTTAGCCCTGTGCTAAACAGCCCCTGTACATTAAACACCTTTTTGCACAAGTACTATGGTGCCTCTGTCACTTTCTTCCTCAATGCAGCCTGACCTCCGGACCCTTTGCCCATCTCTGCAGGCATAGATCATAGAATTTACAGTGCAGAAGGAGGCCATTCGGCCCATCGAGTCTGCACCGGCTCTTGGAAAGAGTACCCTACCCAAGGTCAACACCTACACCCTATCCCCATAACCCAGTAACCCCACCCAACACTAAGGGCAATTTTGGACTCTAAGGGCAATTTATCTTGGCCAATCCACCTAACCTGCACATCTTTGGACTGTGGGAGGAAACTGGAGCACCCGGAGGAAACCCACGCACACACGGGGAGGATGTGCATACTCCGCACAGACAGTGACCCAAGCCGGAATCGAACCTGGGACCCTGGAGCTGTGAAGCAGTTGTGCTATCCACAATGCTACCATGCTGCCCATAATAGGAGACCATTGGATATGGGGTGGCTCCCGTTAATTGTATGGAAATTGGGCTTAAGTGGTGATAATTGGTTTCTCGCCACGCAACGGCGAGATCCGGATTTCGCCTACCAGAGTGGGCCAATTCCATCACAAACTGTTTGGCACCTGGCGTGGTTCTCGCTTTTGGCCTCTCCCACTATTCACCGGCCTTGTTTCGCTTGAGCGAGAGTGTAACGAGGCCGGAGAATCGCGACCAGAGTATTGGTCAGCTAATAGTAAACAAAGCATGGGAATAAATGGGTCAAGTTATCAAGTTTCAACAAGTAGAGTGCCACAGTGATTAGGGGGCCGGTTTACCTCAGTTGGCTGGACAGCTGGTTCGTGATGCAGAGCGAGGCCAACAGCACGGGTTTCAATTCCTGTACCGGCTGAGGTTATTCATGAAGGCTCCGCCTTCTCAACCTTGCCCCTCGCCTGTGGTGTGGTGACCCTCAGGTTAAATCAGCACCAGTCAGCTCTCCCCCTCAAAGGAGACTGCAGCCTACGGTCATCTGTGTCTCTGGTGACTTTAAGTGCCGGGGCCTCAATTATTTACTATCTCCGGGCTAGTTTTACAGACCACCCCACCATATGTTTTTCAGTAGCGGAGATGGCCCACCAGTGGGATCCCGCCATTGTCAACGGCATTTCCCATTGACAGTACCTCTCATCGCCGGGAAACCTGTGTACCGGCGTGGGACTGAAATGTCCCGCCGGCGTGACCAGCCGGAGGATCTCGCTGACGATCTCTGACTTGGATGAAGGGACTGAATGTTGGGTTGCTCAGTGTGCCGATGACACGCAGGGAAATACGTTGTGAAGAGGACATAAAGATTTTGAAAAGGGTTAAGTGACTGGGAAACCATTTGGCAGACAGGGTATCATTTGGAAACTTGTCCACTTTGGCAGGAAGAAGCAGCATATTATTTAAATTAAGAAAGATTGCAGGCCGGGACTATGGGATCTGGATAACCTGGCATGTCAATCACAAAGATCGAGGACGCAGGTACAGCAAGTGTTTAGGGTGGCAGCATGATTAGCACTGCTCACAGCGCCAGGGACCCGGGTTCAATTCCGGACTTGGGTCACTCTCTTGTGTGGAGTTTGCACTTTCTCGCCGTGTCGAAAGATGTGCAGTTTTGGTGGATTGGCCATGTTAAATTGCCCCTTAGTGTCCAAAAAATATGTGTAGGTAATGCTAAGGGATCGTTGGGATAGGGCGGGGGGAGTGGGCTTGGATGGAGTGCTCTTTCGTGGGCTCGGTGCGGACCCGATGGGCCGAGTGGCCTCCTTCTGCTCTGTGGGGATTCTATGAGAAGGAAGACAAATGGGGTGTTTCTGTCTAGCTCAAGTGGAATGGAATATAACAATAATCTTTATTATTGTCACAAGTAGGCTTACATTAACACTGCAATGAAGTTACTGTGAAAAAACCCCAGTCGCCACACTCCGGCGCCTATTCGGGTACACGGAGTGAGAATTCCGAATGTCCATTATACAGGCTGTTGGTGAGGTCACAAGAGGTGTACTGTGTACAGTTTTGGTCTCCATATTTATCAAAGGTTTCATTCCATTAGAAGCAGTACAGAGAAGGCTCTGATTCCTGGGATGACGAGGTTATCTTATGAAGGATGGTTGGACAGTTGGGTCTGTATCCATTGGAGTTTGGAAGAATAAGAGGCGATCTTATTGAAACGTGCAAGATCCTGATCGGTGTTATGTTATGCTGTTTGCTTAACATAAGTTGCCACTGACCATGGACGACGTTGAAAGACACTCCAGTCCTTGAAGTAAGTTGAAAGGATGTATTCAGTAACAACAACTAGATAAATGAGTTTGAGACTCTGCTGATCTAACTCCAGTAACTCAGTGATAATGACTAACTGTACAACTAGGATCTAGGCCACATGTGGTGACCCAGCCTGAGATCTAAACTATTCTGGTGCTAATCCTACAGTCCCTAACATGAGTGAGAGGGAGGGTCTAGTGTGTGTCTGGTTTTATAATGAGTTGTTTAATGCCCTCTAGTGGTCGTGCCACAGCCGGATGTTCTGATTAACCCCCTAGTTACATGTCAGTCTACATATCATTACAAGGGGACTTGACAAGGTGGATGCTGAAAGGATATTTCCCTTATGCAAGAGACTAGAACTCAGGCACACAGTTCAAAAGTCAGGGTTCTCTCATTTAAGATGGAGGTTGGGAGAATGGTTTTCTCTCAGAGGGTTGTAAGTCTGTGGAACTCTTCGCTCGGGAAGAGTGGACTGGGGAAGGTGGGACTGTAGCCACCTGGGTTGGCCACTTCCCGACTTAAAATGGAGATCCGCAAAGACTACAGGGAAATTCAGCCAAGCCAGGAAAAACTAGCAAGTGCAAAGTCTCCTGTGTATTAGAACTTGCAAAAGCCCAGACAGCACGGAAACTCACAGCCATCTGCATACAAATGAGCGATCCCCGGGAACAATCAAAACATTTAAGGTGAATAAGGCCAAGCCAGACTCCTCGGCGCCAGCAGGAGCCAAGACAAAGGAAGGCCAACGGCCATTTAGGGACCGCCCAGCGATCAGGGAACAGCTCCAGTATTGGAGAAATAGATCCAAGTGATCGGAACGCAGTCCAATCACTTGGAACCAGATACGGGGTCCGCCCAAAGGGGTGGGAAGCCCCTGGGGACTATAAAATGGAGTCCCCAAGTTCAATTTGTCCTTCTTTGGCTGGGTCACTCAGCAACTTGAACCAACCCTTGACAGTGACCTGCCTCGCTGCCTCCAACCAAATAAGTCTCAAGTCAACGCTCGCTACGAGATAGGCGCTCCTAGCTACCAGTCCATACCAGCTTTTGAATCCTGCAGACTCAGGGCCTGAACAAACGGCCATTTGTTCCCCTGACCTGGTGGGCCAGTCCGAAGCTAAATATAGTCCTTTAAGTGATAGGAATAGCCTAGAAAGTAGAGTTTATGCATGAGTAGTGATTTACTGTGGAAATAAATGTGCTTTGATTTGAATCTTACTAATTGGTGTTGAGTTATTGATCATTACTTGAACTTGAACCTCGTGGCGGTATCATAAAGATACCTGGCGACTCTAGAGCAAAGGTTAAACAAACAGAGCAAATTACGATTTAAGAGCCAACCAAAAGTTAGCAACATTTACTGGCGACATCCTGATGGGACCCGACTTAGAAGTGGCCTCCTTCTGCACTGTAAATTCTATGATATTGTCTATGATATTGTCTATGGCCTAACCACTCCAGGAGAACCCAAAATTTTAATTAGAATCCAATTGCGAACAGAAAAACCACAAGTGTTCAAGCAGTTCTGATCAATCCTCATAATTCAGAAGTGTGTTAATGCATGCGTAACTAACAGGGCTATAAGGTAAAACTGATAGATTTTTGTTGTGAAAAACTGTCGGGAGTTCGTATTCCAGAAAATAGCGAACGCTGTACCCGTGTTTACAGCACCACCTTAGTACCCCTCGTTCCAAATTTTAAAACAGCATTCAGATAGAGAAAATGGCAATGAAGGCAATGGAACGTCTTATGAACCCCCAGGAATTCAAGGTCGCAGCGACCAGCAATAGAGTAGGACAGTGTCCCGTTTGGGAAGAAGAGATCAGGAAATATCTCAAAGGGAAATGATGGCCCCTTTGGAGTGAATTCTGTGACAATGAGGAAACAGGACCCAGGAGTATAGGACATACTTGGTGGGAGAAACTGTCAGAGATCCATATGAAAAGCTTAGGGAAAGCTCGCAAGCCGATTGCAATCATGCCCTGTCTGGCACAATTGCGAGGCACAGAGGAGTTCGTTTGGATGCTCCGCAAAGAGATAGAAGAGAGACATCGAATGAGCAAGGTCGATGTTAGCGGGATCGAGAGAGAGAATATAGATTTAAGAAGGAAGTTGGCAGCAAAGGACGGAGAGGTGGATGATGCCAAGTGGGCACACCAGTCTTGTCTAGCGCATCTGAGCAGCTTCCAAACCCAATATGAGAAGGCCTATCAGGACACGCATCGTGCAGTCCTGGTAAGAGAAGAGACAGAGAAACAGGTAGAGGCATTGCAAAGGCAGTGCAGCGATTTAAAAGCAGCGTTAAGAGCACTCCATGCTGCCACCACGGAGCACAGACAAAGCTCAGTGGATCATTCAAAATGCAGGAAGCAGACTGCGGAACTGCAGTCTTTGCTTTCAGTGCAAAATGGGTTTCAGAGCACCTTTGGATCTCAATTAGATGAGGAAGACGGCCCTGATTGGCAAGAATTAAACGAGACCGCGCATAGGTATGTTCAAAGAACATGTGCGCAAGGAAAACCCCAAAGGAGAAAAGCACCCCAACCCCCCACAGAGCAGATAGATCAGGCACCCATGGATCCAGTAACTACCCACCGCACAGTCACATCGGAAGGAGACGCGGAATTCCTTTATACCACCCCCTTAACCGTGACCCAATTACGGGACGCGTGTGAAAAGATCACACCGTTCCTCCCCACCTCAGACCCCCACCACTTCTTTGCTAGAGTGAAACAGCAGGCGACCATATACGGCCTGGATGAGCGTGAGCAAGTGAATCTCACAGTTTTGAGTTTAGACCCTTCGGTTGTAGCAGCCCTTCCCAACCCACAGAATGTAGGAGGAGGCACCCTTACAGAGATGCACATGGCGATCCTAGACGTGATCGGTTACAACAGAGGTGACCCAGTAGAAGGCCTGAATAAGTGCAGGCAGAAAAAGACAGAACACACCACAGCGTTTGCTGAACATCTGTGGATCCATTTTACAGCCGTTTTCGGCAATTTAGACCACGCCCATTTGTCCCAAGACAACATGACCAAATGGACCCACACCCTTATCTCCCATGCCAGAGAGGCAGGACAAAAAGCCTGTACCAATTCTGACCCCTCGGAAGAAGCGCACAACGAAAAGTGAGTTTTAATAAGATTGTCCTGCACCTGGGAGCAATCTGTCCAAAACAAAACCGCATTTGTAGCACCTGATGAAGAACAGGTAGAAATGAACCCAGTTAAAGCACACCAGAACCCCGCATGGGTAAATGAGGGCAGGATCAGCCAATCCCAGCCCAAAGCTCAAGAATGTTACAATTGCGGACAATTCGGACATTACGCACGTGAATGCCAAGCCCCCCCTGAAACAGCAACGAAATCAGCCCACAAATGCCCCCCGGACCAGCAAAGACACCAACAGCCCCGACCCCCCACCCAGGGAACCATACCCAAGGGAACAATGCACCAGAGAGCCTGCTCCACCTTATGTGCCCCAGGGGTCATGTTACAACTGTGGGCAGCCAGGACACTTCGCCCGAGATTGTAGGAGACCCCCACCAGCTAGACTAGCCCCCAAATATGAAAGAGAACACCACCCACAGCAGCTACAGGGTCCCAGCTGCGCATGCAAACTGTGAGCGCTTACTCACCACCTCTCCTGGCAGGGACACCTCAGCAAGGCCAATTCATTTTTGTTTCACTCCTCCTTCCTCTCTTCTTCGGCCACACTACACTGCCTCCATATGCTAGTTACACCCCAGTCCAAATATGATTTACGATGTCCTTTCTGATGAAACCTGCAGCATGTTTGTTCAATGTTTGTTCGTTAATGTTATCGTTAAGTATTGTGTGTAAACTCGAAGTTTTCACGACCCCACGTCACCACTCCTTTAACGCCCCTGTTAAAGATACAAGTTTGTCCCAGACAATAGTTCAGACGAACTAGTCTGTCGGCAGACAACAATCATAACTACTCTCCTGATTCGAAGGTAATCACGAGAGGCAGCCCCCACGACGACCACATTCTTACCCGCCGCGGCCCATACGCACCCCATTTTTGGCTCATTATATTCAAAATTCTTTTTGTTTGCTTTCGGGCAACCCTTAGGTTGCCATCCCTATGCCATTTACATCCTCAAACATTTGGATGGTAAATCGCACAGCCTGCGAGACGGCTCGCATTGTTTCAGTATTTGTTAAGTGTGTCTTGTCCAGAATATTCGGTTTAAAAAAAAAAATGAGGGAGTCACACATGGTGACAAATTAAAGGGAAATTGGCACTAAAAGCCAGACATGCTAACGCACGAGATATTAACCAAGATAGTAACAGATATTATACTTGTGTCCATAGAACTCCAGAACCTCAGGAACTCAAGAGAGAAGAAACGGAAAGGAAGAGACGAAAAGGAAAGATGAAGACAACCTTCATGTCCACCTGGATCTTAGCAGGATCCCTTCAGTTGCGCACGGATGCTGCCCCCCCTGACACCTACCACACACGCCGTGAATGATTCCCACCCCTACCATACACTACACCCTGAAATAGTTAACCCCGAGATAGTCACCGTCACCCCATCATGGTGTGATACGTTCATAACCTGGTATTCACTATCATACGTAACTGAATCCCTTCTAGTATTGGCGATACTCTGCAGCATCGTGCAGACTATCCACATGAGGAAATGGCGAAGGAGAGCCTACCGCTCACGCAACCCGGTATACAGAATGAGATCCCTTACTTTCGGTTTTCACCAGGACCCCGAACCCCTTGGTCTACAATAAAGACCATTTGTGTTGCATCTTTTGTAAATAAAGAAATGGAAATATTGTACACTCCTGTGCCAAGCCAGAGGAAAAATGTGAATACTGCTATTATTTTGTATTGTTTGGGAAGTTAATATGACTGAATGTTTTAGTGAATGTAGTTTATTGAAGACAGTTAGAGGTACCGTTTTTTTTGTTGTAATGCATGTCCCTGTCTGACATAGCGCCACTTAGAATTGTTAGTTAAAACATTTTCATACATAGTTATGGTCAGTGTAGAGGCCATGGAATGAGTGCTTGCTGGGTTAGGAAGTGAAGACAACGCAGTTATGTGACCCTTCACGCTTCGCGTTAGGGATCACAAGGAGGGTGTGTAGCCACCTGGGTTGGCCATTTCCCAATTTAAAATGGAGGTCCGCAAAGACTACAGGGAAATTCAGCCAACACAGGCAAAAACTAGCAAATGCAGAAATCCTGTGTATTAGAACTTGCAAATGCCCAGGCAGCACTGAAACTCACAGCCATCTGCATACTAATGAGCGATCCACGGGAACAATTGAAACATTTAAGTTGAATAAGGCCAAGCCAGACTCCTCGGCGCCAGCAGGAGCCAAGACAAAGGAAGGCCAACGGACACTTAGGGACCGCCCAGCGATCAGGGAACGGCTCCAGTATTGGAGAAATCGATCCAAGTGATCGGAATGCAGTCCAATCACTTGAAACCAGATATGGGGTCCGCCCAAAGGGGCGGGAAGCCCCTGGGGACTATAAAATGGAGTCCCCAAGTTCAATTTGTCCTTCTTTGGCAGGGTCACTCAGCAATTTGAACCAACCCTTGACAGTGACCTGCCTGCTGCCTCCAACCAAGTAAGTCTCCAGTCAATGCTCGCTACGAGATAGGCGCTCCTAGCTATCCGTCCATATCAGCTTTTGAATCCTGCAGACTCAGGACCTGAACGAAAGGCCATTTGTTCCCCAGACCTGGTGGGCCAGTCCGGAGCTAAGTACAGGCCTTTTAGTGATAGGAATAGCCTAGAAAGCAGAGTTTATGCATGAGTAGTGATTTACTGTGTATAATAAATGTGCTTTGATTTGAATCTTACTAATTGGTGTGTTGAGTTATTGATCATTACTTGAACTTGAACCTCGTGGCGGTATCATAAAGATACCTGGCGACTCTAGAGCAAAGGTTAAACAAACAGAGCAAATTACGATTTAAGAGCCAACGAAAAGTTAGCAACAGGACCTGTACAAGATGGATGGTCTCTGAACCAGAGCAGGACTAACATCCTTGCTGGCAAGTCTGCTGGTGCTTTTGGAAGGAGTTTAAACTAATTTGGCAGGGGGCGGGGCAGACTGTTAGCAGAATAGTGACACAGCACAACACAGATGAGCAATCAAGTCAGAGGGAATACAGTGGTAGTAAGTTTCAAGGGAATAAGACAAGGTTGGATTGTAATGATATGCATAATCTAAGGAGACTAAAGGGTTAACAAGATGATGTTCATGTATATCAACACTAGATGACATCACTAAGTAGTCTGACAAAAAGCTGTGTCTCGAAGCATTCTGGGAGAAGCTGATGGAGAAGGATAGTGCGAGGTTGAGATAGAGTGTTGGTTGTATTAGAGAGACATAATAGATTACTGTAACATAGATTCAACACTGTTATTTTGTTAGCTGTTACTCAGGAGAGTGTACTAACCATTTAAAGTAGCATCAAGTAAACTAGCTTTATTTTAAATACATAGCTTGAAGTTCTTTGTAAACACCATTGTGTTTAGCTATCTTGGAGACCAATACAAGGAAAATTACATGGTACCAGGTAATTACTGAAGTAATTTGGCTAAAATTAGATAGAATCTAAGAAGAAAAGAAATCAGCACGGGCTCAGACTTCGACGGCAAGACTGCTTCCAGGCCTGTTGCATCAACTCACACAGATAAGTCGAGACCTCATGGAGAAACTGCAGACTCTGAAACAGTTTCGGACTTCTGGTAAAATTGATGTCAGGGCCATTACATGGATGGCCTTTACTTTAATGCCAAGATTATTAGAGGTAAAACAGATGAGTTAAGGGCGAGGATTGACTCATGGAATTGTAATATAGCAGCCATCCGGACACGTGGTTGAGGGAGGTACAGGATTGGCAGCACAACATCCCGGGATAGACTCTTCACGCAAGACCAGAGGAGGGGGTAAAAGAGGTGGAGGCATTGCATTACTAGTTAAGCAGTCAGCTATTGCAGTAAGGAGAGATAATTGGAGGGTGTATCAAATGAAGGGTAGAGTTTAGGAATACAAAAGGGACAGCCACTCTGCTCGGTGTTTATTATAGACCCCAGATAGTCAGTGGGAAATTGAGGAGCAAATATGTGCGCAGTTTGCAGAGGTGTGGGTAAAAATATATATATATTTTAAATTTAGAGTACCCAATTCATTTTTTCCAATCAAGGGGCAATTTAGCGTGGCCACTCCACCTATCCTGCACATCTTTTGGGTTGTGGGGGCGAAACCCACGCAACCACGGGGAGAATGTGCAAATTTCACACGGACAGTGACCCAGAGCCGGGATCGAACCTGGGACCTCCGCGCCGTGAGGCTGCAGTGCTACCCACTGTGCCACCATGCTGCCCCTAGGTGTGTAAAAATAATAATAGGATAATTATATTAAGTGATTTCAACTTTCCCAACATTAATTGGGATAGTCATCATGTTAAGGGCTTAAATGGAGTGAAGGTTTTAGAATGAAAGCAGGAGAGCTTTTTAGCTCAATATGCAGAGGGTCCAACAGGAACGGTGCAATACTGGGCCTAATTCTAGAGAATGAAGCCGGTGGTTGATGTGACGGTGAGGGAGAATTCTGGTGATAGTGATCACAACATGGTGCAATTTAAGTTTGTTATGGAAAAAGAATAGACAAATTGCAAAAAAAGGTTTTGCATTGGGGGAGAGCGGATTTTCGTAAAATAAGGCAGGATCTGGCCAAGGTAGACTGGAAAGAGTTATTGGATGTTATTTACAGCACAGAAGAAGGACATTTGGCCCATCGTGTCTGCATCAGCTCCCAAAAGAGCTACCTAGCTAGTCCCATTCCCCAGCCCTATCTCAGAAGCCCTCTAAATTAATCACTTTCAAATATATATCCAGCTCTCTTTTGAAACCTCCTAGGGAATCCACGTCTACCACTCTCCCAGGCAGGGCAATCCAAACCCCAACAACTCTGAATAAAGAGGTTTCTCCTCATCTCATTCCTAGCTCTCTTGCTGACCATCTTGAAATTGTGACTCCCAGTCACTGACATACCAACGTGTGGAAACAGAATATCCTCTTTGCCCTGTCAAAATTGTTCGTAATTTTGAACACCTCAATAAGGTCACCTCTTAATCTTCTCTGCTCCAAGGAGAACAAGCCCAATTTCTACAATCTTTCCTTGTATCTAAAATTCCTCATTCCTGCTGTCATTCTAGTCAATCTCCTTTGTATTCGCTCCAGGGCTTTAGCACTCTAACTTAAATAAAATGGAGAAATCTACAGAAGAACTGTCGGGGTTGTTCAAAAAGGAAATGGGGATGATACAGGCCCAACATGTTCCCTCGAGGGTAATAGGCAGGAATAACAGGCCTAGAGGACCATAGATGACCATAGATATTCAGGATACATTGAGAAGGAAAAGAGAGGCTTTTAGCAAGTACAGTGGGAGCAAATTAGTGGAGACATTGGGGGGGGGGAGGGGGGGGGGGGGTAGTACAGAAAGTGCAGGATGGAGCAGAAGAACAATTCGGAGAGCAAAGTGGGAATATGAGAAAGCTCTGGCCTGTAAAAGTAGAGAAAATCCCAAGATATTCCATAAGTGTATCAATGGGAAGAGGATAACCAGGGACAGAGTATGGCCCATTAGGGACTGGGTGGGGGGGGGGGGCAGGGAAGGGGGGGGGGAGATGTGGGTGGAACCAGAGGACATAGATAGGGTGCAGAACAAATATTTCACATCTGTCTTCACACAAGAAAATGAGGAGGTGGCTATGGAACTCAGGGAGAGAACTGTGAGGTTATTGAGCAAATTGTCAGAGGGAATGACAACGTATTGGAGGTGTTGGCAGGTTTAAAAGTTGATAAATCTCCAGGTCCGGATGAGTTGGACGCTATGGGAGATGAGGGGGGAGATTGCAGGGACTCTGACCCAAATTTTTAATTCCTCTGTGGCCACAGGGGAGGTGCCAGAGGACTGGGGAACATCTTATGTGGTCCCATTATTTACAAAAGGTTGTAGAGATAAGCTAGGGAACTACAGAGCAGTGACTTTCACATCAGTGGCAGGGAAAGTATTGGAGAAGTTTCTGAAAGGATCTATTTTCACTTGGAGAAGTAAGGTTTGGTTAGGAATAGTCAGCATGGCTTTGTCAGAGGGAGGTCATGCCTAACAAATTTGATTGAATTTTTTGAGTAGGTGAGGGTAGTGCAATTGATGTAGTTTACATGGATTTCAGCAAAGCCCTTGACAAGGTCCCACATGGGAGTCTTATAAAGAAGGTAAATGCACAAGGGATACAGGGGAACTTGGTAAGTGTGGTGATGTGCATCACTGTAAAAACATGTAAGCTAGACAGACACTAGAGGGAGCACCAGAAACATCACACACACACACTTAACCAATAGATAAGTTAGATAGGAGGCGACCAATGGACATTCACGATACACAAGGAGGTGACACGACCACAGGGGGGCATTACACCAACCCATACATAAAGGACACCACACACATGATCAGCCCCTTTTTGGCCAGTGGAGACAGTCAGTGAGGAAAGGCACAGGGTTGATTCAATATCACACCCACCACGTGGAAGATAGCAGCTGGTTAGTCAGTTTAGGTAGCTACAATAGGATTAGCAGTAGTGTCGAACTCAAGTTATAAAAGTGTACATAGTGTAAATGAATGAGTTGATGTTATTTACATGTCACGACCTTCCTTGACAAATGCAACACAAGGAAGCCGCTTATGTTACAAAGGAAACATAACAAAACAGTAAGGTGGATTCAAAATTGGCTTAGTTGTAGGAGACAGAGGTTGATGACAGATGGCTGGATAGTGACTGGGAGCCAGAGTCCAATGGAATACCACAAGGATCTGTGCTGGGTCCCATATTGATTGTCATTTATATAAACAATATAGATGACAATGCAGGGGGTAGGATCAGTAAGTTTGTGGATCTGTGACACAAAGATTGGCCGGGTGGTTAAAAGTGAGGTTGAGTGTCTTGGCTTACAGGAAGACATAGACGGGATGGTCAAATGGGTAGCAAAGTGGCAGATGAAATTTAACCCTGAGAAGTGTGAAGTGACACACTTTGCGGGGGGGGGGGGGGGGGGGGGTGGGGGGGGGAGTAATTTCAGAGGGCTGGCGCAGACTTGATGGGCCAAATGGCCTCCTTCTGCACTGAAGGAATTCTATGGTTCAATTGTGACATTGACAAATTTTTTTTTGAGAGACTTCCAGGACAACTCCTGATAATAGCCCAGCTCCAATTTGTAGATTAAGCCACTTTAAATACGCAAAGTAAATTACCGACGGCTGCAAGAGATTTTACAACACCGCAGTGCACAATTACAAGGGAGCCAGTTGAGCCAGTTTGCTAAAGGTAAGAAAACTCACTTTAATCCAGCATCACCTTTGAGGAGACGTTTAAAATGTGTGGACAGAATCAGGCAGGAAATCCAATCCCACGCAGAGACAAGCTGTAAGGTGATCCCAACACAACCCGCTGCGACAGAGAGAAGCCATAACGCTGGCCTTTCTGTTAAAGTTGATATGTAACCTGAGCATGAACCTGATAAAATGCCAACTGTTAAAGTGGCAACGGGGATGAAGCGATAGTTTGGGCGGTGCCACACAATTGGCAACAGCCTCGTACAACTACTGTAAACCTTGCCCCTCGCACCTTAAACCTATGCCCCCTAGTAATTGAGCACTCAACCCTGGGGAAAAGCCTCTGACTATCCACTCTGTCTATGCCCCTCATAAGTTTGTAGACCTCTATCAGGTCGCCCCTCAACCTCCGTCGTTCCAGTGAGAACAAACGGAGTTTATTCAACCGCTCCTCATAGCTAATGCCCTCCATACCAGGCAACACCCTGGTAAATCACTTCTGCACCCTCTCTAAAGCCTCCTCAACCTTCTGGTAGTGTGGCGACCAGAATTGAACACTATACTCCAAGTGTGGCCTAAGGTTCTATACAGCTGCAACATGACTTGCCAATTCTTATACTCAATGCCCCAGCCAATGAAGGCAAACATGTCATATGCTTTCTTGACTACCTTCTCCACCTGTGTTGCCCCTTTCAGTGACCTGTGGACCTGTACACCTAGATCTCTCTCACTTTCAATACTCTTGAGGGTTCTACCATTCACTGTATATTCCCTACCTGCATTAGACCTTCCAAAATGCATTACCTCACATTTGTCCGGATTAAACTCCACCCGCCATCTCTCCGCCCAAGTCTCCAAACAATCTAAATCCTGCTGTACCCTCTGACAGTCCTCATCGCTATCTGCAATTCCACCAACCTTTGTGTCATCTGCAAACTTACTAATCAGACCAGTTACATTTTCCTCCAAATCATTTATGTATACAACAAACAGCAAAGGTCCCAGCACTGATCCCTGCGGAACACCACTAGTCACAGCCCTCCAATTAGAAAAGCATCCTTCCATTGCTACTCTCTGCCTTCTATGACCTACCAGTTCTGTATCCACCTTGCCAGCTCACCCCTGATCCCGTGTGACATCACCTTTTGTACGAGTCTACCATGAGGGACCTTGTCAAAGGCCTTACTGAAGTCCATATAGACAACATCCACTGCCCTACCTGCATCAATCGTCTTTGTGACCTCCTCGAAAAACTCTATCAAGTCAGTGAGACACGACCTCCCCTTCACAAAACCATGCTGCCTCTCACTAATACGTCCATTTGCTTCCAAATGGGAGTAGATCCTGTCTCGAAGAATTCTCTCCAGTAATTTCCCTACCACTGACGTAAGGCTCACCGGCCTGTAGTTCCCTTGATTATCCTTGCTACCCTTCTTAAACAGAGGAACAACATTGGCTATTCTCCAGCCCTCCGGGACATCACCTGAAGACAGTGAGGATCCAAAGATTTCTGTCAAGGCCTCAGCAATTTCCTCTCCAGCCTCCTTCAGTATTCTGGGGTAGATCCCATCAGGCCCTGGGGACTTATCTGCCTTAATATTTTTCAAGACGCCCAACACTTCGTCTTTTTGGATCTCAATGTGACCCAGGCTATCGACACACCCTTCTCCAGACTCAACATCCACCAATTCCTTCTCTTTGGTGAATACTGATGCAAAGTATTCATTTAGTACCTCGCCCATTTCCTCTGGCTGCACACATAGATTCCCTTGCCTATCCTTCAGTGGGCCAACCCTTTCCCTGGCTACCCTCTTGCTTTTTATGTACGTGTAAAAAGCCTTGGGATTTTCCTTAACCCTATTTGCCAATGACTTTTCGTGACCCCTTCTAGCCCTCCTGACTCCTTGCTTAAGTTCCTTCCTACTTTCCTTATATTCCACGCAGGCTTCGTCTGTTCCCAGCCTTTTAGCCCTGACAAATGCCTCCTTTTTCTTTTTGACGAGGCCTACAATATCTCTCGTTATCCAAGGTTCCCGAAAATTGCTGTATTTATCCTTCTTCCTCACAGGAACATGCCGGTCCTGAATTCCTTTCAACTGACACTTGAAAGCCTCCCACGTGTCAGATTATGATTTACCCTCAAACATCTGCCCCCAATCTAGGTTCTTCAGTTCCCGCCTAATATTGTTATAATTAGCCTTCCCCCAATTTAGCACATTCACCCTAGATTAGGTTCACCCTTATCCTTGTCCACCAGCACTTTAAAACTTACTGAATCGTGGTCACTATTCCCGAAATGCTCCCCTACTGAAACTTCTACCACCTGGCTGGGCTCATTCCCCAATACCAGGTCCAGTACCGCCCCTTCCCTAGTTGGACTGTCTACATATTGTTTTAAGAAGCCCTCCTGGATGCTCCTTACAAACTCTGCCCCGCCTAAGCCCCTGGCACTAAGTGAGTCCTAGTCAATATTGGGGAAGTTGAAGTCTCCCGTCACAACAACCCTGTTGTTTTTACTCTTTTCCAAAATCTGTCTACCTATCTGCTCCTCTATCTCCCGCTGGCTGCTGGGAGGCCTGTAGTAAACCCCCAAAATTGTAACTGCACCCTTCTTATTCCTGATCTCTACCCATATAGCCTCACTGCCCTCTGAGGTGTCCTCCCGTAGTACAGCTGTGATATCCTCCCTAATCAGTAACGCAACTCCGCCTTTTACATCCCCCTCTATCCCGCCTGAAACATCTAAATCCTAGAACGTTTAGCTGCCAATCCTGCCCTTCCCTCAACCAGGTCTCTGTGATGGCAACAACATCATAGGTCTTGGTTCTAATCCAAGCTCTAAGTTCATCTGCCTTACCCGTAATACTTCTTGCATTAAAACATATGCACTTCAGGCCACCAGACCCGCTGTGTTCAGCAACTTCTCCCTGTCTTCTCTGCCTCAGAGCCATACTGGCCCTATTCCCTAGTTCTCCCTCAATGCTCTCACCTTCTGACCTATTGCTCCCGTGCCCACCCCCCTGCCATACTAGTTTAAACCCTCCCGTGTGACACTAGCAAACTCGCGGCCAGGATACTTATGCCTCTCCAGTTTAGATGCAACCCGTCCTTCTTATATAGGTCACACCTGCCCCAGAAGAGCTCCCAGTGGTCCAGATAACAGAAACCCTGTCTCCTACACCAGCTGTTTAGCCACGTGTTTAACTGCTCTATCTTCCTATTTCTAGCCTCACTGGCACGTGGCACAGGGGGTAATCCCGAGATTACAACCCTAGAGGTCCTGTCTTTTAACTTTCTGCCTAGTGGTCACAAAATTTCTTAATGCTTCGTTTATCCACAAAAGCTAAATTTATTTACACTGCTTATATTAAAGTTCAACACTTATTCCTATAGTAAACAAATAGATTATATTAAACTACACTTACTAACACTATCTCTATACTCTAACTATATTCTATCCTCTCTAACTCTACTATGCACTTCACTCCAGTCTCCTCTCCTCTATCCCACTCTCTCCCCAGAAGCCTAAGAGTCAGTGCCTTTTATAGTACTGTCCCTAGCTCCATCTAGTGGCTAATTGTAACATGACATTAACTCTTCACATGCTGTACCTTTCTATAATGTCACAGGATTGTCAGGTTCTGAGGGACAACTGGGTACAGCGTGCTCCATCAATTATATCAACTAAATCAGTCGACCTTCAAAAAGAATGCCAAATGTTTCTCACCTTATATTTGTTTTGGTGGAGTCAGAACATGCCGGAATTGCTTAATTTCCTGCCCTCCTGAATTGATGCGTTGTGGAAAGGCATTGGCTTGGCACGCACAGGATTTAGGTAACTGAGGATTGGATTTTAAAATGGAATTTAACTAGTTAAATTTACATTTAGCAATTTAGCTAGTCCTATTCCTCAACCCTTTTCCCCACAGCATGTTATTTTCCTCTTGACGTGAAAATTTCATTGAAAATCGCTTATTGTCACGAGTAGGCTTCAATGAAGTTACTGTGAAAGCCCCTAGTCGCCACATTCCGGCGCCTGTTCGGGGAGGCTGGTACGGGAATTGAACCGTGCTGCTGGCCTGCCTTGGTCTGCTTTAAAAGCCAGCGATTTAGCCCAGTGTGCTAAACCAGCCCCAGGTGCTTATCCAATTCCCAGGGGCTGGTTTAGCACACTGGGCTAAATCGCTGGCTTTTAAAGCAGACCAAGGCAGGCCAGCAGCACGGTTCAATTCCCGTACCAGCCTCCCCGAACAGGTGCCGGAATGTGGCGACTAGGGGCTTTCACAGTAACTTCATTGAAGCCTCCTTGTGACAATAAACGATTTTCATTTTCATTTCATTTCAATTCCTGAATTGCACATTCTCTGTGTCGATCAGATCAATAACAAACCTCTTGCACCAGTTATCAGAGTGTTGCTAACTTTAGTTGGCTCTTAATTCGTTGCCCGTTGGGTCTTTACTGACTTTGCTCTGTTTCTATAACCTTTGCTCTAGAGTCGCCAGGTATCTTTATGATACCGCCACGAGGTTCAAGTTCAAGTACTGATCAATAACTCAACACACCAACACACTAATTGGGCAGCACGGTAGCACAAGTGATTAGCACTGTGGCTTCACAGCGCCAGGGTCCCAGGTTCGATTCCCCGCTGGGTCACTGTCTGTGCGGAGTTTGCACGTTCTCCCCGTGTCCGCGTGGGTTTCCTCCGGGTGCTCCGGTTTCCTCCCACAGTCCAAAGACGTGCAGGTTAGGTGGATTGGCCATGCTAAATTACCCGTAGTGTCCATAAGGGTTGGGAGGGGTTATTGGGTTGCGGGGATAAGGTGGAAGTGAGGGATTAATGTGGGTCGGTGCAGACTTGATGGGCCGAATGGCCTCCTTCTGCACTGTATGTTCTATGTAATCTATGTAATTAGTAAGATTCAAATCAAAATACATTTATTATACACAGTAAATCACTACTCATGCATAAACTCTACTTGCTAGACTATTCTCTATCACTAAAAGGCCTATACTTAGCTTCGGAACTGGCCCACCAGGTCAGGGGAACAAATGGCCTTTCGTTCTATCTGAGTCTGCAGGATTCAAAAGCTGGTATGGACTGATAGCTAGGAGTGCCTATCTCGTAGCGTGCGTTGACTGGAGACTTACTTGGTTAATGCGGCAGCTTAGACAGTTCACTGTCAAGGGCTGATTCGAATTGCTGAGTGACCCTGCCAAGAAGACCGATTTCAACTTGGGGGCTCTACTTTATAGTCCCCAGGGGCTTCGCACCGTTCAGGGCGGACCCCGTATCTGGTTCCAAGTGATTGGACTACATTCCGATCACTTGGATCGATTTCTCCAATACTGGAGTTGTTCCCTGATCGCTGGGCGGTCCCCAGGTGTCCGATGGCCTTCCTTTGTCTTGGCTCCTGCTGGCGCCGAGGAGTCTGGCTTGGCCTTATTCACCTTAAATGTTTTGATTGTTCCCGGGGATCGCTCATTAGTATGCAGATGGCTGTGAGTTTCAGTGCTGTCTGGGCTTTTGCAAGTTCTAACACACAGGATTTCTGCATTTGCTAGTTTTTGCCTGTGTTGGCTGAATTTCCCTGTAGTCTTTGCGGACCTCCATTTTAAGTCGGGAAGTGGCCAACCCAGGTGGCTACACACCCTCCTTGTGATCCCTAACGCGAAGCGTGAAGGGTCACATAACTGCGTTGTCTTCACTTCCTAACCCAGCGAGCACTCATTCCATGGCCTCTACACTGACCATAACTATGTATGAAAATTTTTTAACCAACAATTCTAAGTGGCGCTATGTCAGACAGGGACATGCATTACAACAAAAGAAACAATACCTCTAACTATCTCTCATAAACTACACTCACTCAACTCAAACATTCAATCATGCTAACTTCCTAACAATACAAAAACAATAGCAGCATTCACATTTTTCCTCTGGCTTGGCAGTCAAGCACAGTGGTGTACAATATTTCCGTTGTAAATGAAACACATTTCTTTATTTACAAAAGATGCAACACAAATGTTCTTTATTGTAGATCAAGGGGTTCGGGGTCCTGGTGATAACCAAAAATAGGGGATCTTATCCTGTATACCGGGTTGCGAGAGCGGTAGGCTCTCCTTCGCCATTTCCTCATGCGGATAGTCTGCACGATGCTGCAGAGTTTCGCCAATACTAGAAGGGATTCAATTACTTATGATAGTGAATACCAGGTTATGAACGTATCACACCATGATGGTGTGTCGGTGACTATCTCGGGGTTAACTATTTCAGGGTGTAGTGTATGGTCGGGGTGGGAATCATTCACGGCCTGTGTGGTAGGGGTCAGGGGGTTCGCATTCGGCCGGAACCGGATACAAATTACAATAACGACGAAAAACACGTATGACATCTTCATTGTTGTCTTCTTTCCTTTCCGTTTCTTCTCTCTTCCTGGAGATTCTGGAATTCTGTGGATCAAGCATAGTTCCTGTTACGATCTTGGTTAATATCTCGTGCGTTAGCATGTCTGTCTTGCAGTGCCAATTTCCCTTTATGATTTATAGCAAGGATAATCCAGGGAACTACAGGCTGGTGAGCCTTACGTCAGTGGTATGGAAATTACTGGAGAAAATTCTTCGAGACAGGATCTACTCCCATTTGGAAGCAAACGAACGTATTAGTGAGAGGCAGCATGGTTTTGTGAAGGTGAGATCGTGTCTCACTAACTTGATAGAGATTTTCGAAGAGGTCACAAAGATGATTGATGCAGGTAGGGCAGTGGATATTGTCTATATGGACTTCAGTAAGGCCTTTGACAAGGTCCCTTATGGTAGACTCATACAAAAGGTGAAGTCACATGGGATCAGGGGGGACCTGGCAAGGTGGATACAGAACTTGCTAGGTCACAGAAGGCAGAGAGTAGCAATGGAAGGATGCTTTTCTAATTGGAGGGCTGTGACTAGTGGTGTTCCACAGGGATCAGTGCTGGGACCTTTGCTGTTTGTAGTATATATAAATGATTTGGAGGAAAATGTATCTGGTCTGATTAGTAAGTTTGCAGACGACACAAAGTTTGCTGGAATTGCGGATAGCGATGAAGACTGTCAGAGGATACAGCAGCATTTAGATTGTTTGGAGACTTGGGCGGAGAGATGGCAGATGGAGTTTAATCCGGACAAATGTGAGGTAATGCATTTTGGAAGGACTAATGCAGGTAGGGAATATACAGTGAATGGTAGAACCCTCAAGAGTATTGAAAGTCAGAGAGATCTAGGTATACAGGTCCACAGGTCACTGAAAGGGGCAACACAGGTGGAGAAGGTAGTCAAGAAGGCATACGGCATGCTTGCCTTCATTGGCTGGGGCATTGAATATAAGAATTGGCAAGTCATGTTGCAGCTGTATAGAACCTTAGTTAGGCCACACTTGGAGTATAGTATTCAATTCTGGTTGCCACACTACCAGAAGGATGTGGAGGCTTTAGAGAGGGTGCAGAAGATATTTACCAGAATGTTGCCTGGTATGGAGGGCATTAGCTATGAGGAGCGGTTGAATAAACTCGGTTTGTTCTCACTGGAACAACGGAGGTTGAGGGGCGACCTGATAGAGGTCTACAAACTTATGAGGGGCATAGACAGAGTGGATAGTTAGAGGCTTTTCCCCAGGGTAGAGGGGTCAATTACTAGGGGGCATAGGTTTAAGGTGCAAGGGGCAATGTTTAGAGTAGATGTTCGAGGCAAGTTTTTTGCACAGAGGGTAGTGGGTGCCTGGAGCTCGCTACCGGAGGAGTTGGTGGAAGCAGGGATGAGAGTGACATTTAAGGGGCATCTTGAGAAATACATGAATAGGATGGGAATAGAGGGATACGGACCCAGGAAGTGTAGAAGATTGTAGTTTAGTCGGGCAGCATGGTCGGCACGGGCTTGGAGGGTTGAAGGGCCTGTTCCTGTGCTGTACTTTTCTTTGTTCTTTGTTTTGTTCTTTGATTTGTCACCATGTGTGACTCCTTCATTTTTTTTTAAACCGAAAATTTGGACTAGACATCTAAGGAGAAAAATACTGAAACAGTGCGAGCCGTCTCGCAGGCTGTGCGATTTACCATCCAAATGTTTGAGGATGTAAATAGCATAGGGATGGCAACCTAAGGGTTGCCCGAAAACAAAACAAAACTTTTTGAACCAAGAGTGCCGAAATGAGGTGCGTATGGGCCGCGACGGGTAACATTTGGATGGAATCCCCGGGTAGGACGGTGATCAATGCCGTATGTGCTCTACCTGAGTGTAGCTGACCAGAGGGGGGGTCCTCAGGCAGGGCGGAGACCAATGCCGTTTCTCCACTGCCTGAGCATCCGGCAAGAATGGGCAAAATATGTAGTCATCGTGGGGGGTTGCTGTAAATGTTCTACCGTCGAACCAGAGGAGCAGTTATGAACGGGGGCTGGCAAGCTCGCAGCGGTTTCTGCCAATAAGCGTGCTGGCAAGTTTTCACAGGTTTCGGCCCAAAAATATGGCGTGTGGCCGTTGAACTTCCGAGTGTACAAACAACACTTAATAATAACACTAACAAACAAACATTGAACAACATGCTGCAGGTTCCATCAGAAAGGACACCGCATCTCCCAAGCGGTTCCTTTTTTAAAACATCATCTGGACACCTCAGTTATCAGTTGCGAACAGGGTCGCAAAGGGGTTCTCGTTTTGGGAGTCAGACTCAAAGTCGTCCTCTTCTCCCGGATGCCATACTCTGGAATGGATGAGGGTTGATAAAGCTGCATGGTGTGACTTAGGGTCCATCTCGTCGTTTCGGACGAGCCTGTATGAATTGTCACGGTGCCAAAAGGTGGTGTCTAATTCTGTGAGGACGGAGTCGTCATCGTAGGGCGGTGGTCTTTGTGAGGTATGTTGAGGAATGTGATCAGGAAGGAATCACTCGAATCGTGTTCAGATTCGCTGGGTGTGGGACCTGTTGCATGGGGATAGTAGGGAGGTGTGCTGTGGCTATTGTCTGTGTCACAGTCGCTGTCTCTGCTGCTGTTGTCTGTGGGCATTCCGGGGCGGAGTCTAGAGTTCGGGGGTGGAGTCTAGAGTCCGTGGGTGGGATGGACGTATTGGGGGAGGGTAGGGATACGTTGGGTGTGGGCGGGGTGTGGTCTGCTGCGTCGAGCATGACGTAGTGTGCGTGGTTAGACTGTGGGCCATATGCCTTAAGCTGGTTAATATGGAACCACGTGGTCTTCCCGTTGGGGTACTTAATTTTATACACGGAGGGGCTTACTTTGTCCGCAACGGAGTACGGACCCGAATACTTTGGTGGCAGGGACGTGCTGGGGTTGTAAATGGAGAGCATGACCTGCTGTCCTACTTCAAACTCAGTCGCATGCACTGTCTTGTCGAAACAGGCCTTGCTCTGATCCTTCCTTGTTCCTAATTTTACTGAGGCTGCTAGCTGAGCCGTTTTTACATTATCAACTAGTTGTTTTACTGCATTCTCGTGTGTGAGGGCCGTCACTTCGGGGCTGGTCAAGTCAAGTCCTAATAAAAATTCTGTGCCTTTCATGGGGCGTCCGGTCATGAGAGTGTGTGGGGTGTATCCCGTGGAAGTTGAAACGGTGTCACGTAAAAACATTAATGCAAAAGGGAGGACTGAATCCCAAGTGGTGCTGTTTTGTTGGACCATTTTTCTGAGGATTGCCTTTAGGGTCCGATTCATGCGCTCCACGATACCACTTGACTGGGGGTGGTATGCGATGTGGAATTTTTGGGTAATGCCAAATATCGTGAGGACGTTCTGCATGACACGTCCCGTAAAATGGGAACCTTGGTCGGATTCAATGCTGCGGGGGAGTCCCCATCTCATAAAGATGTGGTGGGTTAAGATTTTGGCTGTGGTCTTTGCCGTGTTAGTTCTGGATGGGAATGCCTCTACCCATTTCGTAAAAGTGTCTATGACGACTAATACGTACTTGTAACCATTCCTGCAGGGGGGCAATGGTCCTATAAAATCAATCTGGAGGTTAGTCCAGGGGCCATTAACGGGGCGGGTGTGGCTAAGCTGAGCTTTCTTTGTGTACCTGTCCGGATTGTTTTGAGCACAGATAAGGCAATTCTCAACGTACTGCGTTACGTCTTCTTTTAAACTTGGCCACCAACAGAGCTGCCTGATGTGGGCTGTAGTGGGATCAATTCCCTGATGCCCATGACTGTCATGGAACAAACAAATAAGCTGATTCCTGTCCTGTTCAGGAACCACATAAAGGGTGTCTTTTAGGAGTGGATTTTTAAATCTAACGTAAGGTGCTGGAAATTTTCCTTTCAAAATCTCCCTGAGATTGCTATCTTGCTTCTGGGCCTGCACTAAATCCTCGATATTAGTCTGTGAGACCTGAACTGCATTCACTGGGGCGCTTTCGAGGAGTGTCCAAAAGTATCCATGCCTGGAACCTGCTTTAGCCAGTGCGTCAGCTTTTACATTTCCAGGTGCGGAGGAACGGTGGTGACTTCGAACTTTAACAATTCCAAATGTCCTGTCCTGTGCTTTCTCTAAAATGTGGCAGAGCAATGGGGCTGAAGGGAGGGTTTTTCCGTCTGCGGAAACAAATCCTCTTGCTTTCCAGAGGGGTAGGAATTCTGTGAGGCTGTTGCAGACATAGAGGCTGTCCGAGTATATGTCTGCTGGGCTGGGGAAGGAATCTGGGTGATCAACAATGTACGCGATGGCTGCTAGTTCTGCCGCCTGCGCGCCTAAGTGTCCTGGTAGTTTTAAGGAGATTTCTTCTAGGGCGCGTCCCTGTGCGTCCTCGACATAGATGCCGCATCCTGTAATGCGCTTCCCATAATACAGTGGAAGAGCCATCCACATATATCCTTAGGGGTGCGCACGTGTCTGTGTGCTGGGGCCTCTGGGGTGAACTACCTATCTTTCTGGGGAGTGTTTTTGTGATAAAGGGGCCTGTGTTGTGATGAGGTGAGATGATTTCACATTCGTGGGGGGTGCCTGGGTACTGAAGGTTGTCGGCTCGGAAAGTGTGAGTCCTGGTCCTTTTAACTGTGATGTCCCGTCCCTGCAAAAGAAGGGTCCATCTTGCTGCTCTAACCTGGCTTACTGTACCGTCCTTAAGTCGTCCGTCTAGCGAATGTTGGGTGGGGGTGTGTTCCTTGAGGATTGTGATGGGGTTTAGTCCGGCTATGTAGGAAAAATACTGAACCGCCCAGAAAACAGGCCGAAAATCCCTGCTGCACAGGATCTAAAAGTCTGGAGGCGTAAGCCACGGGTCTTAACTGTTCATGCCGTTCATGGAGGAGCACGGCCGAAAAGGTACGGCTAGCTATCTCTATAGCATAGGGGGAAACCATCAATATGGTTTCAGCAGTCGCCAACCAGTCCTAAAAACGACCGGAGGGCTGAAACATTCTGGGGAAGGGGCAATTTGACAATCGAGTCAATTCTTTTATGCTCGATCTCGCATTTACCATGCGTGATAATCGTACCCAAATACACCACTTTGTTTTCCAAAATTTGGGCCTTTTTGGGGTTTACGTTGCATCCAATTTGCTGTAGGAGTTCCAGGAGTTTGGCCAGAAGCTCAATGTGCTCTGCCTTGGTCTCTGTCTGCAGTAATAGGTCGTCCACATACTGGACCAGACATTCGGGGCAAGAAAATTTTGATAATCCATGTGCCGGCTGTCGGTGGAAAATGGAGGGGGAGTTGTGGAATCTTTGTGGAAGGCATGTCCACGTGTACTGCTGACCTTTAAAAGTGAAGGCAAATTTGTATTGGTATGCTTTTGCCAATGGAATGGACCAGAATCCGTTACTGATGTCCAAAACCGTAAAATAGCGTAAGTTGAGTCCCTGTTTGAGCATGGTCTCGGGACTTGTGGCTACCGTGGGTGCTGCTGCGGGGGTGACTTTGTTGAGTTCCTGGTAATCGATGGTCAGTCTCCATGATCCATCGGGTTTTCTCACTGGCCAAATCGGTGCATTATTAGTAGAGGCTACTGATCTAAGTATGCCCTGCTCTGATAAGCTATCGATAACTTTTGCGATTTCTCCCTCTGCCTCTTGGGGAAATCCGTATTGCTTTTGGGGTCTCAGGTCAGGTCCTGTGATTTGAACGGAACCAGTCATCCGGCCACAGTCGTGTTTGTGGGTCGCGAATGCTGTCCTGTGCTTCTGCAGAACTGCCCTAACCTGCTTGTCTGTGCTAATCGTGGTCGGGTCAAACCAGGAATCGCCGACTGCGCTAATCTTGTTTGCATACTCACCTACTGTGAGCGTTGCGGGGGCTTTTGCGGATTTTGCCATTTTCCAGACACATTGGTTTACTGGATCAAATGATAGGTGGTGGGAGTTCATAAAATCAATGCCCAAAATGTGTTCTGCTGTGTGGGGTAGATCGACTAAAACTACGGGGTGTCTTGTCGTAATATTGCCAATTTGAATGGGTACAGGGGCTGTGATGTGTCCCTGCTGTGAGTGGCCTGTGAAGCCGCTGAGGGTGATGGTGGCTGTAGTGGGCCATGTGTCTTTTTGGAATATGGTGGAGGAATTGATTGTGGTGCGGGACCCTCCTGTGTCCGAGAGAAATTCGGTGGGCAATCCCCGTACTTTTGCTGCAACTACTGGTCGGCCGGAGCTATCCCAAAGGGTGTCGCAGACCCAGCTGGGGAAGCCTGAAAACCGTCAGTCAGTTCCGTTCATGTCTGTCTGGTCAGAACGGGTGCTCACACTATGTATGGGTTCTGTCCTATTCTTATTCAGAGTGCCTGCCTGCTGGGCTCTCTGTGGCTTTCGTGGGGCATTGCACTCTCGTGCAAAGTAACCTAATTGTCCACAGTTGTCACACCCCTGTGGTTTCTGTGGGGGCTGTTCCTGCCTTCGTTCACACATGCGGGGTTCTGGTGCGTCTGAACTGAAATGAAATGAAAATGAAATGGATGAAATGAAAACTGCGTGGATATCTGCCTCTGCCTGCTGTTCTTCGGGTTGCGGGTTTGTTTTGGACAGATTGCTCCCAGGTGCCCTTTTTAAAACCCATTTTTCGTTATGCTCTTCTTCCGAGGGGTCATAATTGGTACAGGCTTTTTGTCCTGCCTCTGTGGCATGGGAGATTCGGGTGCGGGTCTATTTGGCAATATCGTCTTGGGACAAATGGGCGCGGTCTAAGTTTCCAAAAACGGCTGTAAAATGAATCCACAGGCATCCAGCAAACGCTGTGGGGTGTTCTGTCTTCTTCTGCCTGCACTTATTCTGGCCTTCTACTGGGTCACCTCTGTTGTAACCGATCACGTCTAGGATCGCCATGTGCATCTCTGCAAGGGTGCCTCCTCCTACATTCTGTGGGTCGGGAAGGGCTGCTACAACCGAAGGGTCTAAACTCAAAACTGTGAGCTTCACTTGCTCACGCTCATCCAGGCCGTACATGGTCGCCTGCTGCTTTCCTCTGGCAAAGAAGTGGTGGGGGTCTGAGGTGGGGAGAAATGGTGTGATCTTTTTGCACGCGTCCCGTAATTGGGTCACGGTTAAGGGGGTGGTGTAAAGGAATTCCGCGTCTCCTTCCGATGTGTCTGTGCGGTGGGTAGTTAGTGGATTCATGGGTGCCTGATCTATCTGCTCTGTGGGGGGTTGGGGTGCTTTTCTCCTTTGGGGCTTTCCTTGCGCACATGTTCCCTGAACATACCTATGCGCGGTTTTGTTTAATTCTTGCCAATCAGGGCCGTCTTCCTCACCTAATTGGGATCCAAAGGTGCTCTGAAACCCATTTTGCATTGAAAGCAAAGACTGCAGTTCCGCAATCTGCTTCCTGCATTTCGCATGATCTAATGAGCTTTGTCTGTGCTCCATGGTGGCAGCATGGAGTGCTCTTAACGCTGCTTTTAAATCGCTGCACTGCCTTTGCAATGCCTATACCTGTTTCTCTGTCTCTTCTCTTACCAGGACTGCACGTTGCGT
This sequence comes from Scyliorhinus torazame, assembly GCF_047496885.1. Taxonomy (NCBI): domain Eukaryota; kingdom Metazoa; phylum Chordata; class Chondrichthyes; order Carcharhiniformes; family Scyliorhinidae; genus Scyliorhinus; species Scyliorhinus torazame. Next base: position 38,274,515 of record NC_092715.1, on the reverse strand, counting down.
GTCCTGATAGGCCTTATCGTACTGGGATTGGAAGCTGCTTCAGATGCGCTAGACAAGACTGGTGTGCCCACTTGGCATCATCCACCTCTCCATCCTTTGCTGCCAACTTCCTTCTTAATTCTACATTCGCCCTCTCGATCCCACTAACATCGACCTTGCTCATTCGATGTCTCTCTTCTATCTCTGTGTGGAGCGTCCGTACGACCTCCCCTGTGCCTCGCAATTGTGCCAGACAGGACACGATTGCCATCGGCTTGCGAGCTTTTCCTCAGCTTTTCTTATGGATCTCTGACAGGTTCTCCCACCAAGTATGTCCTATACCCCCGGGTCCTGTTTCCTCATTATCACAGAATTCACTCCAAAGGGGCCATCCTTTCCCTTTGAGATATTTCCTGATCTCTTCTTCCCAAACGGGACACTGTCCTACTCTGCTGCTCGTCGTTGCGACCTCGAATTCCTGGGGGTTCATAAGGCGTTCCATTGCCTTCATTACCATTTTTCCTTTCTGAATGTTCTTTTTAAAAATTTGGAACGAGGGGTACTAAGGTGGTGCTGTAATCAAGGGTACGGCGTTTGCTATTTTCTGGAATACAAACTCCCGACAGTTTTTCACAACAAAAATCTATCAGTTTTACCTTATAGCCCTGTTAGTTACGCATGCATTAACACGCTTCCGAATTATGAGGATTGATCAGAACTGCTTGAACACTTGTGGTTTTTCTGTTCGCAATTGGATTCTCAATTCAAATTTTGGGTTCTCCCGGAGTGGTGAGGCCACTTCTAAGTCGGGTCCCGGCGGAGTCGCCAGTAAATGTTGCTAACTTTGGTTGGCTCTTAATTTGTTGTCCGTTGGGCCTTTACTGAATTTGCTCTGTTTCTATAACCTTTGCTCTCGAGTCGCCAGGTATCTTTATGATACCGCCACGAGGTTCAAGTTCAAGTACTGATCAATAACTCAACACACCAATTATTACGATTCAAATCAAAACACATTTATTATACACAGTAAATCACTACTCATGCATAAACTCTACTTACTAGACTATCTCTATCACTAAAAAGCCTATACTTAGCTTCGGAACTGGTCCACCAGGTCAGGGGAACAAATGGCCTTTCGTTCGATCTGAGTCTGCAGGATTCAAAAGCTGGTATGGACTGGTAGCTAGGAGCGCCTATCTCGTAGCGTGCGTTGACTGGCATCCCAACGATACCGCCCTCAACCAAACCTGACCGCTACCTCGACCCACCCTGCCCACCTACGCCGTCATCCACATGCCAATTCACCCACCGGCCACCTCACTCAACGGCCACCCCTCCGAATTATTGAAAGAACACCTAAAATTATTAAATATATATATTGTTACTTTTTTAAAAAATAAATGTTTTTTATTGGGTTTTTGAACAAAGTATATTTACCGTTATGTACACAGGATAAGAAACATATATATATATGTATATACACACATAGATAGAAGAGAAGGGCACATCCAAACATACCAAAGAAAAGAAAATAGTAAATAGTAAAAAAAATGCTTCTCGTAAATTCTAAATGATTTTAAAATCTGTGGTTGTCTGTGTTAGAAGGATTGCGGTACCTGGTAATGCCGGAATAGCTTTGGTGGAGAATGTACTTGTTCCCATTGGTTAAGCCTGTATGTTAGCTCCGCCCTGCAAGACGGGGTATAAGAGCCCGTGCCGCCCCAACAGCTTTTGTCTGTACCTGCGCTGCTGGGGGAATCATCCTGCGTATTAAAGCCTTCAATTGTCTCCAATTAGTTATTGATCGTGCATCAATTTAATACGCTAGTTTTTAAAGAATGGAGCTCTGAATCAAGCCGGAGTGTCTGCAACTCAGCCCCCACGTAACAAACTCAGCGGCAACCTTCAAGCACTGGCTGGCGTGCTTCAATGGATATCTCGGGACAGCCGAAAACACACCCACGGGAGAACAGAAACTACAAATTCTGCACTCGAGGGTGAGCCCAGAAATCTACACCCACATCGAGGACGCGGACGATTTTGATGCTGCAATGGAGCTGCTGAAAGGACATTATATTCGCCCTGTAAACCAGGTCTACGCCCGACATCTACTAGCGACGAGGTGACAAATCCCTGGGGAATCACTGGAAGAAGTCTACTGTGCGCTCCTGGTGTTGGGGAGAAACTGCAGCTGCCCGCAAGTTTCAGCAAACGACCACACAGAACTTTTGATTCGGGACGCTTTCGTTGCAGGTATGCTGTCCTCCCAAATTCGCCAGCGATTGCTGGAGAAAGAGACACTAGGCCTCAAGGAGGCATGGGCCCTTGCCGCCTCCCTGGATGTGGCCTCCCGAAACACCCGCGCTTACGTCCCCGACCGCGCGGCAGCCCCCTGGGCAGCGTGGAACCCCCCCGCGGCCGAACCCGAGGCATCTCCCATCCCCCCACAATCGTGTGCTGTGAGACGGCCTGGCAATCCCAGGGGAGCCCCGCTGCTATTTTTGCGAGCAAGCCAAGCACCCCTGACAGCGCTGTCCGGCCCGTTCATCCATCTGCAAGGGATGCGGCAAAAAAGGGCCACTTCGTGGCGGTTTGCCAGACGCGGGAGGTCGCTGCGGTCTCCGGAGGCGAATACGGACCGCCACCACTACCCTCTCCATGGACCCCGTGCTGCCAGCAGGCGCCGCCATCGTCCTCCTCCAGGGCCACGTGTGGTCTCCGGGCGCTGCCATCTTGTCCCGCGGACGCCACGTGCGATGGATGGCACCGCCATTCTGTGCACCCCCAGTCATGTGCGACCAGTGGGTGCCACCATCTTGGGTGGACTCCTAGGACCCCAGTTCGGCTGACCACACATCACCCAAAGAGAACATCCAACTGCTGCCACGATTAGCCTTGGTGACCCTGGACCAGTCTCGGCCCCAAACACTCTCGGCTGCTACGACGAGGGTGCTTATCAATGGGCATGAAACGTCCTGCCTAATCGACTCTGGGAGCACGGAGAGCTTCATACACCCCTACACGGTAAGGCACTGTTCACTCCCCGTCCACCCCGTTAATCAAAAAATCTCCCTGGCCTCCGGATCTCACTCAGTAGAGATAAAGGGTTTTGTGTAGCTAACCTCACGGTCCAGGGAAGAGAGTTCAAAAACTACCGACTCTACGTCCTTCCCCACCTCTGCGCGGCCACACTCCTAGGGTTGGACTTTCAGTGCAACCTCCAAAGTCTAACTTTCAAATTCGGCGGCCCTATACCCCTCTCACTGTCTGCAGCCTCGCGACCCTCAAGGTCGATCCTCCTCCCCTGTTTGCGAGCCTCACCCCGGATTGCAAACCAGTCTCCACCAGGGGCAGACGGTACAGTGCCCAGGACCGGATATTTATTAGGTCAGAGGTCCAAAGGCTACTGGGTGTCATTGAGTCTACCAACAGTCCCCGGAGAGCTCAAGTAGTGGTTGTAAAGACCGGGGAGAAGCAGAGGATGGTCATCGACTACAGTCAGACCATCAACAGGTTTACGCAGCTTGACGCGTACCCTCTCCCCCGCATATCTGACCTGGTCAACAGGATTGCGCAATACAAGGTATTTTCCACGGTGGATCTTAAGTCCGCCTACCACCAGCTCCCCATCCACACTAGTGACCGCAAATACACTGCTTTCGAAGCAGATGGGCGGCTCTACCACTTCTTAAGGGTTCCCTTCGGTATCACTAATGGGGTCTCGGTCTTCCAATGAGCGATGGACCGAATGGTTGACCGGTACGGTATACAGGCCACATTCCCGTACCTCGATAATGTCACCATCTGCGGCCACGACCAGCAGGACCATGACACCAACCTCCGATAATTCCTCCAGACAGCAAAAATCTTTAACCTCACGGATAACAAGGATAAACGCGTGTTCAGCACCGACCGCCTAGCCATCCTCAGCTACGTAGTGCGTAATGGAGTTATAGGCCCCGACTCTGAACGCATACGCCCCCTTATGGAGTTCCCCCTCCCGCACTGCTCCAAGGCCCTGAAGAACTGCCTAGGCTTTTTTTCATGCTATGCCCAGTGGGTCCCCAACTATGCGGACAAGGCCCGTCCACTGATCCAATCCACAGTTTTTCCCTTGTCGATAGAGGCCCGCCAGGCCTTCAGCCGCATCAAAGCAGACATTGCAAAGGCCACGATGCATGCCATCGACACGTCCCTCCCCTTCCAGGTCGAGAGCGACGTGTCCGGTATAGCTCTGGCGGCCACCCTCAACCAAGCGGGCAGACCCGTGACCTTCTTCTCACGCACCCTCCACGCCTCCGAAATCCGCCATTCCTCAGTCGAAAAGGAGGCCCAGGCCATAGTAGAAGCTGTGCGACATTGGAGGCATTACCTGGCCGGCAGGATATTCACTCTCCTCACTGACCAACGGTCGGTTGCTTTCATGTTCGATAATGCACAGCGGGGCAAGATAAAAAACGACAAGACCTTACGGTGGAGGATCGAACTCTCCACCTACAACTATGAGATCTTGTATCGTCCCTGGAAGCTAAACGAGCCTCCTGACGCCCTATCCCACGGCACATGTGCCACCGTACAAGTGGACCGCCTCCGAGCCCTCGATGAGGGCCTCTGCCACCCGGGGGTCACTCGATTTTTCCACTTCATCAAGACCTGCAACCTGCCCTACTCCATCGAAGAGGTCAGGACAGCAACCAGGAATTGCCAGATCTGCGCGGAGTGCAAGCTGCACTTCTACAGGCCAGAGAAAGCGTACCTGATAAAGGCTTCCTGTCCCTTTGAACGCCTCAGTATGGATTTCAAAGGCCCCCGCCCCTCCAGTGACTGCAACACGTACTTCCTGAACGTGATTGATGAGTACTCCCGGTTCCCATTCGCCATCCCCTGCCCCGACATGACCGCAACCACCGTCATAAAAGCCCTCCGTAGTATCTTTACGCTGTTCGGTTTCCCCGCCTACATACACAGTAATAGGGGGTCCTCCTTTATGAGCGAAAAACTGCGTCAAATCCTGCTCAGCAAGGGCATTGCCTCGAGCAGGGCGACCAGTTACAACCCCCGGGGAAACGGACAGGTAGAGAGGGAGAACGGAACGGTCTGGAAGACCGTCCTACTGGTCCTTCGGTCTAGGAATCACCCAGTCTCCCGCTGGCAGGAAGTCCTCCCGGATGCCCTCCACGCCATCCGGTCACTGCTCTGTACCACAACCAACCAAACACCTCACAAACGTCTCTTTGTCTTCCCCAAGAAGCCCTCCTCTGGGACCTCGCTCCCAACCTGGCTGGCAGCTCCCGGACCCATCCTGCTCCAAACACGTGTGGGAGCACAAATCGGACCCATTGGTCGAGAGGGTCCATCTCCATGTTAACCCTCAGTACGCCTACGTGGCGTACCCCGACGGCCGACAGGATACGGTCTCCCTACGGGACCTGCCGCCCGCTGGATCCCCACACAAGCCCCCGCCACCAGTCCCACCCTCCCTCCCACCGGCGCACCCCACAGCTGCCCCCTTCCCAGGTGGATTGGTTCTTCCACCGGCCCCGTCTAGGCCCCCCCACCCACCGGCGCACCCCACGGCCACCCCCTTCCCACGTCAGTCGATCCTTCCACCGGCCCCGTATAGGAGTGATGAAGCTGCCACAGAAGCTGAAACCATGCTCCTGGAGTCACAGACGCCCGAACCTCCACCAGCATCACCACCAAAGCTAGGCCGATCGCAGAGGACGACCAGGGCCCCCGATCGACTAATTGCTTCATTTTGAAATGTACATTACTGTTGTAAATAGTTAAGATGTCATAAGGCAAAAAGCTGTATGGCGGTATTACGGTACCTTCATAACTGTAACTTCTACCACTTTACCATGTTGTAATACGAAGCCACGACCCCCGCCGGACTCTTTTTTAACAGGGGGTGAATGTGGTAGTCTGTTTTAGAAGGATTACGGTACCTGGTAATGCCGGAATACTATTGGTGGAGAATGTACTTGTTCCCATTGGTTACGCCTGTATGTTAGCTCCGCCCTGCAAGGCGGGGTATAAGAGCCCGTGCAGCCCCAGCAGCTTTCTTCTGTACCTGCACTGCTGGGGGAAACATCTAGCGTATTAAAGCCTTCAATTGTCTCCAATCTCGCTTCTGGAGTTATTGATCGTGCATCAAAATCCTTTATTGTTTTTTGCACCCAAAGTAACTTAACTTTTAAAACATTTTGGAAGGAATGGAAATGACTGGAATTAGTAGAAGTTTCTGACGCTGAATAGTTTTACCCAGGAGGTGAGGCCTACGTTGTGGACAGGGCCTGCACAATGCCTTTAACAGATTGGGGAATCTCTTGTTGCATGGAGCTTAAATTGGCCTTACTATTCCACCATTGTTTGGGTTGATTATGGACCAGTTTTGACTGACAGTGTACCAAAGTCAGCACAATCGAGCAGAAACACTGGGCCACTAAACCAAATATGCATATGTGATAGATTGATGATTTGCAAGTTAGATTTTCATTCAAAATGAAGGTATAAGACATCGGTCAGAAATCTTCCGAACCATGGTGGGTCGGAAAGCCCGTCAGAGGCTGACATGAAACTTATTTGCATACATTAATGAGATGCAAACGAAGGCCGACCCTCCCTTCACACCCCTATACCAGATTCTCCATGATGCCAGCAGGAAAACACATTCAGAATGACGTGGCCTGCAGATGTCAGGACTCATCTGAGCAATGCTGGGGTAGCCTCCCGATTTCAGAGACCAGCCACAATTCTGAACCCTGGAATACCACAGCAGTGGGTCGGGGGAGCATCTGCAGATGGACCTTCCAGTTTTAAAAAAAAATTTAGAGTACTCAATTCATTTTTTCCAATTAAGGGGCAATTTAGCGTGGCCAAACTACCTACCCTGCACATCTTTCGGTTGGGGGGGGGGCGAAACCAACGCAAACATGGGGAGGATGTGTAAACTCCACACGGACAGTGACCTAGAGCCGGGATCGAACCTGGGACCTCAGTGCCATAAGGCAGCAGTGCTAACCACTATCCTGGGGGTGGTCCTTCTCCCAGTTTCAGATGTTCCACAAGATCAATCCTTGTTCTCAGGAGGTCCATCCTCCAGTCTCAAAAGTGTCCCTAGAGATCTAGCCTCATTTTAGTGTGGTTCACCTTCTTTCTTCAATCGTGGGTCAGTGATGTTGGGCGCATTTTCAACATGGCACCCGGACACAGTGGCGGACTTCGCGCCATCCACGTCCGTCCTGTCACGGATACATGTAAAACACCCAGGTACGTTAATGAAGTGGGGGCCAGACGATTTGGCACGTTTTCCTTCCAGCCACCACAATGGGAAACACTCCATGTTCCTACCTCCGCCACAGGATTTGTCTCGAAATAGGAGAATTCTGTCCTATAGATTTAGTACTTTCTTTGGGCCTCAATTGTTTGCGCTGATTTTTTTGCTCGCTTTGTGTTACTGCAAATACTGATTGGATTCACAGGGCTCTAACTCTCTGACTGAAAGATCAGTGCAACTTGCCATTTACGCTGAACATTCTTGGCCATGTCTCCATCTATAAATTTGTTGATGACACGACCTAGTGGGTCGGACCTCGTGGCATGGTGCAACAACACCAATCTCTCCCTCAACGTCAGCAAAACTAAGGAGCTGGTCATTGACTTCAGGAAGCAAAGTGTCTGCATCAATGGCGCCGAGGTGGAGATGGTTGACAGCTTCAGATTCCTAGGTGTGCACATCACCAAAAATCTGTCCTGGTCCGCCCACGTCGACACTACAACCTAGAAAGCACAACACTGCACATACTTCCTCAGGAAATTCAGCATGCCCACATTGGTTCTTACCAACTTTTACAGATGCACCATAGAAGGCATCCTATCTGGCTGCATCACAGCCTGGTATGGCAACTGCTCGGCACAAGACCATAACAAACTACAGAGAGTCGTGAACACAGCACAGTCCCATCCACTGTCTCTGTGTACACCTCCCGCTGCCTTGGGGAAGCATAATCAAAACCCCTCCCAAAGGGTTATTCTCTCTTCCAACCCCTCCCGTTGGTCAGGGGATACAAAAGTCTGAGAACACGCACTAACAGATTCAAAAGCAGATTCCTCTCCACTGTTACCAGACTCCTGAATGACCCTGAGTGGTACTACACCCCATATGCTCACCCGATGTCTGTGTCTATGTATTTACATTGTGTATTTATCGTATGTCCTCTGTTTCTCATGTATAGAACGATGTGTCTGGACTGTACGCAGAACAATACTGTACCTCACTTTCTAAAGGACTCTCTTCTGGACTGATCTGATTAACACTACACTCATGTATGCTTCACCCAATGTCGGCGTCTATGTATTTACATTGTGTACCTTGTGTTGCCCTATTATGTATTTTCTTTCCATGTACTAAATGATCTGTTTGAGCTGCTGGCAGAAAAATACTTTTCTCTGTACCTCGGTACACCTGACAATAAACAAATTCAACAAATCCAATCCAAATGACTTGGAAGCTGGCCGTGGATACGAGGAACACCGTTTGGTAAGCATTGAGAATGGTTACGGCTGCATGTGTACAACAGCCAAGGAAACATAAGCAGGAAGAGAAAGGAGCCGAATATAATAGAACCCGACAGCTAACAAGCAATCATCCAGCTCTTTTGGAAAGGTCGTGCAGGAGCAAATTTAAGCTCAGCAGCTAATTCTTAACTGACCTAATGTCAGGAACTGCGGCAAAAGGTTATAATTACTGCTTCGCTGGTAGCTGTGAAAATAACACCAGCTATTGTTCAATTGCACTGACTTGTTGAAGGCATGTTGCAGAGTCTGTGCCAGGCATGTCACATTGCGCATGCAACACTTTGCAGACTTCAGGCACTGGTATGACGTTTCCAGGGGTGCCAGGAACTATCAAATGTATATTTACATGAACACTCTCGCAGAACAAAAGGAAGGGTTTAGATGATTTGTGTGGAGCCAGGTGAAGAATGAAGGCGAATGACTTAATGCCTCTTGGCCACTGTTGCTATGGGAGCCACAATCATTCCCCAGGCTGACCTGGGATTTGCCTCACGACCCTGTCCCATCCAGTGTCAGCCGATGTTCCAGAAGAGAAGCCGAGAGGTAAGCTTTATCGCCTGGCTCAGCAAAGGCAACCTGTGTTTCCGCTGAGCTGTTCCCCCGACCGTAACCCCTTCCCCCCACCCCCCGCCAATCTCTCCCTGCTCCCCATCCACAACTAGAGACCCTCAACCCTGGACTGATCTACCTCCAGCTCAGGGACTGGTCTGTGCAAGAAAGGTCTTCCTCAGATCCTCTGCAGCTCTATAACAAAATCTTAATTTTCTGTTCCTTCATCCATTATCTATCTGCTAACTGTCTAAACCAGTCATGATCTTGTACACCTCAATCAGGTCTCCCAGAAAACTCATTCCCGTCTCCCATCACTGACAAAAAATGTAAGTGAATCATTCCAGAAGACTCAAGAGAATCATTCTTCTGACCATGTGATGCAAATACAACAGAACCTGGGACATCGAGATTCGTGCTATGGATACCCACAATTTATGAGCATGAGAACATGAGAGATAGGAACAGGAATAAACCATATAGTGCATTTTTTCAGTGGTGAAGCACCTATAATGCTCTGTTGTCGAAAATTTCAAAGATTGACCAACCTTTTGAGTGAAGAAATTTCTCCTCTTGTTCAAATGACCAACTCCTTATCTCTGTGTCGCCTTGTTCTGAATTTCCCAGCCAGTGGAAACAACCTTTCAGCTTTGACCCTGTCCAGCCCCTTCAGAACCTTGAATGTTTCAACGAAGTCGCCTCACATTCTTCTAAACTCCAGAGAACACCGACCAATTTACTCAGCCTCTCATTGCAGGGATTCCCTCTAATCCCAGGCAGGTCAATTTGGTGCCTCCAAGGCAAATACATCCTTCCTTAAATATGGAGACCAAGGAGAGCATTTTCAGCCCTTCCAGCGAGAAGGATCTTACATTCCCGCCCCTCGTGGTGATTTCCCCGCTGGGGGGATCGGCGGGCCGCACAAAACGCAGTGGACATCGCCGGGACTGGAAGATCAAATGCAATCAATGGCCAATGGAGAACCACATCCACTGTTAGAAAACATGTCAGGGGGTGGTGGCGGGGTTGGGGAACCACCCCAAAACTGCACTCAGATGTAGTTTCATAAATCTCTGTACAATCGTAGCAAGACGTCTTTGTACTTGTATTCCAATTCCCTTGCAATGAAGGCCAAAGTGTCATTTGCCTAATTGCTGGCTGTATCTGGATGTTCACTTTCTTTGTTCCTCATGCCCTCTTGTTGTCCACTCACTAAACCAGCTTATATCTCTTTGCTACCTGTCTCTGTCCTCTTCACAGTTTGCATTCCCACATAGCTTTGTACCATCAGCAAAGTTAAATGCATTACTCTGTGTCCAAATCATTAATATAGATTATTAAACGGTAGCACAAGTGGATAGCACTGTGGCTTCACAGCGCCAGGGTCCCAGGTTCGATTCTCCGCTGGGTCACTGTCTGTGCGGAGTCTGCACATTCTCCCTGTGTCTGTGTGGGTTTCCTCCGGGTACTCCGGTTTCCTCCCACAGTCCAAAGACATGCAAGTTAGGTGGATTGGCCATCATAAATTGCCCTTAGTGGCCAAAAAGGTTAGGAGGGGTTATTGGGTTACAGGGATAGAGTGGAAGTGAGGGCTTAAGTGGGTCGGTGCAGACTCGATGGGCCGAATGGCCTCCTTCTGCACTGTATGTTCTATGTTCTAAACAGCTATGGTTATCAGGCTGATCCTTGTGACACTGCACTAGTTACAGTCTGCAAGCTTGACGATGCCCCAGTTACCTTCTCCTTCTTCATGTGGTTATATCCCTACTCTTTGTTTGCTGTCTGATAACCAATCCGCTATCCATGCTAATATGTTACCCCAACTCCCGGGTTCTTTATCTTGCATATTAACCGTTTGTATGCACCTTCTTGAATGTCTTTTGGAAATTTAAACCAATGACATCTACTGTTTCCCCTACTCATTACATCCTCAAAATCTTCTATAAATTTCTCAAACACAATTCATTTTTCCTAAAGTCATTTTAGCTCTGTCTGATCATACTTTGTTTTTGAAAGTGCATTGTTAAGACTTCCTTAATGATTGATTCCCGCACTTTTCCAACAACTGATGTCATGTGCACTAGCCTGGAGATCCTTGTTTTCTAGTAACCTTTACCCATCATTAACATCTTTCAGAGGGTAACTGTTTAATAATCTTTACTATTGTCACAAGTAGGTTTACATTAAGAACATTGAACATAGAAAATACAGCACAGAACAGGCCCTTCGGCCCACGATGTTGTGCCAAACATTTGTCCTAGATTAAGAACAAATCAATCTACACCCCATCATTCTACCGTAATCCATGTACCTATCCAATAACCGCTTGAAGGTCCCTAATGTTTCCGACTCAACTACTTCCACAGGCAGTGCATTCCATGTCCCCACTACTCCCTGGGTAAAGAACCTACCTCTGACATCCCCCCTATATCTTCCACCCTTCACCTTAAATTTATGTCCCCTTGTAATGGTTTGTTCCACCCGAGGAAAAAGTCTCTGACTATCTACTCTATCTATTCCCCTGATCATCTTATAAACCTCTATCAAATCGCCCCTCATCCTTCTCCGTTCTAATGAGAAAAGGCCTAGCACCCTCAACCTTTCCTCGTATGACCTACACCATTCCAGGCACCATCCTGGTAAATCTCCTTTGCACCTTTTCCAAAGCTTCCACATCCTTCCTAAAATTAGGCGACCAGAACTGCACACAGTACACCAAATGTGGCCTTACCAAGGTTTTGTACAGCTGCATCATCACCTCATGGCTCTTAAATTCAATCCCTCTGCTAATGAACGCGAGCACAACATAGGCCTTCTTCACAGCTCTATCCACTTGAGTGGCAACTTTCAAAGATCAATGAACATAGGCCCCAAGATCTCTCTGCTCCTCCACATTGCCAAGAAGCCTACCGTTAACCCTGTATTCCGCATTCATATTTGTCCTTCCAAAATGGACAACCTCACACTTTTCAGGGTTAAACTCCATCTGCCACTTCTCAGCCCAGCTCTGCATCCTATCTATGTCTCTTTGCAGCTGACAACAGCCCTCCCCACTATCCACAACTCCACCAAGCTTCGTATTGTCTGCAAATTTACTAACCAACCCTTCAACTCCCTCATCCAAGTAATTAATGAAAATCACAAACAGCAGAGGACCCAGATCTGATCCCTGCGGTATGCCACTGGTTATTGGGCTCCAGGCTGAATATTTGCCATCCACCACCACTCTCTGAGTTCTATTGGTTAGCCAGGTTGTTATCCAACTGGCCAAATTCCCCACTATCCCATGCCTCCTTACTTTCTGCATAAGCCTACCATGGGGAACCTTATTAAATGCCTCACTAAAATCCATGTAGACTACATCCACTACTTTACCTTCATCCACGTCCTTGGTCACCTCCTCAAAGAATTCAATAAGACTTGTGAGGCAAGACCTACCTCTCACAAATCCGTGCTGACTATCCCTAATCAAGCAGTGTCTTTCCAGATGCTCAGAAATCCTATTCCTCAGAACCCTCTCCATTACTTTGCCTACCACCGAAGTAAGACTAACTGGCCTGTAATTTCCAGGGTTATCCCTATTCCCTTTTTTGAACAGGGGCACGACATTCACCACTCTCCAATCCCTATTTAAAAAAAAATAATTTTTATTAAAGGTTTTCATAAAATATCAATAACAAAATGAGAAAGAAAAAAGAACCCAACAGGGTTAAGTACAAAACACAATCTAAAAAAGCAACCCCCCAAACCCCTCCCCCCTGTACATAAATAATAAATTAACATTAACACCCCGACTTAACACAACAGGTGTATACACCCCCTCAGACCCTTCCAGTGTAAATTACATAAACAAAAATAAAGTAAACCCCCCACCCCGAGCTGCTGCTGCCGTTGGCCAATGTCTATCGTTCTGCCAGAAAGTCTAAGAACGGTTGCCACCGCCAAAAGAACCCTTGTCCCGGCCCTCTCAAGGCGAATTTCACCCTCTCCAATTTAATGAACCCTGCCATATCGCTGATCCAGGATTCCACGCATGGGGTCTGCGCATCTTTCCACTGAAGGAGAATCCTTCGCCGGGCTACCAGGGATGCAAAGGCCAGAATTCCGGCCTCTTTCGCCTCCTGCACTCCCGGCTCCTCTGCCACCCCAAATATTGCGAGCCCCCAGCCCGGTTTGACCCTGGATCCTGCCGCCCTCGACACTGTCCTCGCTACGCCCTTCCAAAATTCCTCCAGTGCCGGGCATGCCCAGAACATATGGGTGTGATTTGTTGGGCTCCCTGAGCACCTAACACACCTGTCCTCACCCCCAAAGAACCAGCTCATCCTTGTCCCGGTCATGTGTGCCCTGTGCAGCACCTTAAACTGTATGAGGCTGAGCCTTGCGCACGAGGAGGAAGAGTTCACCCTCCCTAGGGCATCTGCCCACATCCCCTCTTCGATCTCCTCTCCCAACTCCTCCTCCCACTTACCTTTCAACTCCACCACCGAGGTCTCCCCCTCCTCCTGCATCACCTGGTACGTTTCCGAGATCTTCCCCACTCCCACTCACCCTCCCGAGAGCACCCTGCCTGTATTGTGTGTGGCAGTAGCCGCGGGAATTCCACCACCTGCCGTCTGACAAATGCCCTTACCTGTAAGTACCTGAAGGTGTTCCCCGGGGGGAGCCCGTACTTCTCCTCCAGCTCACCCAAGCTCGCGAACTTCCCATCCACAAACAGGTCCCCCAACTTTCGTATCCCTGCCCTGTGCCACCCCGCAAACCCTCCACCTGTTCTTCCTGGGGCGAACCGGTGGTTCCCCCGTAATGCGGTCCACGCCGAGGCCCCAACTTCTCCCCTATGCCGCCTCCACTGCCCCCAAATTTTGAGGGCCGCCACCACCACCACCGGGCTCGTGGTATACCTCCTTGGAGGGAGTGGCAGCGGCGCCGTTGCCAGCACCCCCAGACTCGTACCCACACAGGATGCCGTCTCCAGCCTCTTCCATGCAGCCCCCTCCCCCTCCATCACCCACTTGCGTACCATCATCGCATTGGCGGCCCAGTAGTACCCACAGAGGGTGGGCAGTGCCAGCCCCCCCTATCACTACTCCGCTCCAGGAACACCCTTCTCACCCTCGGAGTCCCTCGCGCCTACACAAACCCCATTATACTCCTGTTAACCCGCCTGAAAAAAGCCTTCGGGGTAAACACGGGGAGGTACTGGAACAGGAACAAAAACCTTGGGAGCACCGTCATTTTGATTGACTGCACCCTACCCGCCAAGGACAGCGGCAACGCGTCCCACCTCTTGAACTCCTCCTCCATTTGCTCCACCAGCCTTGTAAAGTTAAGCCTAACCACTCTCCAATCCCATGGTACCACCCCTGTTGACAGTGAGGATGAAAAGATAATTGCCAACGGCTCTGCAATTTCATCTCTTGCTTCTCATAGAATCCTTGGATATATCCCGTCAGGCCCGGGGGACTTGTCTATCCTCAAGTTTTTCAAAATGCCCAACACATCTTCCTTCCTAACAAGTATTTCCTCGAGCTTACCAGTCTGTTTCACACTGCCCTCTCCAACAATATGGCCTCTCTCATTCGTAAATACTGAAGAAAAGTACTCGTTCAAGACCTCTCCTATCTCTTCAGACTCAATACACAATCTCCCGCTACTGTCCTTGATCGGAACTACCCTCGCTCTAGTCATTCTCATATTTCTCACATGTGTGTAAAAGGCCTTGGGGTTTTCCTTGATCCTACCCGCCAAATATTTTTCATGCCCTCTCATAGCTCTCCTAATCCCTTTCTTCAGTTCCCTCCTGGCTATCTTGTATCCCTCCAGCGCCATGTCTGAACCTTGTTTCCTCAGCCTTACAGAAGTAACCTTCTTCCTTTTAACGAGACATTCAACCTCTCTTGTCAACCATGGTTCCCTCACTCGACCATCTCTTCCCTGCCTGACTGGGACATACATATCAAGGACACGTAGTATCTGTTCCTTGAACAAGTTCCACATTTAAATTGTGTCCTTCCCTGACAGCCTATGTTCCCAACTTATGCACTTCAGTTCTTGTCTGACAGCATCGTATTTATCGTAAAATTGCCCTTAGTGTTGGGTGGGGTTACTGGGTTATGGGGATAGGGTGGAGGTGTTGACCTTGGGTAGGGTGCTCTTTCCAAGAGCCGGTGCAGACTCGATGGGCCAAATGGCCTCCTTCTGCACTGCAAATTCTATGATTACTAAAGTGAAAGCCACAGAATTGTGGTCACTATCTCCAAAATGCACCCCCACTAACAAATCTATCACTTGCCCTGGTTCATTACCAAGCACCAAATCTAATGTGGCCTCCCCTCTGGTCGGACAATCTACATACTGTGTTAGAAAAGCTTCCTGGACAAACTGCACAAACACCACCACATCCAAACTATTTGATTTAAAGAGTTTCCACTCAATATTAACACTGCAATGAAGTTACATTCTGGCGCATGTTCGGGTACACGGAGGGAGAATTCAGAATTTCCAAATCACCTAACAAGCCTGTCTTTCGGGGATTTGTGGGAGGATACCCGTGCAGACTCACGCACAGAGAGTGACCCAAGCCGGGAATCAAACCCGGGTCACTGGCGCTGTGAAGCTATTAGAAAGAAGGATACAGCAGGGCATGGATTTTATTCTGTAACCAAGTTTAAATTAAAAGGTTTGGTTTGAATTTCTGTTGGGAAATTAACAATCAAGGTAATTGGGGGGACACAAAGACAAATTGCTTGAAAAGAAGTTTACTTGATGACTTTATCACAGATCATGGAATTTACAGTGCAGAAGGAGGCCATTCAGCCCATCGGGTCTGCACCGGCCCTTGGAAAGAGCACCCTACCCAAGCCCACACCTTCACCCTATCCCCGTAACACAGTAACCCCACCCAACCTTTTTTGGACACAAAGAGCAAATTAGCATGGATAATCCACCTAACCTGCACATTTCTGGACTGTGGGAGGAAACCGGCGCACCCGGGGGAAACCCACGCACACACGGGGAGAACGTGCAGACTCTGCACAAACAGTGACCCAGGAATCGAACCTCGGATTCTGGAGCTGTGAAGCAACTGTTCTAACCACTGTGCTACCGTGCTGCCCCATGTGTGTGGCGAAGACTGAACTCCAGGGTTTTCTGCTTTGAAGGAATAGTGAGTTCAATAATCTGAATTTAGGAAGACCTTGGGCTGGATTGTCCGATCGCCGACACCAAAATCGCATCCGGCGATCGGCCGGAGAATCAGAGTACCCAACCAAATCGGGGGCGGCGTCGTTTTCGCGATGCTCCGACCCCTCCAAAGCGGCATACTCTAGGAGTACGCCGTACGCCGTATCAGCGGCCTCAGGACATTGCCTGAGGCCCGCTCCCGATGCTCCGCCCCCGACCGGCCGAATTCCCAACGGTGTCGGTCGCTTGTGGTCTCATCCATTGGGAACACGGGTGGCGGCTGCGAACTCAGTCCAGCGCCGCCACATTCGGGGGAGTGCCTGTCCGCAGGCAGGGGGGGGACTTTATTAGGATTTGAGGCACTGTGAGGGGCTGGTCTGAGGCGCATGAACCGGTAAAGGGGGGGGGCACTATTTTGAGGGTCGGGTCCGCGAACGGCCTCCGCCACGTAGCACGGCGCAGACGCTGCAGGCTGCCACCGTGCGCATGCACAGTCACAGACCTGGCAATTCTCCAGACCATATCGGCAGCTAGAGCCGGGTGCTCTACGCTGCCTGCATGCCAGCCCCCAGCAAAACAGGGAATCGGTGGCCGTTTCACGCCATTTTATCTGGCATAAAACGCCACCGTTCCCACGTCGGCGTGGGACATAGTCCCAGAATCAGAGAACAAAGAAAAGTACAGCACAAGAACAGGCCCTTCGGCCCTCCAAGCCTGCGCCGAGAATCCAGCCCCTTATGTTTAATAACATCATAGAAAAATACAGCACAGAACAGGCCCTTCGGCCCACAATGTTGTGCCGAACCTTTGTCCTAGATTAATCATAGATTATCATAGAATTTACAGTGCATAAGGAGGCCATTCGGCCTTTTGAGTCTGCACCGGCTCTTGGAAAGAGCACCCCACCCAAGGTCAACCCCTCCACCCAACACTAAGGGCAATTTTGGACACTAAGGGCAATTTATCATGGCCAATCCACCTAACCTGCACATATAGGGGGGATGTCAGAGGTAGGTTCTTTACCCAGAGAGTAGTGGGGGTTTGGAATGCACTGCCTGTGGAACTAGTTGAGTCGGAAACATTAGGGACCTTCAAGCAGCTATTGGATAGGTACATGGATTACGGTAGGATGATATAGTGTAGATTTATTTGTTCTTAAGGGCAGCACGGTAGTATTGTGGATAGCACAACTGCTTCACGGCTCCAGGGTCCCAGGTTCGATTCCGGCTTGGGTCACTGTCTGTGCGGAGTCTGCACATCCTCCCCGTGTGTTCGTGGGTTTCCTCCGGGTTCTCCGGTTTCCTCCCACAGTCCAAAGATGTATTGCTTTAATTGATTTGTACCAGAGGGGAAATTTATTTTCTAATATGAAAGGAAGAGATCTTAGCTTCTAATCTTAATCGTTTTAGTGTGATGCTTGGGTTAAAATATGGAGACAAAAGAATATGACTTTATTTATGGCTTCTTTTGTATCTGGAAGAAATAGACCTGTGCCTCAATTTACGACAAAGGGATGAACATTGTCTTCCGTCTATATGGCTCTAGTTATAGAGGAGGGGGTGACATAAGATGATTTGCAGTTTGCAGTCAATAAAAGGGGTGAATTTGGAATATCTCCAGATGAGGAAGTGCTGAATAATGAGCAGTGAGGGATAAAAGTTGAGAAACCGTTGTCTTTGTTGGCCAGTGATACCATGGCTTCCGTGGTATGACTCTTCTGGACCTAATTCAACATCACTTCAAAGATAAAGAAGAAAGAGACATCTCTTCTGCTGGCAACACCAAGAGTTCCTTGGAACTTGATGATGTGAAACTTCTATGTTGCCTTCACTGCTTCTTGTTAAGTAAATATAAAATCTTGCTGTATAAGTTCTACTTGATTCAAATATACTTGTTATTCATATCTTATAAGTGAAACAGAACTGAGAGCCCTAATGCTCAAAAGTAAGAATTTGGACCGTAAGAGTTTGTTTTAATTCGAAGGGTTTTATACGTTCAATCACCGGTCTGTAGCTCCTTGTTTCCTGGTAACAGTTATCCATCTTTAACGGCTGTCTGAGGGACAATGCTAGAATCTATTATTAAGAAGGTTGCAGCAGGGCACTTAGTAGTTTTATGTAATCAGACAGAGTCAAAGTGGATTGTGAAAGAGAAATCACGCTTGACTAATTTATTGGAGTTCTTTGGAGAAGCAACAAGCGAGATAGATAAAGAGGAACCTGCTCAGTGTAATTCAATCTCAAGCAGGTTTTTGGCAATGTGCCACAGTAAAAGGGTACCAGAAAAAAAATAAGAGCTCAGGGGGAATGGATTAGCATGGATAGACAATTGGTAACTGATTATTAGGTGTATCAGGGGTCATAGGGAAAAGACAGGAGAAAGGGGATGAGAAACATATCAGCCATGATTGAATGGCAGCGCAGACTCGAGGGGCTGAATGGTCTAATTCTGCTCCTATATCTTATGGTCTACGTGAAAAAGAAATAGGGAGTATGCATAAATGCGTCATTTTCGGGTTCGCAAGTTGTAATGAGTGGTGTACCACAGAGATCAGTGCTGGGGCCTCAACAATTTAAAATCTCCATCAATAACTTGGATGAAGGAACTAAATGTATTTTTACTGATGGCAGAAAAAGTGGTTTATAAAACCAAAAGATGCTCTGCAGAAGGGTCATACAGACTCAAAACGTTAACTCTATTCTCTCTCTCCGCAAATACAGCCAGACCTGCAGGGTTTTTTCCCAGCATTTTCTGTTTTTGTTTCAGATTTCAGCATCCACAATATTTTGCTTTTATTTTAAGGTAGGGGAAAGTAAGTTGTGAAGAGGACATTAAAGAGTCAGTCGAGGGAGAGAGGTAAGGTTAAGTGACTGGGCAACAATTTGGCAGATGGCGCGTAGTTGAGAAAGTATGGACTTTTCCACTTTGGCAGGAAGAATTTTGTTTATTCTTTCATGGGATGTGGGCATCACCGGCTAGGCCAACTTTATTGCCCATCCCCAATTGCCCTCGGGAAGGTGGTGGTGAGTTGCCTTCTTGAACCGCAGCAGTCCATGTGGTGTAGGTACACCCACAGTGCTGATAGGCAGAGAGTTCCAGCATTTTGACTCTGTGACAGGGAAGGAACGGTGATATAGTTTTTGTACGCCGTGCTTCAAGTGGCCCAGCCAGATCTAGCAGTGGACAACTAATCCAGTGGTCAGTGACATTACTTATGTCTGCACCCATTGTACTTCAGGGAGCGGAGAAGAGATGAGGGCCATTCGAGGAAGAACAGCTGTGAAGGAAGAGAGCAATAGTTTCGGAGCGATGTTATCGTTGGAGGTGAAGGTGAGAGTGCTGCTGACCACATCAGAAATGGTGTGGTGAACCGAGGGCCAAACGCTGGACAGTTGTACGCAATCTGAGTTGTATCCATTACGTTCAAAACCATTCCTGGCCATTCCTCAGGGTTTATATAAATGATATAAAGTTTCACTGCATGTTAAACTTTTCGTAATGCACTCTCAAACATCATAGGCAATGTTATTGGAACAACCTCATGTTTCAATTATCTGTGCTGTCCGCGCAAAGAAGGAAAGACATTCAATTACAGAGCATCTTTTACGACCTCACAATATCCCAAAGTGCTTTACAGCCAATGAAATACTGTTGAGATGTGATCAGTGTCCATCGGGGCCAATTTGCACAAGAACCTACAAATAGCAGTCATGTGATACTGATCAAATAATTTATTTTTGTGGCGGTGAATTTATTCATTCACAGGATGCAAGTGTCACCAACAGTTATTGTCCATCCTTAATTGGCCTTGGGACAGCTGAGTGGCATGCTAGGCCATTTCAGATAGCAGTTAAACATCAAGCATGGTACCGTGAGGCTGGAGTCACATATAGAATCCTTACAGAAGAGAAAAAGGATATTCAGCCCATCGAGCCTGAACCCACCCTGTGGAAGAGCATCCTCCCTAGGCTCACTCCCCACCGTATCCCCATAACCCCATGCATTGATCACGGCTAGTCCACCTTGATGCGCGATCAATTACACTCAAGATGAAGTGATTTCATAACTGAAGGCTTTAATCTACTAGAACTTGTTCCCCAGCAGCTTTGGTACAGAAAGTGAAGGCTGCTGGGACAGCACCATCTCTTATACTCCGCCTTCAGGGCGGAGCTACATAATACAGCTAATGGTAGACTCCTGGGTCTAACCAATGGTCATCAGCCTCTTAGGTACCGCAATACCTGGTACTACCACACACCTAACCTACACAGCTTTGGTCTGTGGAAGGAAATCGGAGCACACGGAGGAGACCCACTCAGACATGGGAAGAGCGTGCAAACTCCACACAGTGACCCAAGGTGAGACTCGAACCCGGGTCCCTGGCGGTGTGAGGCAGGAGCGCTAATCAGTGTGCCACCGTGACACCCACCCGAATAGGGTAGGCCAAGTAAGGCAGGGAGATTCCTGACTGCAAACGGGATCGAATGACAATCCAGTCGTTTCGTGGCCACTATTCACGAGACTAGCGTTTCATTGCAGGTTATTTAACGAACTGAATTTAAACTCGGGAGCTGCTTTGGTGGGATTTTGGAAACCGGCTGCAGGCTCATTAGTTCGGGTCTCTGGATTATCAGCCCGGTTACATAACATTG
This sequence comes from Scyliorhinus torazame, assembly GCF_047496885.1. Classification (NCBI taxonomy): domain Eukaryota; kingdom Metazoa; phylum Chordata; class Chondrichthyes; order Carcharhiniformes; family Scyliorhinidae; genus Scyliorhinus; species Scyliorhinus torazame. Next base: position 38,253,570 of record NC_092715.1, on the reverse strand, counting down.
TACTCTTAGATAAAAGCAAATTACTGCGGATGCTGGAATCTGAAACAAAAACAGAAAATGCTGGACAATCTCAGCAGGTCTGACAGCATCTGTGGAGAGAGAAGGGAGCGAACGTTCGCTCCCTTCTCTCTCCACTATACTCTTATACCTGCCAGAACACCGGGGATAACCCTGCTTTTCTTTAAAATAGTGCCATGGGTTCTTTCAAAGCCACCTCAGAGAGCAGGGCAGGATGTTAGGTTAAACTCTCACCCAAAAGGCTTTTATTATTCATATAGAACATAGAACATTACAGCGCAGTACAGGCCCTTCGGCCCTCGATGTTGCGCCGACCTGTAAAACCACTCTAAAGCCCATCTACACTATTCCCTTATCGTCCATATGTCTATCCAATGACCATTTGAATGCCCTTAGTGTTGGCGAGTCCACTACTGTTGCAGGCAGGGCATTCCACGCCCTTACTACTCTCTGAGTAAAGAACCTACCTCTGACATCTGTCTTATATCTATCTCCCCTCAATTTAAAGGTATGTCCCCTCGTGCTAGACATCACCATCCGAGGAAAAAGGCTCTCACTGTCCACCCTATCCAATCCTCTGATCATCTTGTATGCCTCAATTAAGTCACCTCTTATGTTGGCAGTGGGACTTAATCTTCATATCCAGAAGCAATAGGGCAACAAACCAAGCCACAGTTGCCTCTGAGATCATTCATATCACAAAGCTGTTCAAACTTGGTTTACAATGACAGGAATACGAAACGGACAAGAAACTTTACCTGTGGCACAGCTATACCGCTCTGGTTATCACTGAAACTCTCTTGAATATATCTTGCGCCAGCAGAGCGTGGAGCACCAGAGTTTTCAATGGTGTTTATACCGCAGTGGTAACAAAGAGCTCCAGTGTTGTCAAGCTGCTATGAGACATGAGCAAGCATTAGTGTAACGTAGTCAAACTATTAACAGCCCTTTTCTGCTGACCTGCGGTACTTTAAGAGGACTAAGCGAGATCAGCATGATTGAAGGTGAAGGCAGGGTGTGCAGGATTATTTTTCTTGCTTCCTCGACGTTCATTGGCAGCTCATCAGCAACTCCCTGCTCGTCAGTTCAAACCTCTTACACAGCGTAACTCCAGAGAGCAGGTTGGAAGGATAATTTCTACCAACACAGCAACACAGTAGGAACCAGCAATGTTACCTGAAAATGGACCTCGATTTTAATAGAGCTTGAATTACATCAGATTGCAATGGGTTTCACAATTTCCTCTTCAAGTTCTAGCCGCTCAATGCGACTGAGTGACCACGAGGCAGAGACGACTGCTCACGCTTCACGGGAAACATGAACTAGCCTGATGCTAAACTGAGATGAATTTAAGTGTTCATTGCCTCTGAACAAGCTTGAAAAACACATAGAGTTGTGTTTTCCACTTGCCTCAACATTCAATGGTTTACACTGGATCTCTTGGATTCAAATTAATTCAGTAAGAATGGTGTATTGTTCACCTCATTGCAAATTCAAAGGAACTCTTTTCTGTTATTCCAGCATGTCACACACTGTTGAATCTGGTCAACCTCTTCAAATTAGATGATTGGTTTGCACTTGGGACAACTTGAGCCAGGCGGCCATCTTTGGAATCACGCTAACCGTGACCGATGGCACCGGGACAGGAAGTTACAAAAAACACAAATAGGAAGGGAGGTCTCCAATCTTACCTGTAATAACAGGGACTGAACATTCTCAATCTTTCTGGTGTAAAAAGGTAAAGTTACCATAGCCCCGGATGACCAAAGGCTGCTTTCCTCTTTGAGAGCTGACTGGTGGTGATTTAACCTGAGGATCACCACACCTTAGGTGAGGGGCAAGGTTGAGGAGGCAGAGCCTTACAGTGTACTCCAGCCATGGAAGCTAGGCAAGTATGTGGATCACCTGAACCCAACCTAACACTGGGGATTCTGAGGGCTTGAAAATCGCCACCGCCCCCCCCCCCCCCCCCCCCCCAAAAGTGAGAGCTACCATGTTCCTTACCCTCAGAGAGAACAGCCATAGAACAACAATCCGCATTTATATTGCGCTTTTGACATAGTAAAATGGCCAAAGATTCTTTGCTTCATTGAAGTGTTATCAATCTTTAAATTTGATCCCATGCCACATAAAGAAATATTAGGAGGAGGACAGCTTTGCTGAAGTGGTAGGTTTTAAGACGCAACTTAAAAAGGAGATACATGTGGAGAGATTTCATGAAGGAACTCCAGAGTTCTGGGTCAAGGGAGCTAATGGGATCACCGCCAATGATGGAGCAGTTAAAATAAGAGATTTCCAAGTCAGCCATAGTCCATCAGATATCACTGTCATCTCTGAATCAAAAGGTTCTGTGTTCAAATCCCACTTCAATGACTTGTACATATAATCCAACCTGCCACCCCAGCTGGAGGTGCCAGGCGCCAGGTGAGATGTTAAATTGAACTCCTTGAGTGGATGCAAAAATTCCCTTGGCAATGTTTTGAAAAAGAGCAGAGGAGTCATGCCTGTAGCCATGCCCCAATTTTTATCCCACTAACACAGACAACCTGGTCATAATCACATTGCTGCCTGTGGGATCTTGCTGTGCGAAAATTCCCAGCCGCCTTCCCGACCTTAAACAATCTCCTCCCGCCCAGCAGGTTGCTATGGTCCCGCTGAAGTAAATAGCTCCTCGGTGAGCAGGGGACGCAAGAGACAAGCGCGGTTGGGCCATAAAATCCTGCACATGGGGTGTTTTGCATCCGCCAGACTTTAAAATTCACTTCCTCTGTCACTGGTGCACAATCGTTGCAATGTGTACTATCTACATTCTCAGCCAAGAGGAATAAGGATAGTTGTCCCTCCATTCCTTATTCCTCCATGTTCATCTTTCCCAAGTCACACAGCATCCTGACGTGGACATATATCGCTGTTCCATAATGGTGGCCGGATCATAATCTGAGAATTCCCTACCTAACTGTATTGGAGATCTTCACCCTGCGGAATGCAACATTTCAAGGGAGTGGCTCACTACCGCTTTCTTGAGGAAATGGGCAATAAATGCTGTCCTTACCAGCAATATCTATAGCCCAATAATTAACTTTTAAAATGTTCGGCAGGCACGGTGGCACAGTGGTTAGCACTGCTGCCTCACAGCGCCGAGGACCCGGGTTCGATCCTGGCTCCGGGTCACTGTCCATGCGGAATTTCCACATTCTCTCTGTGACTGCATGGATCTCACCCGCAAAAACCCAAAGATGTGCAGGGTAGATGGATTGACTGCACTAAATTGCCCCTTAATTGGAAAAAAAAGAATTGGGTACTGTAAATTTATTTTCAAAAAATTAATTTAAAAAATGTTTTCAATGCACTATAGGCAACAGCTGGTAAACACTTATCAGACTATTAAAGCCTGGGCCCCTATGTATCCTTTCTGTGCCATTGACATTGTGCACCATGTGCTTGACCTTCGGGATGAACACTTCTTTCTATTTGATGACTCTCACCAATCAAGATTTCCATGCTGCCATCTGAGATAGAGAGGGCGGTGAGTTTTGACAGCCGGAGAAGCCAGCATTAACTATTGGCACCGGAGTTTGCAACCTCAGTGTGCAAACAGATTGCAAGCAGTGATGAAAGCGCCGATGGAAGCGAGGGGCGCGATTCAGCGCACAAATGTTAAAGTCCGCTTTTGGGCGCGTTTAGCGGGGTGTTTATTGACAGCTGCAGCGCCGGCGAAACACTCCACTATTCAGTGGCACTTTGCTATTTTTTTGGGCCTCGGTGATGTTTCTCCCCGTCAAGGCTGCACTTAAATGGATTCCCTGCTCGCAAGCTGACCCCGCCAGCAGGAACGACTGTTCGTAGGAACCGTACCATTTTGATCGGCAATCCCGATCTCCCCCTCCCCGCCCCCCCACTGCCCTTTATTAACACCCCCTGCTCACACGCCCAACCTTGTCGATGCCCCTGGGAATCCCCCCTCCAATTGGCTAGGCTCCCTCGGGCCCTATCCCTGGCTTCAAAAATGACGGCCGTGACCGGCTTTCCGAATGCGGGCACGCTGCGCATGCGTGCCCGCTCATCAGTGCGCATGCCCGGAGCCCAGCGAGAAACACCGCCTCCTCCTGACGTCAACGCGCTGACCCGGGAGAAGATTTTTCTTTAAATTCGATGCCTGAAGCGATGACAGAGAGAAGTCACGCCCCCCCGAACACTGACGTCACGTGCTCTGGGCGCGATTGCAATGCCTCCATTTTGTCAGCAACAAACAAGCAACAGGACTGTAACATTTTTAATGGATTGGATTGTAATAAGGAAGAGAGGGCCAAAGACACAAACAGGCCAGGGTCTCACAACTAAACCTGCTGGAGAGAGTGGCACAGGAGAGTCTACAACAGGACAAAGCAGTGTTGGTCTGATCTATTCAGGAGAATCCACAACAGGACAAAGCAATGCTGGTGTGAGCTCCAGGACCTCTGATGAACAACCCATGCAGAAATGTAACATTGAATGACAAAACAAGTGAGATCATGAGGATCAAGCAGGTTCCCCTGTTGCATTAAAGATTAGCAAAAATAGTGGGTCACGAAGTTCGGGCAGCGTGGGTCGCGAAGGTCGGCCGGTTGGTAAAAATGGGTCCCCGGAAAAAAGTTTGAAAAACACTGATGTAGACTATATGACCCACTTGAAATAGCTTGATACTACTTCAAAAATAGAAAAGTACTGTTATCTGGCAAATGTAACGTTTGTCCAAAAATTGTTTACTTCGACACATCCTTATGCTTAAATCTCTTACCTTTCCTCTCTCGATGAAATCCCAGCCCTACAACTCCCGCACGGCCTCTGAACTTTTAGTTCCCCAGACAATGATCTCTTGTGCATCCCTCTGTAGGAGAATTTGAAATGTGTCTTCAAAATGGAGTCAAAATTAGATTCGAGGAGAGGAAACGGCTGCCTGTAATTCAACCATGAAGGCTTACAAATACAATACATTCCTCATCAAGGATAGGAATCAACCCATCAAGGGCACAGGCTTAGCTTGCTAAGTAGACATAATCGTATCCTCCCTTATCCCGACAGCTGTGCGACTCCTGTTTGCAAAGGCCTGAGAAACTACGGATCAAACAAAAGAATCGATACAAGTAATGATGGTGTAAATCCAGCATTGCAACCATTCCTCTGGCTTTCCTGCCCAGCTGCTAATGCTAAAATGATCTGGGTGTCTGCTCCAATTGCCCTTAATAGAGTCACAGAGTCAAACTTGGTTGGGAGAGGGGAAATCAGTCAGACTTCCTGCTCCTGATCATTATCCAGCTGCTCATGTTTGTGTTTACAGATCATTTTCAGACTCGGACAGACTCGGGCTCCGCTCCCTTGTAATCAAATGATCTTCAGTATCATGGCTGAGATATTTCAGAACCTCTGTTGGAGCATTCACCAGCAGTGGGGGGGGGGGGGTCCAATGCTGGGCCATTAGGAGAGGGCAGAACAAGGGGAGGAAAGATAAAGAGGAGAAGGAAATGACTCTTCAACTCACCCACAGCAATCATCAGATGGAAATTAGTTAGTTTGGTGATGTATTAAAAATGTATCCCCCCCTCCCCCCCCCCCCCCACAGCTTACTGGGGCATTGTGAATGTAAGCGTGCAAAATGCCTCCTCCTTTACTGACAGGGGGCGTGTTTTTGCTGACTAGCAGGTGAATGATTTTGCTGTTTCAGATTAATATTGGCAGTGTTTGGTAAATGATTGCTGAACCACTGCGCTTAGTATGAAAATAGGGGTCATAGAAACACTTAAGGCACAGAAGGAGGCCATTTAGCCCATCAAAGCCCACGTGCCAGCTCCCTGTCGAGCATTCCCGTCAGTGTCCCACTCTCCTGTTCAATCCCGGCAGCCCTATTTTCTAGAAGCAATATCGGCATAAATGGCAATGTTTTTAAAACACTAGCCCCGAAGCAGGCTGGAAAGGTTAGCCACCGATTGCTATATTGTATGGACACTTCACAGGCTTCTATTTTAGGAGGAGCATTTATCCAGGTTAACACCTCTGCTGATATAAAGAAAAGTAAGACTTGAAGTCACACGGGATCAGAGATGAGGTGGTAAGATGGATACAGAACTGGCTCGGTCACAAATGGGATTAGGACTGGCAGATCAGGTGCCTTTCATGAGGTGGTGCAGAGGCGATGGGCCGAAGGGCCTTTTATTGTACTGTATTTGTCTGTGAATGTGTGACTAGCCCAATCTCCTCTTGGGCAGGCTCCTCTTGTGCAGGGTCCTCCCCGAACAGCCTCAGTGTGCCCACAAGGGCAGCAGTGGCCACGTAGAATGCATTCATTCCTGGCTATACTCCGAACTCCATGTTCTGCAGGGGGGAGGGAAGAATAGAGGAGATATTAGCAGGTTGTGGATTCTCCTGCCCATCCTATTCCAACAGGCTACATGTTTGCCCAGGCTTGAACCTCATCGTCCCCCGTCCCCGTCCCCCTGGTATGTTACCATCTATACTGTATCCCTGACCCACCAGTGCATGGCATCGGGGAGCCTCCAAACCCACCCACCATTCCTGTCGACAGGGATACTGGTGTTTGCCACCGCCCATGTGAGCGATAGGCTCTGCAGTCCCTGTCCTGTCCCCCCAGTGGGGTCACTGTGGGCGACGTTACTGGGTACGCAACGTGTTGTCCCGCCAGCAGGGTGGCACCGGATTGTGCGGTGGAGGAGGGTCCCAGGGTGCCATCAATTGCCTCCATGCTTCGAGGCTTGTGTCCTCTGGCTGGGGCTAGGCGAGGGGGTATGACAGCTGCTGGGGCCATAGCTGGAGTGTGCTGTGTGTCCTGGATGTGACACATGTGTTGTGCCAGCCTGTCTGGGGGCAGGGCAGATGAGAGCAGGGGCGCAGTGGGCAGGCAGGGCTTGGGGACAGCTGATGGTCCTGAGGGGTGGGCTCGCTGATGGTGGTACAGGAGAAGCCTCTACTCTGAGAGGGGCATTGTGCCAGGGAGGGTGCCAACAGCCAGGGTGCATTTGTCCTTTGTCTGGGATGCACGTTTCTGTTCCCCTGCCTCCCCTGCATTGGGCTGCGCTTCTGGTCACGAAGGAGTCCCAGCACCAGGTGTGCTGCTGGTTGAGTGTGGCCATGCCCATCCCGTTGATAGGTCAGCTGGGGATGGGTTGGACTCCAGTCTCCAGAGGGGCAGCGTGGGTGAGCCCCAAACTGACCAGTGGCACTGTGGACATTTGCAGGACACTGTGAGCAGTCCACAGGCTGGGCAGCCAGGGGCCTGTGAACTGTACCGAATAGTGGCCGTTATGACAACCACCACAACACGGGTGGTCCATGCCCAGCCACTCCAACCCCAAGGGGGACACCCTGAATTCACGGGGCTGTCAGCACGTCGCTCCCCCTTACTCCTGTAGCCATCTGGGATGGCCACTTCCAGAAAACAAAATGGACATTTGCGAAGATTGCAGGGAAAAATGGACAATGTTAAGAAAGCAAGCAGGCACAGAGCTTGTCTGCATATTGGAGCCGCAGCTCCCAGACAAGACTGAAACTGTAGGCCCATTAGCATATGGATGGCCCATCTCCGGGATCAAAGGAAGATACTTGAGTAACCGATCTGGCCCCAGACCTCATGGCGCCAGTTCCCCAAACTGAAAGCAGAAAACAAAGCAAGACCAACGGCCACCTAGGACACGCCCAGCCATCAGGCACCCACCCCTTTATTGGTCAGGATCAATGCGAATGAGAAGATACGGTCCAATTAATTGGGGCCAAGTTCAAGGCCCGCCCCAAAGCGCGCGAAGCCCCTTCGGGCATAAGAAGAAGGCCCCAAGAGAGATTCGCTCTCTTGGACTTGGCTCTCACAGCGGAGAGACCCATCCACCAGCTGCACCAGAAGCAAGTAAGTCCAAGGTCAACGCTCGCTACCAGTCGGGCGACCTTAGCTGTTCCCTTCACCACTTCGACCCCAGCAGCCTCAGATCCGAACAACGTCCATTGTTCCTCTGACTGAGTGGGCACCCGAAGCTAAGTATAGGCTTTAGCAGTAGTGATAGTTTAGTCTGTAGTATTTCGTGCATGAGTAGATATTACTGTGTGTGTAAATAAATAGAATTGACTTTGAATTAACTAACTGGTGTACCGACTCTTTGATCAGTATTCGGGTTCGAACCTTGTGGTGGTATCGAGAGATACCTGGCGACTCTAAAGCAAACATAATTAGGATTAAGGAAGGCGACCATATTGACCGCCATAGTTGAGCCAACCAAAGAGAGCAACATTTACTGGCGACTCCGCCGGGTCTCTCGGACCTATTCACTCCGAGAGAATCCAAATTGGAATTGGAATCCAATTGGAAACAATAAAAGCACAAGTGTATGAACGATACTGATCAAACCTCCAAGATTCAGAAGTGTGTTAATGCATGCGTACTAACAGGGATATAAGGTAAACCTGAGAGATTTTGTTGCGTAAAACTGTCGGGAGTTTTGTAGGCTGGAAAGTAGCATAAGCCGTACCCGTGTTTACATCACCACTTTATCACCCCCTGTTCCAAATTCAGTAGAGAATCCAGAGATAAAGAAAATGGCAATGAAGGCAATGGAACGCCTGATGAACCCCAAGGAATTCAAGGTCGCAGCAGCCAGTAGAGTAGGACAGTGTCCCGTATGGGAAGAAGAGATCAGAAAATATCTCAAAGGGAAATTCTGTGAATTCTGTGCCAATGATGAAACAGGTCCCGGGAGTATAGGGTATACTTGGTGGGAGAACCTGACAGAGATCCATAAGAACAGCTTAGGGAAAGCTCGCAAGCCGATGGCAATCGTGTCCTTGCGTTAGGACGCTCCATAGAGAGATTGAGGAGAGAGACAGGAGTAGTGAAGGAGATGTGAGCGAATTTGAGAAGGAGAACAGGGAATTGAGAGAGCAGTTAGTGGCGAGGGGCAAGGAGGTGGCTGATGCCAAGCTGGCACACCAGTCTTGTCTCACCCATTTGAGTAGTTTTCAGACCAAATATGATAAGGCCTACCAAGACACGCAACATGCGGTCTTGGTAAGACAGGAAACCGAACAACAGGTTGAGCAGTTGCAGAAACAGTGCAACGACTTAAAAGCAGCCCTACGAGCACTCCACACTTTCATGACGGAACAAAGGCAGAGCTCGGTGGATCACGCAAAGTGCCGGAAGCAAATTTCAGAATTGCAATCTCTGCTTTCCGTTCAGAATGGGTTTCAGAGCATGTTTGGACCCCAGTTAGACCAGGAAAATGGCCCCGATTGACAGGAGTTAAATGAGACTGCCCACAAATATGTACATGGGACATGTACACAGGAAAAACCCCAGAAACGAAAAGAACCCCAAACCCCGACTGCACAGGCAGAACACACCCCTATGAACCCTGTAACCACACAGCGCAGGGCCACAACAGAAGGCGACCCAGATTTCCTGTACACGACCCCGTTAACAGTCACTCAATTACGGGACGCGTGCGATAAGATTACACAGTTCCTACCCACATCGAACCCCCACCATTACTTTGCAAGAGTAAAACAGCAGGCGACCATGTACGGCCTGGATGAAAAGGAGCAAGTGGAGCTCACAGTTTTAAGCCTCGACCCTTCAGTCGTGGCAGCCCTTCCTGACCCACAGAATGTAGGAGGAGGCACACTCCAAGAAATGCACACAGCGATCCTAGATGCGATCGGCTATAACAAAGGAGACCCCGTAGAAGGCCTAAACAAATGTAGGGGCTGGTTTAGCTCACGGGGCTAAATCGCTGGCTTTTAAAGCAGACCAAGGCAGGCCAGCAGCATGGTTCAATTCCCGTACCAGCCTCCCCGAGCAGGCGCCGGAATGTGGCGACTAGGGGCTTTACACAGTAACTTCATTGAAGTCTACTCGTGACAATAAGCCATTTTCATTTCATGTCAGCAGAAAATGACAGAGCACCCCACAGCGTTTGCTGGACGCTTGTGGATTCATTTTACAACGGTATTTGGAGAGTTAGCCCGCGCCCATTTGTCCCCAGATAATATGGCCAAATGGACTTGCATCCTAGTCTTTCATGCGATAGAGGTAGGACAGAGAGCTTGCGCAAATTACGACCCCTCAGACGAGGCCCACAACGAGAAATGGGTTTTGAAGAGATTGTCCCGCACTTGGGAACAGTCCATCCAAGGCAGAACCGCATTTGTTAAAACCGAGGAAGAACAGGCAGATAGGCATCCAGTTAGGACGCACCAGAACCCCGCATGGGCAAATGAGGGCAGGAACAGCCCATAGCAATCCAAATCCCAGGAGTGTTACAATTGTGGACAATTAGGACACTACGCACAAGAGTGCAATGCGCCCCAGAAGCAGCAGAGAAACCAACAGACAGGCACACTAAATAGTGCGCCCGTTCTGAGAATGTAGATATGAACAGCACAGACTGACGGTGTTCGGGCTCCCCAACTTGGGTCTGCGACACCCTTTGGGACAAGTCCTGTAGACCGGTAGTGGCAGGCACAGTCCGGGGACACCCCGCAGAATTCCTTTGGGACACAGGAGGGTCCGCACCATGATCACTCCTCCATGATGTTTCAGCGAGGCACGTGGCCCACCACCGACACCATTATACTCAGCAGTTTTACAGGCCATTTACAGCAGGGACACATCACAGTCCCTGTAGCAATCGAGATAGGGAACATTAAAACAAAACACCCCGTATTTCTGGTCAATCTACCCCAGACAGCCGAACACATCTTAGGAATTGACTACATGAGCTCCTACAATCTATTATTTGAGCTGGTGAATAAATGTGTGTGGAGAATGGCAAAGGCAGCACGAGCCCCCGCCACACTCACAGTTGGAGAGTATGAAAATAGAATCAGTGCAGTAGGAGACTTCTGGTTCGACCCTCGAGCCATTAGTCAGGACAAACAAGTTAGGGACGTCCTGCAGCAACAGAAAGCAGCATTTGCACAGCACAAGCACGACTGTGGCAAGATAGCTGGCTTAGTGAATATTACAGGCCCCGACCCCAGACCCCAAAAGCAGGACTGTTTTCCCCAAGAAGCAGAGGGAGAGATCTCCAAAGTAATACAGAGTCTGCTTGATCAAGGCGTACTCCGATCAGTAGCCTCCACGAATAACGCACCAATTTGGTCCGTCACGAAACCTGATGGATCATGGCGACTGACCATTGATTACCGGGAACTGAACAAAGTAACCCCAGTAGCAGCCCCCACCATAGCCACGAGTCCCGAGACCATGCTCAAACAGGGTCTACAGTGAAATTCTTTTTCTGTTTTGGATATTAGCAACGGCTTTTGGTCCATTCTATTGAGCTGGTCTGGCACAGTGGCCTAAACAGCTGGCTTGTAATGCAGAACAAGGCCAGCAGCGCAGGATCAATTCCCGTACTTGCCGCCCCGAACAGGCGCCGGAATGTGGCGACTGGGAGCTTTTTTAGGGGCTGGTTTAGCACACTGGGCTAAATCGCTGGCTTTTAATGCAGACCAAGGCAGGCCAGCAGCACGGTTCTATTCCCGTACCAGCCTCCCCGAACAGGTGCCAGAATGTCGTGACTAGGGGCTTTTCACAGTAACTTAATTGAAGCCTACTCGTGACAATAAGCGATTTTCATTTCATAAAGCGTGCCAATATAAATTCACATTCACGTTCCAGGGACAACAATATACGTGGACGTGCCTTCCACAAGGCTTCCACAACTCCCCCTCCATTTTCCACCGACAGCTGGCAAATGGATTAGCAAAATTTTCCCGACCCGATTGTCTGGTCCGATATGTAGATGACCTGCTACTACAGACGGACACAAAGGGAGAGCACATTTCGCTTCTCGCCGAACTTTTAGGACTCCTACAACAGGTTGGATGTAAAGTGAACCCCAAGAAGGCCCAGATTTTGCAGGAAAAAGTGATTTACTTGGGTACAGTAATCACACATGGTAAATGTGAGATCGAGCAAAAGAGAATTGGCTCGATCGTCAAATTGCCACTTCCCCATAATGTAACAGCCCTCCGGTCATTTCTAGGACTGGTTGGCTACTGTAGAAACCATATCGACGGTTTTGCCACAAAAGCAGCAACTTCTCAAGAAACAAGCACCTTGGGAATGGCTTCCACAGCACACGGATACCGTGGATGCTTTAAAAAGAGCCCTCAGCACAGCCCCCGCATTACAGGTCCCAGATCCACTTTACCCATATGCAAGTGAAGTTGCAAGCACCGACCGAACCCTTTCGGCTGTGCTCCTTCAAGAACGCCATGACCGATTAGGCCCTGTGGCATACGCCTCACGCGTGTTAGATCCTGTCGAGCAAGGATTTCCTGCCTGTGAAAGGCACTTGCTCGCAGTTTTTTGGGCAGTACAATACTTCGCCTACATTACAGGACTCAACCCCATCACCATTCTCACTGAACACACCCCAACACAGCTACTACTAGATGGTAGACTTAAGGATGGCACAGTCAGCCAGATCTGCGCAGCCCGCTGGACCCTTCTTTTACAGGGACATGACATAACAGTTAAAAGAACCAAGACCCACACTTTCCTAGCCTATAACTTACAATATGCAGGTACCCCACACGAGTGTGAGATCATCTCCACTAACCATAATACAGGACCCTTTATACCTAGGTCAGCTCCCAGGAAAGCAGGTACTACATCCCAGAGACCCCAGCCCACAGACACGTGCGCACCCGTTAGAATCTATGTGGATGGCTCCTCCACAGTTTTAAATGGGAAAAGAATTACCGGTTGCGGGATTTATGTAGAGGACGCGCAGGGACATGCCCTAGAAGAGATTTTGTTAAAATTGCCAGGACACTTAGGCTCACAGGCAGCAGAACTGGCAGCCATGGCGTTCATTGTAGATCACCCCGACTCATTTCCGACCCCAGCCGACATACATTCGGACAGTTTATATGTCTGCAACAGTTTAACCGAATTCCTACCCCTGTGGGAAACTAGGGGATTCGTTTCCGCAGACAGAAAGCCCCTACCCTCAGCCCCATTACTCCGGCATATCCGAGAGACAGCTAAAGATAGGAAATATGGCATTATTAAAGTTCACAGTCATCATCGTTCATCCCCCCCCTGGTAACGTTAAAGCAGATGCCCTAGCGAAAGCAGGTTCCAGACATGGTCACTTTTGGAACCCCCCTGAAAGCGCCCCAGTACACGCGGTTCAGGTTTCACAGACCTACATTCAAGATTTGGCAAAGGCTCAAAAAGAAGATGAGAAGCTCAGGGAAGTTTTAAAAGGCAACTTCCCAGCTCCTTATGACAAGTTTAAAAACGCGATAACCCCACATGACGGTGTGATTTTAAAAGACGGCATTTATGTAGTCGCCAACCAGGACAGGAACCAAATTATTTGTCAGTTCCATGGCAATCATGGACACCAGGGCATTGAACCCACCCTAGCCCACCTCAGACCTCTCTGCTGGTGGCCTGGTTTAAAAACCAATGTTACTCATTACATTGAGAATTGCTTAATCTGTGCCCAGAACAATCCAGACAGAAATGCAAGGAAAGCCCAGCTTAGTCACACCCGCCCCGTTAATGGCCCCTGGACGAATTTGCAAATAGATTATATAGGACTCCTACCCCCCTGCAGAAATGGTTTTAAGTATGTGTTGGTGGTCATCGACACCTTCACAAAATGTGTGGAAGCTTTTCCATCCAGAACAAACACGGCCAAAACAACAGCTAAAATCCTAACCCAGTACATCTTTACAAGATGGGGCCTCCCACGCAGTATAGAGTCTGATCAAGGCTCTCATTTTACAGGACGAGTGATGAAAAACTTCCTCACAATTTTCGGAATAAAGCAAAAGTTCCATATAGCATACCACCCCCAATCAAGCGGCATTGTAGAGAGGATGAACAGAACTCTAAAAGCCACCCTCAGGAAAATGGTGCAACAGCACAACAGCACCTGGGACACCGTTCTCCCATTTGCTTTAATGTTCATACGAAACACGGTATCCACATCCACAGGATACACCCCCACACCCTCATGACCAGACGCCCCATGAAAGGGACAGAGTATTTATGAGGACTGGATTTGGCTAGCCTCACAGTCACCGCCCTCATGCATGAAAAAGCAGTACAGCAGATTATTGATAATGTAAAGGCAGCCCAGCTCGCAGCAGCTGTCAGGCTTGGGACACGGAAGAAGCAAAGCAAGGCTTGCTTTGATAAAACGGTACACGCCACCGAGTTTGCAGTAGGGCAGCAAGTGATGCTATTCCTATACAACCCTAGTTCATTCCTTTCCCCCAAATTTTCCGGACCGTACTCCATCTCTGACAAAGTCAGCCCCTCTGTATACAAGATCACATATCCCACAGCAAGTCCCACATAAACCAGTTTAAGGCTTATGGCTCGCAGAACAACCATTCACACCACATCTCGCTTGCAGCAGCAGATGAGCACGCCTCGCCCACGAATGACATATTCCTACCCTCCCCCAACCTGTCCAGCCCGTCCTCAGACATGACTTTGACTCCACCCCCAGAGGCACGACTCCGCCTCTCCCTTCCTTCAACCAGCAGCAGCAGCGACAGCGATAGCGATAGCGACAGCCCCAGCACACCACGCTACGATTACACCCCTGCACCAGGCCCCACTCCCAGTGATACCGAACATGATTCCAGCGACCCCTTCGAGATAACATACATTAAAGCCCCTGAGCCAGACCCACCGCCCGACAATTATGGATTAAAACCTAGCAGCTCCAACCTTGACACAAGATTCTGGCACCGAGACAATTTGTTCAGGCTCATCCGGAATGATGAGATGGGCCCCAATTTGCCCCAAGCAGCTTTAGCAAACCTACTCTAGTCAAGAGTATGGCAGCCGGGAGAAGATGATGACATAGAGTCTGACTCCCACCAAACAAATCCCTTTGCGACTCTGTTCGCTACTGAGCAATGATATGTCCAGATGATGGTAAAAAGGAACCGATGGAGAGTTACGGTGTCCTTTCTGATGGAACCCGCACCGTATCTATAATGTTTGTTTGTTCGTTATTGTGAACGTTAAATGTTGTTTGTTAATTTAAAGTTTTCATGGCCCCACGCCAAGTCTTGATGCAGGCAGAACTACCCTTTTGACGCCCAATGGCTGTTAGAGGAACTAGTTTGTTGGCAGACAACCAATCATAGCTACTATTCTGATTTGAAGGTAATCACGAGAGGCAGCCCGCACGACGACCACATATTCGTACCGTTCTTGCCTGTCGCTCAGGCAGTGGAGAAACGGCACTGGTCCCCGCCCTGCCTGAGGACCCCCCTCTGGTCAGCTATGCTCGGGTAGAGCACACACGGCACTGATCACCGTCCTACCCAGGGATTCCATCCATTCTTACCTGCCGTGGTCCATACGCACCTCATTTTGGCTCTTTAAGTTCAAAACTGTTTTGTCTCTTTATGGCAACCCTTAGGTTGCTTCCAAATGCTATTTACATCCTCGAACACTGGGATGATAGATTGCACAGGCTGCGAGACGGCTCGCACTGTGTCAGTTTTTTTCTCGGATGTCTTGTCCAAAATATTTGGTTTAAAAAAAGAAATGAGGGAGTCACAGATGGTGACCAATTATAATGGGTAATTGGCAATAAGAGGACAGACAGGCAGATATACGAAATCTTAAGCAAGATAATAACAGATATTATGCTTGTGTCCACAGAACTTCGGAACTTCAGGAACCTCAGAAGAAGAAAAGAAGAAGACAGGAAGAAGGAAAGATGAAGACAACCATCATGCTCTACAGCTGGATCTTATCGGGATCCCTCCAGTTGCGCGCGGATGCTACCCCCCTGACCCCTACCACGCAGGCTGTGAATGTTTCCCATCCCTGCCATACACTAAACCCCGAGATAGTTACCAGTACACCGACCTGGTGTGACTGGTTCATCACCTGGTATTCCCTTTCCTATGTTGTGGAATCGCTATTAGTACTTGCGATACTCTGCAGTGTCGTTCAGACTCTAAGACTGAGGAAATGGCGGAGGAAAGCCTCCCGCACTCGCACTCCGATATACATCCTCAGATCCCTTATTTTCGGACTTCAACAAACCCCCCAACACCTTTAAGTGAATTAAAGTGCATCCGTTTTTTTGTATGTGTTTTGCTCGTTCCAATAAAAAGAAATGTAAAACTCTGTGCTTGACTGCCAAGCCAGAGAGACCTGTGTTGCTGCTATTTGTACAGTTTAAAATGTTGTAAATTCTTTTGATTGTTTGAGTGAGGTTAGTTGAGTTAAGGACCGTTAGAGGTTCCAGTTTTTTATTTTGTAATGCATGCCTGAATGTCATAGCGCCCCGTAGAATTTTATAATGATGTATGAATTTTAGGTAAAAGTTGCAATTCATAGGACAGAGCAGTGTAGAGCCTATGAAGTGCTTACGGGTGCCCAACTTGGGAGGAGAATGAAGACAACGCGGTTATTTGATCCTTCACGCTTCGCGTTGAGGATCACAAGGAGGGAATGTAGCCACCTGGGATGGCCACTTCCAGAATACAAAATAGACATTTGCAAAGATTGCAGGGAAAAATGGACAATGTTAAGAAAGCAAGTAGGCACAGAGCCTGTCTGCATATTGGAGCCGTAGCTCCCAGACAAGACTGAAACTGTAGGCCCATTAGCGTATGGATGGCCCATCTCCGGGAACAAAGGAAGGTACTTAAGTAACCGATCTGGCCCCAGACCTCACGGCGCCAGTTCCCCAAACCGAAAGCAGAAAACAAAGCAGGCCAACGGCCACCTAGGACACGCCCAGCCATCAGGGCACCCACCCCTTTATTGGTCAAGATCAATATGAGTGATCAAGATACAGTCCAATTAATTGGGGCCAAGTTCAAGGCCCGCCCAAAAGCGCGTGAAGCCCCTTCAGGTATAAGAAGAAGGCCCCAAGGGAGAATCGCTCTCTTGGACTTGACTCTCACAGCGGAGAAACCCGTCCACCAGCTGCACCAGAAGCAAGTAAGTCCAAGGTCAACGCTCACTACCAGGCAGATGACCTTAGCTGTTACCCTTCACCACTTCGACCCCAGCAGCCTCAGATCCGAACAACGGCCATTGTTCCTCTGACTGAGTGGGCGCCCGAAGCTAAGTATAGGCTTTAGAAGTAGTGATAGTTTAGTCTGTAGTATTTCGTGCATGAGTAGATATTACTGTGTGTGTAAATAAATAGTATTGACTTTGAACTAGCTAACTGGTGTACCGACTCTTTGATCAGTATTCGGGTTTGAACCTTGTGGCGGTATTGAAAGATACCTGGTGACTCGAAAGCAATCATAATTAGGATTAAGGAAGGCGACCATATTGACCGCCATATTCAGAGCCAACCTGGCAGGCACCCTCCAGTAAATGCTACCATTTTGTCCAGTGTCGAACGATTGTGTTGCTATCTTTATTAACAAACCACAAGCTGTGAGTATGTTTCTTGTATTAACCAAATGACCACACAAGTATGTTGGTTCAAAAGACAGTTTATTATTAAACACAAGACTTATCTCGATGTGCAATGATACACACGGCTACGCATTAAACTACACCTATCAGCTAAGATGACCTTTACTTAACTTCTGATAGTTAAAGATAGATCGTTTTTTGAAGAATAAAGGGATTAAGGGTTATGGTGTTCAGGCCGGAAGGTGGAGCTGAGTCCACAAAAGATCAGCCATGATCTCATTGAATGGTGGAGCAGGCTCGAGGGGCCGATGGCCTACTCCTGCTCCTAATTCTTATGTTCTGGGTGACTGGCTCTGTGCAGGTAGATAAGGCCTTTATGTGAATCCTCATGTGCGTAGGCAGGAGGTAGTCAGGCTCATCTCGGCTGCGGCTCATCTCTCTCAGGTAGCGATCTGAGGTCCTTGAACTTGGCTGGTCGTTATGCTGCAGCTGGTGTGGGCACAGGCTGGTCCCAAAAGAGACTGATCCCTAGTGGCGCAGTGCCTCTTATCTTTCTTCTTTCTGTGCCCTTTTGGGCGGTGCTAACTCAGGATCCAATGGATCAATAGGGTCTCGATCATCCTAATCAATTCTGGCCAATTAGCAGCGGGTACCTCGATGGCTGGGTGGGGCCTAGTTAACATTGTCCCACGTATGTATGCCTTTCCAAATAAGGGGAGGCAACGCCAGTGAGTCTGCAACTGTTGCTATTCCTTTATTTGAGTCTATTGTCCTGGGGAAATCAGTGAATGACCTTTAACAGGTGCAAGTTTCAGTTCAATCTGGTTTTCCTTTGCCCAATACAAAGGCGCTGTGTACTGTCTGTGTTGCAACTTGACCACAATTCCTATTATCCTTTGCGGGCGGCCATTCTAGATGGCCACAATTGTAAGAACTTCTCTTACCTCCTCTCCCTCCCTCGGAGGTCATGGCACCCAGACCCTGCTTTTCAATACCGGCTGTGAACCGTACCCGCGTCACTTCCACGTGACAGGGGCGGTGTATCATGGAGGCCCAGAGCATACTGGGGTGCCGGTCCCGTTAGTGAAATGTAAACGCATGCTAATGATGGATTTGCATGCTGATGCTGGCACAGACAAGTCCGTGTTGCGGTCCCCAGACGGACCCCAGAGCACGGCCTTTGGTTCGGCACTGGGCACTGACCTCGATTTTTGGCAAATGCCCGATTCTCTGCCCCATCAGGGATTGTGTTCCCAGCCTTCCGGGGTGGAGAATTTAGCCTAAAATCCATGAATCCTGGTTCCATCAGGGGATCTGACTTTTCCAACATTAACATCGGCGGGATTGTAACAGTGGGGCTTCAGGTGTTCCACCTTCGGTATGTTCAATTTAGCCTCACCTCTTCCATTAAAACACACACACATGATAAATTGTTGTATCTGTGTGACCATTACTCACTGTTTGGTTAGCACAATAAAACTGACTTTGTTAACACAGGATTCAGATTAAGCCACAGTATTAAGCTGTGCTTTAGACTCCCTGCTTACAACTTCTGCTGGAATGTGAGCTGTAAGACAGTTTGAAGGATCTAATTTCTCTCCAAGGAAAACCACATGAAGAAATTTGAGATATTTGCCAGTTCACATTCAGTTATGGAAGAACCTTGAAGCACAAATGGCCGCAGTTGTATTTATCGAATCAGACATAAAACTGCATGTAGATATCATTTCTTCTGCACAGTCTTGGCAAGAAATGCCCACACAAAGATCACTCCTGCTCCACCATAATCAATACTTCTTATTTTCATACAAAAGAAAGACTACATGGAATAAATAATGTGGCCCCAACGTGACAGCAGTTGGACCTTTGATTTTGGGCACAGCTGCATTTTTGTCTCTGGACAATTATGCATGGCCAGTGTTTCCACAATATCATTGTAGCCTTGCTGTCACTTGACTAAAGTGGTGCTTCGATTAAACATTCGGGCCCAGATTGTCTTAAAGCTGTCCTGCTCCCAAGGGGAGGAAACAGTAGGAACTTTGGAACGGGAATTAGGTCATTCCGTTCTCGAGCCAGTTAGGTCGTGGCTGATCTGTACCTTGGTCCCTCGCCTTAACGAACACAACTGTCGGTGCTCAAACTCCACGCTGCTTAGTGTCAGCCGCACCTCAGTTGATAGGACCCTCCCCTCTGGGTCAGAGTTTGTGGGTTCAGGCCGCACTGCCAGACTTGGGCGCAAAATGTTGGATAGCAGTCCAAGTGCAATACTGAGGGGATGCTGCACTGTCGGGAGTACCAGCTTTCCAATGAGTCATTAAACTGAGGTCCTCTCCAGTGGAGGTATACAATCCTATGACATGATTTGAAGAAGAGCAGGCACGTCCCCCCCGAGTGTCCGGGCAGATGTTTATACAACAAATTATACTTATAAAGCACCGCTAATGTAATGAAATGTCCCAAAGCGCTTCACAGGAGTATAAAACAAAGGACGACACTAAGTCACTTAAGGAGATATTGGTCAGAGGATCAATTGGCAGGTCAAAGAGCTGGGTTTTAAGCAGTGTCTTAAAGACAAAAGGCAAGGCAGAGAGATATGTGGCACAAGTTCCACAGCTCGCGGACTAGGGAAGTAAGCTGCCAATGGTGGAAGAATTAAAATCGAGGATGAACAAGAGGCCAGGATTGGAGAAGCTTTCATATCGCAGAGGACTGTGGAGTTAGAGGAGATTATATAGATGACGAGGGGTTAGGGCATGGGATAATTTGAAAACAAGGATGAGTATTTTAAAATCATAATTTGTTTAACTGGGAAGCAATATAGATCAGTAAGCACAGGTCGATAGGCAAAACATGTTCATGTCTTATCAATGTTAGATGATCACAGAATCCCTAGGGTGTAGAAGGAAGCCATTTGGCCCATCGAGTCTGTACCAACCTTCCAAAAGAGCACCCTACCCATGCCCATGCCCCCACCCAATCCCCATAACTCCACCTATTAAGTGGCAATCTAGCATGGCCAATCCACCTAACCCGCACTTCTTTGGACTGTGGGAGGAAACCGGAGCACCCAGAAGAAGCCCACACAGACACAGGGAGAACGTGCAAACTTCACACAGCCAGTCACCCAAGGCTGGAATCGAACCCAGGTCCCTGGCACTGTGAGGCCGCAGTGCTAACCTACTGTGCCGCCGTGCTGCCCTGATGGGTATTTGAATGCGTATGAATCGTGGTTAGCTGGGACACGGGGCAGAGGTGAGGAGTGTTGACTCTGAACAAAGTCAACACACTCCCTCAGCCAGGAAAGGCGCCATGTCTTTGTTTTTAACTTCACCAGCCCATATGGGACGTGCTAACAAACGGAACCTGTTCTGAGTTAAGACAGGGGCAGCAGAGTTTAGGACGATCTCAAGCGACAAAGACTGCAGTGATTCAAGAAGGCAGCTCCCCAAGACTTTAATAATATTAGTCTAGCCATCGATGCCCACATGCCATGAACGAATAAAAGAAAATCAATAAAGTAGACTATCTGATCATTATTACGTTGCCGCTAGAGGGATTTGGCTGTGCACAGGTTGCTGGCACATGGTAATGCATGACAGCACACTGACTACACTACTAAAGTATTGAGTTGGCCGCGAACATTTTGTGATGTGCTGAGGTTGTGAAAGGTCCTAAATAAGTGAAACACTCTTTCTTCTACCCACATTCTTTCCGTAATGCCTGCTTGACAAAAATCTACCAATTTCAGTTTTGAAATCTTCCATTATGGTCCCGGCCCGACCTCAACAGCTTTTTAGGGGAGCGCGTTCCAACTTTCCTCTGCCCCTTGTGTGAAAACAATGGCTCCTCACATCACCCTCGAATGGCCCAACTTTAATTGTAAGATTACATTAATGTGTTTTTTCAGAATGTATGTCTGGAGTTCTCCTGACCACCGCTCTGTTGCCCAGAGGGACATGTCCTTTGAAAAGCAGCAGCAGAGTGGTGTCGAGGGATGTGGCAGAAAGGATCAAGCTGTCATTTTACCTGTCCAAACATCATGGGAACTGGTGTGCAGGAAAGCACAATGGGTCTCTCAAAGATAAGTGTTATCACAACTGGATAAAGAAATCTTGTAACATATTCCAATATCTAGTCAGAGAACCTGTGTAAACTTGGCTCAGTAAGACACGGCGAGCATGGTCAGCACACCAGAAGCTGGTCACCAATTTTCCCAACATACCCTCATATCCTTTTGTTCACTCCCCACTCTGAACACTTGGCATCACAGTGCATTTGATCTGTGGCCTTTTAAATGTGACAAAGTGCTTGCAATAAGCATGTTGTCACATTAAGCTGCCTGCATTTCTGTATTCTGATACTTGCAGTATGCAGGAGGCAGATAGTAAATTTGGACGACTGATATCTTCTCTCAGCTTGCTCAATTCAAAGCCTATCCTTTTTCTACCTAGTTGCAGGAATAAACAGCACATAGCACATGTCACCAGCCAGGGATGAGAATATTAGTCATACCCTGTGAATATTGAAACGGAGCCACATAGACAATCCTCACAAGCAACTCACACTAGGTTGTACCTCGCAAGGCTTCAAACCAATTCATTGCACATGAAGCACTTGGTTTTGATAAAGCCCAACACAGGTAACATTAAGGTACGGACATCTTCTGATATGCAAGTTCATTCAGCAGGACTTTCGTATTGTGTTCAGGTTCTTGCCCACTCAGTTAAAACAGAAAGGGCGGCATGGTGGCATAATGGTTAGCATTGCTGCGTCACAGCAGAGGGACACGGGTTCAATTCCGACTTCGGATGACTGTCTTTGTGGAGATCGCACATTCTCACCGTGTCTATGTGGGTTTCCACCGGGTGCTCCGGTTTCCTCCCACAGTCCAAAGATGTGCAGGTTAGGTGGATTGGCCACGCTAAATTGCTCTGGATGTCCAAAAGGTTAGGTGGGTTATGGAGATAGGCTGGGGGCATTGGGGCTCTTTCAGAGGTTCGGTGCAGACTCAATGGGCTGAATGGCGTCCTTCTGCACTGTAGCGATTCTATGAAAGTTGTGGAAACAGAGCAGATTAACCTTTTTGAGTACTGACTGTCTTTTGAAACTTGTACCAATGGTCATAGGAAGACTGTTTTTCTATTCTTATGACCAAAGCGAATAACCCTTCACTTTCCCATATTTCCCATTTGCCACCCTGTTCCCCACTCATTTAACCTGTCTATGTCTCTTTGCAGCCTCTTTGTGACCTCCTCACAGCTTACATTCCCACCTAGTTTTGTGTCATCAGCACATTTAGATACATTACTCGATTAAGAAATAGGGCTGGTTTAAATAATTGATGTTTGTAGTTGTGGTTGGAAATAAGGTATACTTTTAAGTTTAATTAGTCTTTCTGTACTTGTATGCTAAGAATGGATTAAACTTTTGTTTGTTTCAAGTTAAACAAAAGTGGCTGCATGCCTGTGGGTTTTGGTTTCACTTTAAACTGTGCCTGCATTGTAATTGAGGTTTTACAACATGAAAAACCAGAGGCTCACCCTGGGATAGCAAATACTTTTGAGTTGTTGTAAGTTGGGACCAGAAAAGCTGGACACAATGAAGGGAACTACAGAAAGCGGATTCCACAAAAGAACAGAGGTTTGATTCCCGGCTCAGGTCCCGAAAGATGTGCTTGTTAGGTGGACTGAACATTCTTAATTCTTCCTCAGTGTACCCGAACAGGCACCGGAATGTGGCGACTAGGGGATTTTCACAGTAACTTCATTGCAGTGTTAATGTAAGCCTAATTGTGACACTAATAAAGATTATTATCATTAAAAGGGGATATGTATCCCAAACAACAGCCTGCTTCTCCCATCCCTCTTTCAACAATACTGGCACCATCTGCTAAAGAGGAAATGGGGGCTATAGATGTTTTTCAAAAGTATTTTATTCCAATGCATAGTAAGGTTACAAAATGGTAAAAAACTGGGTGGCATGGACTGGTTGGGCCGAAGGGCCTGTTTCCATGCTGTAAACTTCTATGATTCTATGATTCTATGATTCTATGTAAACAATTCAGGGAACAAACACCCCAACACACAACTATACAGTTTGTACCCATTTTCCTCTATTTCACCCCCCTCCTCCCCCCCCCCCACTCCCCCCACGATGAACAGCTCCTCAAACACGGCCACAAACATCCCCTACCTTGCCCTGAAGCCATCAGCTGAACCCCTTAATTCGTACTTAATCTTTTCCAATTGAAGAAAGTCATGTAAGTCCCCCAGCTAGGTCGCCACCCCTGATGGCACTGTTGACCGCCACTCCAGCAGAATTCTTCGTCGGGCAATCAGAGAGGCGAAGGCCACAACATCGGCCCTACTCCCCTCCATCAGCTCCGGCTTCTCCGATTTCCCAAATATCGGTTAGGTGGGGTCCAAAAAAGGTTAGGTCGGGTTACGGGGATAGGCTGGAGATATGGGCTTAGGTAGGGTGCTCTTTCCAAGTTCCGTTGAAGACTCGATGGGCCGAATGGCCTCCTTCTGCCCTGTAAATTCTATGATTCTATGAAAAAAAAAGTCTGATGAATGTAAAGTGACTAGTAGTAATAAAGATTAATAATAAGGTGCTTATCACTGTGCTTCCTCTGGGCAGGTGCCAATTGGAAAGCAGATAGACAGACCAGTATTGCAGCCCTTATTTTTAGTCTACTTCTAAAACATTCAAAAAACTATTTTATTGGGGCAATGGTGCGCGATGTGCACCAGCGTTGAGAGGGGCGGGGCCTAAACAGGCCGGTAAGCTTGGCTTCACAGAGATGGAGATGCCCTTTAAAAAAATCTCAAAGTGACAGTTCAGCATCCCCCTCCAAGGATAGCTGGCAACGAGACCCTCACAATAGGTCTCCCTTCAGAACCTCCCTGAAATAAGCTGGCATCAGCCCCCTCCTCCCAATCACTAATGCCAATGGCCCCTCTCCAGATGAGCGGAATCCCGCTATGGGATTGCCAAATTCTCCCTCCTTCATGCAGCCTGCTTTCAGGCCCTACCCACGTTCAGGCCTCTCCCCTTTCATTCTCCACCTCTTTCAGGACCCACCCCTTGGCAGTGCAATGCAGGTTGGCACTGCCAGGGCTCCATGCCCCTGACCAAACAAGGGCTCCAACATCCTCAGACCCCCCTGGCATAGTCATCCGGTGGTGGATATGAGTAGTGATTCCCGCCGGTTTCATGCTGCACCGGCAGCGGGGGGTGTGGTGAAGAATACTGGGAGCTGGGAGAATTAGGCCTCATATATTTCAATATACTAATTGCACTCCTGCCCAGCGAGGGCGTGAACCTGATTACGTCAGCTGCAGCAGGCCGGGAACGCCATGCTCTATCCGGCGCTCTATGTAAACCCCACTTCGGGGCTCTCCCACTATTTTCCCGATATAGCAGTATGTGCGCCAGATGCAATGCCGTTGAAGGATCGCCCCCGATATTTAAGGCTAGCAACTAGTAGTCTGAAATTGAATGCACTGCCCAGCTCTCATAAACAGGGCATCAGTAACCTGTGAGATGCAATGGTGTGCAGCTGTTTGGAATGAGCCAGAGGTGAAGAGGGCCAAGGCCACAGTGACTTTGTTGGCTACTGGCAGGACATGGTGAGCACTGCTGCCATCTGTGACGTCTTCAATGATGAGGACACTAATCTCAGTGATCATTGGCATTGGTTCTCTGTCACGTAGAGTGGTAGCTCTCACGCTGAGTCTGTGGCCTCGGTTGCGTTCCTGCCCCTTGTCCCTCTCCACTATCCTCCTCATATTTAGCGTTCTGCCTCGCCCGTTGAAGATGTTGGTCCTCTTCGACACTAGGCCTCAAAATGTGAGATTCATGCTCCTATTGCCAGCTTTCGTCCCTTCCTTCTGCCTCTGCAATGTGTCATGACATCCTGGTCTAGTGCACGGACAATTCCAGCCCAATTGACCTGGAGTTGCAACACAGATGAAATTAGATTTTGTAAAAAATACCCGAGGTCCTTGGTTGATCTCAACAAAGAGCAGTCACCAGGTTTGTAACTGCAACACAAGTGACCTTTTATTATGTACAGTATTATAATTAAACGGACATAAATGTAACTGACTATCCAGTGCTCCTTTCCAAATCCCCCCCCCCCTTCCTAACTCACCCCACTCTCTACACATACATACACAGACAAACAAGAGAGGGGAAAGTGTGTTGGAGAAGGAAAGAAAATATTAATAAAATATTCTTAATAAAAACATCTTTGATGCACTGGGATGACTTATGGTTAGTGTCTTTCTGAAGTTCAGCTTTTGTTTTGATACTTCTTCGTTCCAGGTTCGAGAAGGTTTTCTCTGGCAAGGTTGTCTACCTTCTCTGCAGACTCCACATAATTTCAGGTTGACAGCAAAGGATGTGCCAGGAACTCACTGATTTCAGGACAATAGAACAGTTTTCACTTCAGCAAACAGGGGAGAGAGAGAGAGACCGTTCCTTTTACTTCCAAGGTCTCAACACTTCTGCTCAGTTCTCTCAGAAACCATCACACAGGAACCAATCACCCACTGTTTTCATGCAGAACACTGTCCCTGGCCAAGCCACCAGTTGCCAGTTAACCAATCAAAATGACTCTCTCCAAACCTGGTTCTTAAGTTCCACCCGATGCCGAAGAGTCTGACTTCTTCTTTCCCAAACACAAATCCTGGGAGCACAGTGTCCTGGCAAGCAAGCTCTTTCAACTGAGTCTTCTGCTTAAATACACATCCCGATTATGGGTCCATGGACCAAAATAATAAAATAACATAAAAGAAACGGGAACAAAGGAAATAAACAGGAAGGACTCTTACAAATGCCAGGAGGGTGCTGCTCTACCAGTGTGCCAATGGCTGAGTGCCCATCTCTGCTGCCATCCCAGCTGAGTTAATGGAAGCTGTGTTGCCACCTCGAAGCTCAGCCTTACCTTGCAACCCATGTCCCCCAAGAAAATCCCAGACCGGCCCTCAACAGGCTCTCAATGAGCTCCTAACTGCTTCAAATTAACCTCATTGCAGAATCAAGAGGCTAGGGTCCCCCTCCCCAGCCCCACTCAAATCAAACTCGGCGGGAGAAAGAAGAACAATGGGAATCCATTTGTCAGCGACTATATTTTTAGCGCCTGCCTGCCCAGTACTGGCTTCCAGTGGGACCTAAATATCTGCCCTGTGCTTGTCACTCTCTGATTCTAAGCTGCGACTGATGGATACTGGAGTTCTCAAACTTTTCAATTGTCACTATTGGGATTTTTTCGCTACAAAATGCTCTGCGCTTACGAAGCCAAGACTGAATTCTGATCAGATTGCTGGAGGCCAAGACTTTTGATACTTGATTTGGGGTCCTGTGACTCAAACAAATATTTGAACTGCTTTCACCCTGCTGGCATGTTGAGTGAAGATGTGGATAACTTGGTGGAGTTTGGGGAAAACTACAAGTAGCAGGTATGATCTCTGCTGATCTTGTTCGGCCTGACTGCTGCTGACTTTTTGATGATTCAAAACTGACTGAAGCTTTGACCCAAGCCGAACGCCTCAAAATCACAATATTAGTGAGGATAGTGTCACTGGCATTTTTTCAGAAGCTGTTACGACTGAAGCCTATTGCAAGCTCCTGCCTGACAGTGGATATTATATGCAAAGTGCATCTAGAGGCATGCTTAACTCAGAACATTTGCCTAGTTTGCGCAAAACCGAACAAATAATCATTCATGATTCAATTTTGAAGCTTTGCGTCTTGCATCCATCAGGACAGACATTCAACTAAACAAAAGCTTCTGGGGCAGCCATTCCCTGGCTCCTGCCTCATGATAATGCCATGAACAGTCAGAGTCGAACTGCCTG
Source organism: Scyliorhinus torazame (assembly GCF_047496885.1). Classification (NCBI taxonomy): domain Eukaryota; kingdom Metazoa; phylum Chordata; class Chondrichthyes; order Carcharhiniformes; family Scyliorhinidae; genus Scyliorhinus; species Scyliorhinus torazame. The sequence continues at coordinate 38,226,273 of NC_092715.1, read as the reverse complement.
GTTTGAATTTATGCAAAAGCTTGGCAGTTAACTGATTCCTGGTGCATTCTTCATGGCAGCATCTCTACCGATCAGAGCCCACATGCCAACCCGTCAGCACTCACTTCTTATGCAGTTAAATTGTTGTTCCTTTTAGATTTGGCATTCTTGCATATCTGTCCTGGTGAGTTCAAGACAAAAAGTTTCGACAGCATGTCTCTTTTTTTCAACCATACCCAAATTCTCTACTCCCAAGTAATTATGAAAAGATAACACTTCTCGCAATGAATTGCAAGCACAATGGATCTTCAATGTTTTGCTTCTTTTTCTTGAAATCGTGAATTCTTTTAAAAGATTCTAGACGTGCTTGCAGATGTTTAGAAGAATAAGGAATATTTCCCTATTGTTAGTAAATCTAATGTTAAAATTTTATCCAGTGTGACAGAATAAATTACATTTGTGATTTATTCTTTGTACTTTAAATATGGCACGGTGATTCCTCATATGGCATATGTGAAGAATACCACTCGTGACACACAAAAGTTGCCAGCTTATAGCAGGAACACATGTGGCTGCACAAGCTGCTTAAACATTTGCTTAAAACACTGTCTGAATTGTTTCCATCCACTATATCCTGCTGGGCACAGAAGAAATAGGAGCAGGAGTAGACCATTCAGCCCTTCGAGCGCACTCTGTCAACCAATGGGATCATGGCTTACCTTCTACTTCAACACCACTTTAGTGACCACAGGGAGGTCCGAGGTGAGTGGATAAAGAAAAACTAGTTTTATTGCAAAGTAATAATCTGTACAATACTCTTCAGTACCCAGCCAGGTCTAAGGTGTCGGTTCCAAGTCCAGCCAACTTTTAAAGCAAAGTCCTGTCCACGGGCTCCCTGCCTCTCAGCGAGGGAGCTCGTACTCAACAAGGCTCATGGGGAGACTGATTGCTCCGACCCTGTACATCTCATAGAATTATGGAATCCCTACAGTTCAGAAGGAGGTCATCAAATCTACACCGACCCTCTGAAAGGGCACCTTATCTGAGCCCAGAACCCACCCTGTAACTCCACCTAGGACCAATTTAGCATGGCCAAACCACCTAACCTGCACATCTTTGGACTGTGGGAAGAAACCGGAACACCCAGAGGAAACCCACGCAGATGGGGAAGAAATGTAAACGCCACACAGTCACCCGAGGTCGGAGTCGAACCAGGGTCCCGGCAGGTGTGAGGCAGCAGTGTGGATTGTAACAACCACTTTCTCACACTCAGTTGTTGAACATGTCTCGGACACGCTCCATGACGGAGCCTCCTCAGCCCGCTGGGGTAGAGGATTCCAAAGATTCACCACCCTTTGAATGAGGAAATTCTTCCTCATCTCAGTCCTAAACAACCTTCCACACATTCTGAGACTGTGTGCCCTGGCCCTCGATCCTCCACCCACTCCAAGCCAGGAGAAATGCCTTCCTGTGTTTACCCTCTTGAACCCTTTAAGTATTTTGTCTGTCTCTATGGGTAATTCCAATTGTCCACACAGACGCCACGCAGAGCAGTCTCCAGTCACACAGCTCCCACACAGAGCAGTATTCAGTCTCCCACTCCCACACAGAGCAGTCTTCAATCACACAGCTCCCACTCTGAGCAGTTTTCAGTCACACAGCTCCCATACAGAGCAGTCTTCAATCACACAGACTCCCACACAGAGCAGTCTTCAGTCACACAGCTCCCACACAGAGCAGTCTTCAGTCACACACTCCCACACAGAGCAGTCTTCAGTCACACAGCTCCCACACAGAGCAGTCTTCAGTCACACACTCCCACACAGAGCAGTCTTCAGTCACACAGACCCCACACAGAGCAGTCTTCAGTCACAGAGCTCCCACACAGAGCAGTCTTCAGTCACACAGACCCCACACAGAGCAGTCTTCAGTCACACGGACCCCACACAGAGCAGTCTTCAGTCACACACTCCCACACAGAGCATTCTTCAGTCACACACTCCCATACAGAGCAGTCTTCAGTCACACAGACTCCCACACAGAGCATTCTTCAGTCACACAGACCCCACACAGAGCAGTCTTCAGTCACACGGACCCCACACAGAGCAGTCTTCATTCACACACTCCCACACAGAGCATTCTTCAGTCACACACTCCCATACAGAGCAGTCTTCAATCACACAGCTCCCACTCTGAGCAGTTTTCAGTCACACAGCTCCCATACAGAGCAGTCTTCAATCACACAGACTCCCACACAGAGCATTCTTCAGTCACACACTCCCATACAGAGCAGTCTTCAGTCACACACTCCCACACAGAGCAGTCTTCAGTCACACAGCTCCCATACAGAGCAGTCTTCAGTCACACACTCCCACACAGAGCAGTCTTCAGTCACAGAGCTCCCACACAGAGCAGTCTCCAGTCACACTGCTCCCACACAGAACAGTCTTCAGTCACACAGACCCCACACAGAGCAGTCTTCAGTCACACACTCCCACTCAGAGCAGTCTTCAGTCACACAGACTCCCACACAGAGCAGTCTTCAGTCACACACTCCTACACAGAGCAGTCTTCAGTCACAGAGCTCCCACACAGAGCAGTCTTCAGTCACACACTCCCACACAGAGCAGTCCTCAGTCACAGAGCTCCCACACAGAGCAGTCTTCAGTCACACTGCTCCCACACAGAGCAGTCCTCAGTCACAGAGCTCCCACACAGAGCAGTCTCCAGTCACACTGCTCCCACACAGAGCAGTCTTCAGTCACACAGACCCCACACAGAGCAGTCTTCAGTCACACACTTCCACTCAGAGCAGTCTTCAGTCACACAGACTCCCACACAGAGCAGTCTTCAGTCACACAGACCCCACACGGAGCAGTCTTCAGTCACACAGACTCCCACACAGAGCAGTCTTCAATCACACAGACTCCCACACAGAGCAGTCTTCAGTCACACAGCTCCCACACAGAGCAGTCTTCAGTCACAGACCCCACACAGAGCAGTCTTCAGTCACACAGCTCCCACACAGAGCAGTCTTCAGTCACACACTCCCACACAGAGCAGTCTTCAGTCACAGAGCTCCCACACAGAGCAGTCTCCAGTCACACTGCTCCCACACAGAGCAGTCTTCAGTCACACACTCCCACACAGAGCAGTCTTCAGTCACACTGACCCCACACAGAGCAGTCTCCAGTCACACACTCCCACACAGAGCAGTCTTCAGTCACACGGGCCCCATGCAGTGCAGTCTTCAGTCACACAGCTCCCACACAGAGCAGTCTTCAGTCACACAGACCCCACACAGAGCAGTCTTCAATCACACACTCCCACACAGAGCAGTCTTCAGTTACACACTCCCACACAGAGCAGTCTTCAGTCACACACTCCCACACAGAACAGTCTTCAGTTACACACTCCCACACAGAGCAGTCTTCAGTCACACTCTCCCACACAGAGCAGTCTTCAGTCACACAGACCCCACACAGAGCAGTCTTCAATCACACACTCCCACACAGAGCAGTCTTCAGTTACACACTCCCACACAGAGCAGTCTTCAGTCACACACTCCCACACAGAACAGTCTTCAGTTACACACTCCCACACAGAGCAGTCTTCAGTCACACACTCCCACACAGAGCAGTCTTCAGTCACACTGACCCCACACAGAGCAGTCTTCAGTCACACACTTCCACTCAGAGCAGTCTTCAGTCACACAGACTCCCACAAAGAGCAGTCTTCAGTCACACAGACCCCACACGGAGCAGTCTTCAGTCACACAGACTCCCACACAGAGCAGTCTTCAATCACACAGACTCCCACACAGAGCAGTCTTCAGTCACACAGCTCGCACACAGAGCAGTCTTCAGTCACAGACCCCACACAGAGCAGTCTTCAGTCACACAGCTCCCACACAGAGCAGTCTTCAGTCACACACTCCCACACAGAGCAGTCTTCAGTCACAGAGCTCCCACACAGAGCAGTCTCCAGTCACACTGCTCCCACACAGAGCAGTCTTCAGTCACACACTCCCACACAGAGCAGTCTTCTGTCACACTGACCCCACACAGAGCAGTCTCCAGTCACACACTCCCACACAGAGCAGTCTTCAGTCACACGGGCCCCACACAGAAGTCTTCAATCACACACTCCCACACAGAGCAGTCTTCAGTCACACAGACCCCACACAGAACAGTCTTCAATCACACACTCCCACACAGAACAGTCTTCAATCACACACTCCCACACAGAACAGTCTTCAATCACACACTCCCACACAGAGCAGTCTTCAGTCACACGGACCCCACACAGGGCAGTCTTCAGTCACACAGACCCCACACAGAGCAGTCTTCAGTCACACAGACTCCCACACAGGGCAGTCTTCAGTCACACAGACCCCACACAGAGCAGTCTTCAGTCACACAGACTCCCACACAGAGCAGTCTTCAGTCACAGACCCCGCACAGAGCAGTCTTCAGTCACAGATCCCACACAGAGCAGTCTTCAGGCACACAGACCCCACACAGAATAGTCTCCAGTCACACGGACCCCACACAGAGCAGTCTACAGTCACACAGACCCCACACAGAGCAGTCTTCAGTCACACAGACCCCACACAGAGCAGTCTTCAATCACACAGACCCCACACAGAGCAGTCTTCAGTCACAGACTCCCACACAGAGCAGTCTTCAGGCAACCAGACCCCACACAGAGCAGTCTTCAGTCACACTGCTCCCACACAGAGCAGTCTTCAATCACACAGCTCCCACACAGAGCAGTCTTCAGTCACACGGACCCCACACAGAACAGTCTACAGTCATCCGGACCCCACACAGAGCAGTCTTCAATCACACAGACTCCACACAGTGCAGTCTTCAGTCACACAGCTCCCACACAGAGCAGTCTTCAGTCACACGGACCCCACACCGGGCAGTCTTCAGTCACACAGACCCCACACAGAACAATCTTCAGTCACACGGACCCCACACAGAGCAGTCTTCAGTCACACAGCTCCCAGACAGAGCAGTCTTCAGTAACACACTCCCACACAGAGCAGTCTTCAGTCACAGAGCTCCCACACAGAGCAGTCTTCAGTCACACTGCTCCCATACAGAGCAGTCCTCAGTCACAGAGCTCCCACACAGAGCAGTCTCCAGTCACACTGCTCCCACACAGAGCAGTCTTCAGTCACACAGACCCCACACAGAGCAGTCTTCAGTCACACACTCCCACACAGAGCAGTCTTCAGTCACACAGACCCCACACAGAGCAGTCTCTAGTCACACTGCTCCCACACAGAACAGTCTTCAGTCACACAGACCCCACACAGAACAGTCTTCAATCACACACTGCCACACAGAGCAGTCTTCAGTCACACGGACCCCACACAGTGCAGTCTTCAGTCACACAGCTCCCACACAGAGCAGTCTTCAGTCACACGGACCCCACACAGAGCAGTCTTCAATCACACACTCCCACACAGAGCAGTCTTCAGTCACACGGACCCCACACAGTGCAGTCTTCAGTCACACAGCTCCCACACAGAGCAGTCTTCAGTCACACGGACCCCACACAGAGCAGTCTTCAATCACACACTCCCACACAGAGCAGTCTCCAGTCACACTGCTCCCACACAGAACAGTCTTCAGTCACACAGACACCACACAGAGCAGTCTTCAGTCACACACTCCCACACAGAACAGTCTTCAATCACACACTCCCACACAGAACAGTCTTCAGTCACACACTCCCACACAGAGCAGTCTCCAGTCACACTGCTCCCACACAGAACAGTCTTCAGTCACACAGACCCCACACAGAGCAGTCTTCAGTCACACACTCCCACACAGAACAGTCTTCAATCACACACTCCCACACAGAACAGTCTTCAATCACAGACTCCCACACAGAGCAGTCTTCAGTCACACAGACCCCACACAGAGCAGTCTTCAGTCACACACTCCCACACAGAACAGTCTTCAATCACACACTCCCACACAGAGCAGTCTTCAGTCACACACTCCCACTCAGAGCAGTCTTCAATCACACACTCCCACACAGAACAGTCTTCAATCACACACTCCCACACAGCACAGTCTTCAATCACACACTCCCACACAGAGCAGTCTTCAGTGACACGGACCCCACACAGAGCAGTCTTCAGTCACACAGACCCCACACAGAGCAGTCTTCAGTCATGGACCCCGCACAGAGCAGTCTTCAGTCACAGATCCCACACAGAGCAGTCTTCAGGCACACAGACCCCACACAGAGCAGTCTCCAGTCACACGGACCCCACACAGAGCAGTCTACAGTCACACAGACCCCACACAGAGCAGTCTTCAATCACAGACTCCCACACAGAGCAGTCTTCAGGCACACAGACCCCACACAGAGCAGTCTTCAGTCACACTGCTCCCACACAGAGCAGTCTTCAATCACACAGCTCCCACACAGAGCAGTCTTCAGTCACATGGACCGCACACAGAACAGTCTACAGTCATCCGGACCCCACACAGAGCAGTCTTCAATCACACAGACTCCACACAGTGCAGTCTTCAGTCACACAGCTCCCACACAGAGCAGTCTTCAGTCACACGGACCCCACACAGACCAGTCTTCAGTCACACAGACCCCACTGAGAACAATCTTCAGTGACACGGACCCCACACAGAGCAGTCTTCAGTCACACAGACCCCACACAGAGCAGTCCTCAGTCACACAGACCCCACTGTGATGAATGGGTAATGTGCCTTTAAGATCACGCATGTAATGGCCCTTTAAGAGTGGGTTTGGAACCCTGGGTGACTCCGCCTCCGGCTCCACCTCCCAGGGGCCGGATATAAGGTGACGTCCTGTGGGCGACGCTCAGTGAGCACTCATCTCCCCGGCTGGTGAAGTTCTCTGTTTATTAAAGCCTTCGTTTTACGAGTACACTCTCTCGTGTCATAATTGAGGGTATATCAATTTAATGAACAGATTACGATAGGATGGATGGCGGTCTCAAGACAGAAAAACTCGACCTGGGCGCACGTACGCCGGAAGTCAAAGACATTTTTGAACACTGGCTTCGGTGCTTTGAGGCTTACCTGGACTCCTCGGCAGACCCCGTCACCGAGCCTCGCAAGCTGCGCCTACTCCATGCCCGGGTGAGCCACAGAATCTCCGGCCTGATCGAGAAGGCGGCCAACGACAGCGCGGCGATCAAGATTCTGAGGAAGCGTTTTGTAAAACCCATCAATGAGGTACATGCACGGCACGGTAGAAATGGTACAGCAGTTATCATGGGGGATTTTAATCTACATGTTGATTGGTTTAACCAGGTCGGTCAAGGCAGCCTTGAGGAGGCGTTTATAGAATGTATCCGCGATAGTTTCCTAGAACAGTATGTAATGGAACCTACGAGGGAACAAGCGGTCCTAGATCTGGTCCTGTGTAATGAGACAGGATTGATTCAGGATCTCATAGTTAGGGATCCTCTCGGAAGGAGCGATCACAATATGGTGGAATTTAAAATACAGATGGAGGGCGAGAAGGTAAAATCAAGCACTAGTGTTTTGTGCTTAAAAAAAGGAGATTACAATGGGATGAGAGAAGAACTAGCTAAGGTAGACTGGGAGCAAAGACTTTATAGTGAAACAGTTGAGGAACAGTGGAGAACCTTCCAAGTGATTTTTCACAGTGCTCAGCAAAGGTTTATACCGACAAAAAGGAAGGACGGTAAAAAGAGGGAAAATCGACCTTGGCTATCTAAGGAAATAAGGGAGAGTATCAAATTGAAGGAAAAAACATACAAAGTAGCAAAGATCAGTGGGAGACTAGAGGACTGGGAAATCTTTAGGAGGCAACAGAAAGCTACTAAAAAAGCTATAAAGAAGAGTAAGATAGATTATGAGAGTAAACTTGCTCAGAATATAAAAACAGATAGTAAAAGTTTCTACAAATATATAAAACAAAAAAGAGTGGCTAAGGTAAATATTGGTCCTTTAGAGGATGAGAAGGGAGATTTAATAATGGGAGATGAGGAAATGGCTGAGGAACTGAACAGGTTTTTTGGGTCGGTCTCCACAGTGGAAGACACAAATAACATGCCAGTGACTGATGGAAATGAGGCTATGACAGGTGAGGACTTTGAGAGGATTGTTATCACCAAGGAGGTAGTGATGGGCAAGCTAATGGGGCTAAAGGTAGACAAATCTCCTGGACCTGATGGAATGCATCCCAGAGTGCTAAAAGAGATGGCTAGGGAAATTGCAAATGCACTAGTGATAATTTACCAAAATTCACTAGACTCTGGGGTGGTCATGGCGGATTGTAAATTAGCAAACGTGACACCACTGTTTAAAAAAGGAGGTAGGCAGAAAGCGGGTAATTATAGGCCAATGAGCTTAACTTCGGTAGTAGGGAAGATGCTGGAATCTATCATCAAGGAAGAAATAGCGAGGCATCTGGATGGAAATTGTCCCATTGGACGGACACAGCATGGGTTCATAAAGGGCAGGTCGTGCCTAACTAATTTAGTGGAATTTTTTGAGGACATTAACAGTGCGGTAGATAACGGGGAGCCAATGGATGTGGTATATCTGGATTTCCAGAAAGCCTTTGACAAGGTGCCACACAAAAGGTTGTTGCATAAGATAAAGATGCATGGCATTAGGGGGAAAGTAGTAGCATTGATAGAGGATTGGTTAATTAATAGAAAGCAAAGAGTGGGGATTAATGGGTGTTTCTCTGGTTGGCAATCAGTAGCTAGTGGTGTCCCTCAGGGATCAGTGTTGGGCCCACAACTGTTCACACAATTTACATACATGATTTGGAGTTGGGGACCAAGGGCAATGTGTCCAAGTTTGCAGAAGACACTAAGATAAGTGGTAAAGCAAAAAGTGCAGAGGATACTGGAAGTCTGCCGAGGGATTTGGATAGGCTAAGTGAATGGGCTAGGGTCTGGCAGATGGAATACAATTTTGACAAATGTGAGGTTATCCATTTTGGTAGGAATAACAGCAAAAGGGATTATTATTTAAATGATAAAATATTAAAACATGCTGCTGTGCAGAGAGACCTGGATGTGCTAGTGCATGAGTCGCAAAAAGTTGGTTTTCAGGTGCAACAGGTGATTAAGAAGGCAAATGGAATTTTGTCCTTCATTGCTAGAGGGATGGAGTTTAAGACTAGGGAGGTTGTGCTGCAATTTTATAAGGTGTTAGTGAGGCCACACCTGGAGTATTGTGTTCCGTTTTGGTCTCCTTACTTGAGAAAGGACGTACTGGCACTGGAGGGTATGCAGAGGAGATTCACTAGGTTAATCCCAGAGCTGAAGGGGTTGGATTACGAGGAGAGGTTGAGCAGACTGGGACTGTACTCGTTGGAATTTAGAAGGATGAGGGGGGATCTTATAGAAACATATAAGATTATGAAGGGAATAGATAGGATAGATGCGGGCAGGTTGTTTCCACTGGCGGGTGAGAGCAGAACTAGGGGGCATAGCCTCAAAATAAGAGGAAGTAGATTGAGGACTGAGTTTAGGAGGAACTTCTTCACCCAAAGGGTTGTGAATCTATGGAATTCCTTGCCCAGTGAAGCAGTAGAGGCTCCTTCATTAAATGTTTTTAAGATAAAGATAGATAGTTTTTTGAAGAATAAAGGGATTAAGGGTTATGGTGTTCGGGCCGGAAAGTGGAGCTGAGTCCACAAAAGATCAGCCATGATCTCATTGAATGGTGGAGCAGGCACGAGGGGCCAGATGGCCTACTCCTGCTCCTAGTTCTTATGTTCTTATCTGCTCTCTACTTGCCGGCAGTGCTCAGGGGAATCGCTGGACGAGTACTTGGAAAAGCTCACCATGCTCGCTAGAAACTGTGACCAATAAGATGTGACCGTGGAGGTCCACATGAACCTACACATCCGCAATGCCTATGTGTCTGGAATCCGATCGAACTATATTAGGCAGTGACTCCTGGAAAACGGGGTGCAAGATCAGCAGGAAACGGTCACGCTCGCCACCTCTCTGGAGGTGGCCTACCAGAATCTCGTCAGGCATCCCGCGGACCCTGCAAGCCCCTCTCGGCCTTCCCCAGACTCGGCCACGCCATGGGCCTGCGTGGCGACCCGCCCAGACCAGGGGCACACCGTGGTTTTTCTGTGGGCAGGGCCAGCATCCACGACAGCGCCGCCCATCCCGTTCCGCGACCTGCAGCGACTGCGGAAAGACGGGGCATTTCACGAGGGTCTGCCTGGCCAGGCCCAAGGCCGAGAAACAAAAAGCCCAACAGGCCCAAAAATCGAGCTCACAGGCCCGCAGGCCCCACAACGCGGCTGCGCGCTGGCCGGACACGCCCCTTTCCGATACGCCATCGGCCTCGTGCGAGTCATGGGGGTGGCCATCTTGGCGACGGCCATTTTCTAAACCTGACATGTGCGACCGACGGGGGCGGCCATTTTGTGACTCCGACTCGGCAGAAGATTCAGCCTACCCACAGCTAGGAGCAATCAGCCTCGACCAGTCGCGGCCAAAGCACCTGCGGAACTCCATGATGCTCGTCCAGATCAACGGGCGCGACACTCCCTGCCTTTTTGACTCCGGGAGCAGGAGAGTTTCGTGCATCCAGAAATGGTAAGGAGCTGCTCCCTGCGCACCTATCCTGCGCATCGGCCTTGCCTCTGGGTCCCATTTGGTCCAAATCAAGGGGTACTGTATTGCGAATCTCGCGATCCAGGGTGCCGAATACGCCCGTTTTAAGCTGTACATCCTCCCTCACCTCTGCGCCCCCCTGCTGCTCGGCCTGGATTTCTAATGTAGCCACCGAAGCCTGACCCTGAAGTTCGGCGGACCCTTGCCTCCCCTCACAGTATGCAGCCTCGCAACACTGAAAGTTGCACCCCACTCACTATTCGCGAACCTCACCACCGACTGTAAGCCCGTCGCCACCAGGAGCCGGCAGTACAGTGCCCAAGATATGACTTTCATCAAGTCAGAGGTCCAGCGTTTACTGAAGGAGGGGTTCATCGAGGCTAACAACACTCCCTGGAGGGCACAAGTGGTGGTAGTCCGGGGAAAAGAAACGGATGGTCGTGGATTACAGCCAGACCATAAACTGCTTTATGCAGCTCGATGCATACCCCCTCCCCCGCATAACAGAGATAGTCAACCGGATCGCGCAATACCGGGTATTCTCCATGGTCGACCTAAAATCTGCCTACCACCAGCTCCCTATCCACCCGGAAGATCGCCTCTACACGGCTTTTGAAGCAGCCGGCCGGCTTTTCCACTTCCTTAGGGTCCCCTTCGGCGTTACTAATGGGGTCTCCGCTTCCAGAGGACGATGGACCAAATGGTGGACCAGTACGGGCTGCGGGCTACTTACCTGTACTTGGACAATGTCACCATCTGCGGCCATGACCAGCAGGACCATGACGCAAACCTTGAAATGTTTCTCCAGACCGCCCGGGCCCTCAACCTGACCTACAAGAAAGAAAAATGCGTTTTCCATACAACCCGGCTAGCCATCCTCGGCTACGTCGTGGAAAATGGGGTCCTAGGTCCCGACCCCGACCGCATGCTCCCCCTCAAGGAACTCCCCCTACCCCATAGTCTCAAGGCCCTTAAACGGTGCTTGGGGCTTTTCTCCGATTATGCCCAGTGGGTCCACTCATAAAGACCACGATCTTTCCCCTCACGGCTGAGGCCCGGTCGGCCTTCAGCCATATTAAGGCCGACATCATCAAGGCTGCTATGCACGCGGTGGACGAAACCATCCCTTTTCAGGTCGAGAGCGATGCGTCAGACGTCGCCCTGGCTGCTACCCTCAACCAGGCAGGCAGGCCAGCAGCATTCTTTTCCCAAACCCCCAATGCCGCCGAGATCCGGCACTCTGCAGTCGAGAAGTTGGCGCAAGCTATTGTGGAGGCCGTGTGGCACTGGAGGCACTACCTAGCCGGTAGGAGGTTCACCCTCATCACTGACCAATGGTCGGTCGTCTTCATGTTCGATAACGCACAGCGGGACAAGATCAAAAATGACAAGATCTTGAGGTGGAGAATCGAGCTCTCCACCTACACGTGCGATATTAAGTATCATCCAGGGGAGCTCAATGAACCACCAGATGCCCTGTCCCACGGCACGTCCGCCAACACGCAGGAGTATCGCCTGCGGGCTATCCACAAAGACTTCTGTCACCCAGGGTTCACCCGGCTCGGCCATTTTCTTAAGTCCTGCAACCTATCCTACTCCACCGAGGAGGTCAGGGCCATGACCAAGGCTTGCCAGATCTGCGCGGAGTGCAAACCACACTTCTATCGACCAGGCAAGGCTCGCCTGGTAAAGGCCTCTGGGCCCTTTGAGCGACTAAGCATGGACTTCAAAGGGCCCCTCCCGTCCACCAACCGCAATACCTATTTTTTAACCGTCGCCGACGAGTTCTCCTGCTTCCCATTCGCTGTCCCCTGCCCCGACATGACCTCGGCCTCCGTTATAAAGGCACTGCACAGCATCTTCACCCTGTTCGGTTTCCCCGCTTATATCCACAGTTCCATCGTTCCATCGTTCATATCCATCGTTCATGAGCGGTGAGCTGCGTCAGTACCTGCTCAGCAAGGGCATCGCATCGAGCAGAAGGACAAGTTATAAACCGCGGGGGAACGGGCAGGTGGAGAAGGAGAACGCAACAGTTTGGAAGGCTGTCCTTTTGGCCCTACGGTCGAGAGGTCTCCCTACCATCCGCTGTCAGGAGGTCCTACCCGACGCGCTCCACTCCATCAGGTCGCTCCTCTGCACGGCCATGAACGAGACCCCCCACAATCGTTTGTTTGTCTTCCCCAGGAAGTCGACCTCCGAGGTCTCGCTTCCACCTTGGCTGACGACTCCGGGACCTGTCCTTCTCCGGAGGCACGTGAGGAGCCATAAGACGGACCCTCTGGTCGAGAGGGTCCAGCTGCGACATGCAAACCCCCAGTATGCCTACATCGCGCACTCGGACGGACAGCAAGATACGGTTTCCCTGTGGGATCTGGCACCTGCTGGTTCCCCTACTGACACTCCCCCCCTCGCCAATGTTCCCCCTTGCACCCCCACACCGTCTGTCGCAGCTAATCGCGGCCCCCTCGCGCCTCCTCCTCTTTCCTCCACGCCGGCGATGTCACCACCACCCCCAGCTACCATCCCTACTCCCCAACACCCTACCCTGCACCGCACAAAAGCTCCGACCACCGTGCTCCCGGATGTATCCTCATCGAAGACGTCCGTGTCCGCCGCACCACTGCCCGAGCTGAGAAGGCCGATAAGGACGATCAGGCCTCCAAAAGAATGGACAGGTAATCCCACTTCACCCTCGCCGAACTCTGTGTTTTTCTTAAACAGGGGGTGAATGTGATGAATGTGTAATGTGCCTTTACGATCATGCATGTAATGTCCCTTTAAGACTGGGTTTGGAACCCTGGGAGACTCCGCCTCTGGCTCCCCCTCCAAGGGGCCGGATATAAGGTGACGTCCTGTGGGAAGCGCTCAGTGAGGACTCATCTCCCCGGCTGGCGAAGTTCTCTGTTTATTAAAGCCTTCGTTTTACGAGTACACTCTGTCGTGTCATAATTGAGGGTATATCACCCACACAGAGCAGTCTTCAGTCACACAGCTCCCATACAGAGCAGTCTTCAATCACACGGACCCCACACAGAGCAGTCTTCAGTCACACGGACCCCACACAGAACAGTCTTCAGTCACACAGACCCCACACAGAGCAGTCTTCAGTCACACAGCTCCCATACAGAGAAGTCTTCAATCACACGGACCCCACACAGAGCAGTCTTCAGTCACACGGACCCCACACAGAACAGTCTTCAGTCACACGGACCCCACACAGAGCAGTCTTCAGTCACATGAACCCCACACAGAGCAGTCTTCAGTCACACGGACCCCACACAGAGCAGTCTTCAGTCACACCGACCCTACACAGAACAGTCTTCAGTCACACTGCTCCCACACAGAGCAGTCTTCAGTCACACGGACCCCACACAGAGCAGTCTTTCAGTCACACAGATCCAACACACAGAGCAGTCTTCAATCACACAGACCCCACACGGAGCAGTCTTCAATCACACACTCCCACACAGAGCAGTCTTCAGTCACACAGACCCCACACAGAGCAGTCTTCAGTAACAATGACCCCACACAGAGCAGTCTTCAGTCACACAGACCCCACACAGAGCAGTCTTCAATCACACAGACCCCACACAGAGCAGTCTTCAGTCACACGGACCCCACACAGAGCAGTCTTCAGTCACACAGACCCCACATAGAGCAGTCTTCAGTTACACAGACCCCACACAGAGCAGTCTTTAGTCACACAGACCCCACACAGAGCAGTCTTCAGTCACACGGACCCCACACAGAGCAGTCTTCAGTCACACGGACCCCACACAGAACAGTCTTCAATCACACAGACCCCACACAGAACAGTCTTCAGTCACACGGACCCCAGACAGAGCAGTCTTCAGTCACATAGACCCCACACAGAGCAGTCTTCAGTCACATAGACCCCACACAGAGCAGTCTTCTGTCACACAGACCCCACACAGAGCAGTCTTCACTCACACGGACCCCACACAGAGCAGTCTTCAAACACACTGCTCCCACACAGAGCAGTCTTCAGTCACAGACTCCTAGACAGAGCAGTCTTCAGTCACACAGGCCCCACACGTCGCAGTCTTCAGTCACACAGACCCCACACAGAGCAGTCTTCAATCACACAGACCCCACACAGAGCAGTCTTCAGTCACACGGACCCCACACAGAGCAGTCTTCAGTCTCATGGACCCCACACAGAGCAGTCTTCAATCACACTGCTACCACACAGAGCAGTCTTCAATCACACAGCTCCCACACAGAACAGTCTTCAGTCACATGGACCCCACACAGAGCAATCTTCAATCACATGGACCTCACACAGAGCAGTCTTCAGTCACACAGCTCCCAAACAGAGCAGTCTTCAGTCACATGGACCCCACACAGAGCAGTCTTCAATCACACGGACCCCACACAGAGCAGTCTTCAGGCACACGGACCCCACACAGAGCAGTCGTCAGTCACACAGACCCCACACAGAGCAGTCTTCAGTCACCCGGACCCCACACAGAGCAGTCTTCAATCACACAGACCCCACACAGAGCAGTCTTCAATCACACTGCTCCCACACAGAGCAGTCTTCAGTCACACGGACCCCACACCGAGCAGTCTTCAATCACACAGCTCCCACACAGAGCAGTCTTCAGTCACACGGACCCCACACAGAGCAGTCTTCACTCACACAGACCCCACACAGAGCAGTCTTCAGTCACACAGACCCCACACAGAGCAGTCTTCAGTCACACGGACCTCACACAGAGCAGTCTTCAGTCACACACACCCCACACAGAGCAGTCTTCAATCACACAGACCCCACACAGAGCAGTCTTCAATGACACTGCTCGCACACAGAGCAGTCTTCAATAACACAGACCCCACACAGAGCAGTCTTCAATCACACTGCTCCCACACAGAGCAGTCTTCAATCACACAGACCCCACACAGAGCAGTCTTCAGTCACACACTCCCACTCAGAGCAGTCTTCAGTCACACAGACCCCACACAGAGCAGTCTTCAATCACACTTCTCCCACAAAAAGCAGTCTTCAATCACACACTCCCACACTGAGCAGTCTTCAATCACACAGACCCCACACAGAGCAGTCTTCAGTCACACACTCCCACTCAGAGCAGTCTTCAGTCAC
This sequence comes from Scyliorhinus torazame, assembly GCF_047496885.1. Taxonomy (NCBI): domain Eukaryota; kingdom Metazoa; phylum Chordata; class Chondrichthyes; order Carcharhiniformes; family Scyliorhinidae; genus Scyliorhinus; species Scyliorhinus torazame. The sequence goes on along the minus strand of NC_092715.1, from coordinate 38,210,539 downwards.
ACGGACCCCACACAGAGCAGTCTTCAATCACACTGCTCCCACACAGAGCACTCTTCAACCACACTGCTCCCACACAGAGCAGTCTTCAATCACACTGCTCCCACACAGAGCAGTCTTCAATCACACTGCTCCCACACAGAACAGTCTTCAGTCACACGGACCCCACACAGAGCAGTCTTCAATCACAAAGCTCCCACACAGAACAGTCTTCAGTCACACGGACCCCACACAGAGCAGTCTTCAATCACAAAGCTCCCACACAGAGCAGTCTTCAATCACAAAGCTCCCACACAGAGCAGTCTTCAGTCACACGGACCCCACACAGAGCAGCCTTCAATCAAACTGCTCCCACACAGAACAGTCTTCAGTCACACGGACCCCACAGAGAGCAGTCTTCAATCACAAAGCTCCCACACAGAACAGTCTTCAATCACACAGACCCCACACAGAGCAGTCTTCAGTCACACACTCCCACTCAGAGCAGTCTTCAGTCACACAGACCCCACACAGAGCAGTCTTCAATCACACTGCTCCCACAAAAAGCAGTCTTCAATCACACACTCCCACACTGAGCAGTCTTCAATCACACAGACCCCACACAGAGCAGTCTTCAGTCACACACTCCCACACAGAGCAGTCTTCAATCACACTGCTCCCACTCAGAGCACTCTTCAACCACACTGCTCCCACACAGAGCAGTCTTCAATCACACTGCTCCCACACAGAGCAGTCTTCAATCACACTGCTCCCACACAGAACAGTCTTCAGTCACACGGACCCCACACAGAGCAGTCTTCAATCACAAAGCTCCCACACAGAACAGTCTTCAGTCACACGGACCCCACACAGAGCAGTCTTCAATCACAAAGCTCCCACACAGAGCAGTCTTCAGTCACACGGACCCCACACAGAGCAGCCTTCAATCAAACTGCTCCCACACAGAACAGTCTTCAGTCACACGGACCCCACAGAGAGCAGTCTTCAATCACAAAGCTCCCACACAGAACAGTCTTCAATCACACAGCTCCCACACAGAGCAGTCTTCAATCACACCGACTCCCACACAGAGCAGTCTTCTATCACACACTCCCACACAGAGCAGTCTTCAGTCACACACTCCCACTCAGAGCAGTCTACAGTCACATGGACCCCACACAGAGCAGTCTTCAGTCACACAGCTCCCACTCAGAGCAGTCTACAGTCACATAGTCTGCCACAAAATTCCCACAGTCTTCAAGGAACGGCCTCCTCGCCTTCTAAACCGCCCACCCCCTCCCCTCCTCCGCGCTCTGTGTGCATTGGACCTGACACCCGGCGGATTTCTGCCCCCACCCACACAGACTCCCAACCGGAAGGTGCACCGGCATGGTGGCACCATGGTTAGAAATGCTGCTTCGCAGCTCCAGTGTGCCGTGTTCAATTCCAGCCTCAGCTGACTGTCTTGTGCGGAGTCTGTACATTCTCCCGTGTCTGCGTGGGTTTCCTCCGGGTGCTCCGGTTTCCTTTCTCAGTCCAAAGATGTGCGGGCTGGTTTAACACAGTGGGTTAAACAGCTGGCTTGTAAAACGGAACAAGGCCAGCAGTGCGGGTTCAATTCCCGTAACAGCCTCCCCGAATAGGCGCCGGAATGTGGCGACTAGTGGTTTTTCACAGTAACTTCATTTGAAGCCTACTTGTGACAATAAACGATTTCCATTTCAGGTTCGCTGGATTGGCCATGCTAAATTGCCCCTTAGTGTCCAAAAGGTTATAGGTGGGGTTACTGGGTTATGGGGATAGGGTGGAGGTGTGGGCTTAAGTAAGGTGCTCTTTCCAAAGGTGTTGCAGACTCGCGGGGCTAAATGGCCTCCTTCTGCACAGTAAATTCTATGATAACACACTGGGCAGTCCTTAATTGGCCACCCAGCTCAATATTGAGTTAACAAACAGATTGCAGGCAAAGGCGCATAACCTCTGCCCCTGTCCGCTCTGACTTCGGGTCCCAGGTTAGATTCCCGGCTTGGTTCCCTGTCTGTGCGGAGTCTGCATGTTCTCCCTGTGTTTCCTCCAGGTGCTCCGGTTTCCTCCCCCAAGTTCCGAAAGACGTGCTGTTAGGTAATTTGGACATTTTAAATTCTCCCTTTGTGTACCGAACAGGCGCCGGATTGTGGCGACTCGGGGCTTTTCACAGTCACTTTGTAAACCTACTTGTGACAATAACGATTATAATTATTATGTGAGATTCATGACCAGGTCCTGGGCACAAAAATCAACTCAACGGACTTTTGGCTGATGTCCAGATTTTCCGATCCAACACGCAGCAATTCCGGCTGCGGGCTGGAGTTGATAATCCCATCCCAAGGCTAACTTTCCAAGGGCACTGCTGTACTGTTGGCGGCGTATCTTTTGGTGCAATATCAAACCAAAGCCTGGTCTGGCATCTCAGGTGGTAGTATTTTGAAGAACCCACGGGGTGTATTGCTGGTGTCCTGGCCAAAACCTCTCCTTCCATCAAAATGATAATTGATTATCTGGTCTTTATCACATTGCAGTTTGTGTGGGTTAGCTGTACTCAAACTGACTACTGTGATTCCTCCGTTCCCACAGTAACCACATTTCAAATGTACTTCACTGGCTGGGAAACACTTTGGGATATTCTGAGGCTGGGAAAGGTGCTATATAAATGCAAGATTTTCTTTCTTTCTTACCTATCCGAATATCTTCTCATGTGGTTTCTTGTTAAATGTTGTCTGATAATGCTGCTGCCTTCGCGCCTTTCTGGTATGTGAAATAAAAGCAACATGTTGTTGTACAGAAAAAACAATAATTAAACTAAACACAAAGCACACAACGTTCTTCCACAAAATTAATTCTTCAACATTTACCTCTAGTGGTTTTACAATCTCAAGGTCCTCCTTGAAACCTGTGGCCCCGGAATTACTTAGGGTCGATATCTTTCACTCCCATAACAGCTGATTCCTTCATTTCTTCACCTCTCTTCCTCAATCTTGACAAGCCTCTTAATGTATTGGTAAAATAACCTTATTTCACTCATTTTTACTCACATTCTTTCACCATTTCTAATACCCATCTTGTTGCATTAATTTTCACTTGTACTCGCTCACCATTTCTAATCTCTATCGTTGTTGCTCCACTGCTTATAAGTGTTCCGTCTTTCATTGTTACCATCTGTCCTATATGCCCTGTATGACTCATTTCACTTTCAATTTTGACCTAATTTATTTTATCCATTATTGGAATGACATTTTTCTGTCCATCTCTTGTTTAAATGATTTCTATATTTCCAATTGCTGATCCATGGTCCCATTTGTCATTGTTCCTTTAATTTAATCAGACCAAAGTTGTCTTTTCATCTCAGTGAAGTTTACCTCTCTGACTCCCACTTTTTATTGACTTCACTAGTTTACCTACCATCCTTGCACTAAACCTAAAGATATGGTGGACTCTGTTTTTCAAAGTTTTCACTGCTTTTGGTCACCTACTAAGGCCACCCTATTACCTAGAACACAATCATCAAACAATGCTTTCTACTTTCTCAATATTGAGTGAAAACGCAATCCTGAACACATTGCAAAACAATTCTTCCCTTACTCGTCACCAACATTTAACCCATACTAATCTAATTTTGGACAATCAAAATCTCTCACATTGCCCATTGATAATAATCGACAACTCCCACCCTACATTGCTCTGTCTCTCCAGCTACCTCTTCTCCTTTAATACCCTCTTCAAAATCCATCTCTTAAACCAAGCTTTTTTACACCAATCCTAATGGTATATTTACCAAAGAATGGCTCTGTTACATTTTTAAAAGCAGGATATAAATGCAAATTACCATTAATACATGTCTCTTTAGCTCATGTTCTAATTTCATTCTCAATTTATTTATCGGATGTGGGCCAGCATTTATTGCCCATCCCGAATTGCCCTTCAACTGAGTGGCTTGTGAAGCCATTTTCTTTTTTAGATCTGGATCTGAAATAACATGTAGGCCAGACCAGGCAGATTTCCTTCCCTAAAGGACGTAGGTGGACCAGATGGGTTTTTACAACAATGGTTTCATAGTCATCATTAGACTTTTAATTCCAATGGTGGGATTCGAACTTAGGCACCCAGAGCATTATGCTGGGTCTCTCGATTATTAGCCATGAGACAATATCACTATGCCACCACCTCCCCTTTATACTGTGCTGTGGCCCTGTAATAAACACTCAGGACTGACACCTTGCTCTGGCTAAGCCAAAGGGATTCTCTTTGTACCACTTTATTAAATCCTGATGCCTTCAAACTAGAATATTGTCTCCAGTACCTCTTCCTTCCCTATGCTGCTTTACTACTTATGCCCAGGTACAGTCACCTTTCAGTAATTATGATGACACCATTTTTTATTGTGGTGAGTGGGAGGAGCACAAGGAGACTTTCCACTTTAGGAGGAATCAATAAATGGGGAAAATATTCGACTTGAAACTTTGTTGGTTATGTTACAGTTCTAGTTTCTGCTAGCATTGATGACCAATGGCTGCTTTAGTGACTGGAAGCCAGTGACCAGCGGCATACCACAGGGATCTGTACTGGGTCCCCTATTGTTTGCCATTTACATAAATGACATAGAGGATTACATGGCCGGTGGGGGGGTGGGGTGGGGGGGGGGGTGTATTCAATGAATGGTCTGACACTGGGGAGCTCCGAGGAACAAAGGGACCTTGGATTGTTTGTCCATAGAATTAGAATTTCCAGTGCATAGGAGGCCATTCGGCCCATCGAGTCTGCACAGGTCCTTGGAAAGGTTAATAAGGTGGTGAAGAAGGCTTATGGGACACTTGCCTTTATCAATAAAGGCATAGATTACAAATGCAGGGAAGTCATGTTGGGGTTGTATAGAACTTTTGTAAAGCCACACTGGAATACTATTTGCAATTCTGGTCGCCAAATTATAGGAAGGATGTGATTGCACTGGAGGGGGTGCAGAGGTGTTTCACCATGTTATTGCCGGGATGGAACATTTAAGTTATGAAGAGAGATTGGATATGCTTGGGTTGTTTTCGCTGGAGCACGGTGGTATGGAGCAGCTGTTCCCCTTAGTTGAAGGGTCAGTTACGAGGGGCCAGAAGTTCAAGGTAAGGGGCAGAAGGTTTGGGGGGATTTGAGGAAAAACCTTTTTACCCAGAGGGTGATGACGGTCTGGAACGCACTGCCTGGGAGGGTGGTAGACATGGGTTGCCTCACACCCTTTCAAAAGTACCTGGAGGAGCACTTGGCATGTCTTAACATTCAAGGCTATGGGCCAAGTGCTGATAAATGGGATCAGGTAGACGGGTCAGGTGTTTTTCATATGTCAGTGCAGACTCGATGGGCTGAAGGGCCTCTTCTGCACTATGTTATTCTGTGACTCCAAGATTCTGAAAATGAATTTGCATTGTCACAAACCCAAAACCTTCCATGAACCAACACAAGCGGCCAGTATAATGAAAAGTAATAATTCATTTTTTCCTTGATATTAAATATATTCATGGATGAAATTAAGAGGGTCAACCTGATGCAGTATTGTTAACAGAGCTGCAAACAGGTTCCACGCAAAAAAATAAGCATTTTTAGTAAGCGTACATGAATGACTTAACGTTAAATCATCGAAAATGGCTTAAAAACTATGCTAAACCACTTACTAGTCTTTGGTGCATATGAGTCAGTTTCTCAGTAAATTATTTGTTAACATGCAAAAGTACTTCCAAAACATGTCCACTACTGCTTATGTGCCCAAGAAGACAAGCTTAGACTGAAGCAGACACAAACTGTCACAATGAGTCGAAACTCATTGTTGTCATTATCTCGGTCTGGGGTTGGGATGTCAGTTTTGTGCCCGGAAGTCCAGCTGCTGGCGATTTTTAAACCAGCATTAAAGAGCGTGGAAGCTTGATTAGCGCCGCTGTAGCTTACGCCTGTGCTGCTGCCATCCTCTGTACCAATTTCTCCCAGGGTTGTGTTGCTGAAACCAGCTACTCTACTTCAGGATGCTGGGATCCGAAATGAAAACAGAAAATGCTGGTCGGGTGGCATCTGCGGAGAGAGAAACAATGTTGATAGCTCAGGGCCGGTGGCCCTTCATCGGTTACGATGCTGCTTGACCAGGGCGGCATGGTAGCACAGTGGCTAGTCCTGTTGCTTCACAGCACCAGGGTCCCAGGTTCGATTCCCGGCTTGGGTCACTGTCTATGCGGAGTCTGCACTTTCTCCCCGTGTCTGCGTGGGTTTCCTCCGGGTGCTCCGGTTTCCTCCCACAAGTTCCAAAAGACTTGCTTGTTAGGTGAATTGGACATTCTAAATTCTCCCTCAGTGTGCCCGAACAGGCGCCGGAGTGTGGCGACTAGGGGCTTTTCCCAGTAACTTTGTTGCAGTAAGCCTACTTGTGACAATAATAAAAGATTATTATTATTTCCAGCATTTTCTACTTCCTTTACATTCTGTGCATTGACAGATACGGATTTTCAGCTTGCACCTCCCCCTCCCCCCATTTGTGTCCCTTTTGCAAATCAAATTTAGCACGGGTCTGGGGGGGGGGGGGTGAAGGGAAGGTCTTTGCAACACATCTTTTTTTTTAACCTGTGCTGAACAATGACAAGTTAAAGAAACACACACATAGCAATGTCAACATTGCACTGGTATTAAGTTACAGAAATGCAGCGCGTCCGGCACAGTTACTGAGTCAGTTAAAGGGAGAATTTGCTGGAGTTTGCCTCCTTCAATCACTGCAGATTAATCCAGGAGCCAGTGTTGTCACTGACTGGCCACACTGGACAGCAGCCTGGTGCTGAAAGTTGCACGGGCCAACCACACCTGACCGCGGAAGTGCGGCACGAGCCCCCGCCCTCCCTGCTCCGATTGGCCGGGCCGCCCGCGAGGAGGCGGAGCGCGGCGGCTGATTGGCCGGAGCCGCTGTCGATCACCCGCGGAGGGCGGCCGTATCAGGTTTGGTTGACTCGCTGCTGTGTCCAGCGCTGCGGACGGCTGGAGCTGGCGGAGGCTGCAACCTGCCACCGACAATGGCACATGCCCAATCCCCCCCGCCCCCGCCCAGGGCTGCTGGCGTCCCTTTCCCCAAATAACCTGGCACCGTTGCAGCATGCTTCCAAAGCTGCCATCATGATCGTCGCCTTTACCAAACTGCCATTGGCAGCCCAGGACTCAGCTAACCTGGAACGCTTGAGTTGCAAAATTGCTAAAACGCATTCTATTCCTTGTGTTCATTCATGGAGTGTGGGCTCCGCTGGCTCGGCCCAGCATTTATTGCCCATCCCCAGTTGCCCTTCAGATGGTGGTGGTGAGCCGCTTCCTTGAGCAGCTGCAGTTCATGTGCTGTAGGGACTCCTGAGCTGTTAGGGGCATTGGGGGAAGGGGGTTGGGGGTGGGGGTGGGGTGGGTGGGGGAGATGGTTGCAGGATTTTATGACCCAGCAAGGAACCGTGGTTTCCAAGTCAGGATGGTGAGTGGCTTGGAGGGGAGCTTGCAGGCAGTGGCAGATTTTCCGTGCACCTGGTAGAATCCCTACGGTGCAGAAGGAGGCCACTTGGCCCATCGAGTCTGCACCGATCCTTCAAAAGAGCTCTCTACCCATGTCCACTAACTTGTCATCCCGCCCTATCGCCGTAACCCCATAACCTAACCAGCATATCCCTGGCAATTTATCACAGCAAATCCATCTAACCCGCACATCTTTGGACTGTGGGAGGAAATTGGAGCAGGCAGAGGAAACCCACACAGGCACTGGGAGAACATAAAAATTCCACACAGACAGTGACCCAAGGCAAGAATCGAAGTCAGGTCCCTGGGGCTGTGAGGCAGCAGTGCTAACCATTGTACCACCGTGCTGCCCAGGCAGAGTTTGGTGGTAGAGGATGTGGATTTGCAAAGCACTGTTGAAGGAGCTTTGGTGAGTTGCTGCAGTGCATCCTATTGATGATACACCCGGGGTGTCGATGGTGGACGGAATGAATGTTTAAGGTGGTGGATGGGGTGTCAATCAAGTGGCTTTTCCCTGGTGTTGAGCTTCGTGAGTGCTGTTGGAGCTGCACCCATCCAGGCAAGTGGAGAGTATTCCATCTAGTGCCTTGTAGATTGTGGTCAGTCTTTGGGGAGTCAGAAGCTGAGTTACTCACCACAGCATTCCTCGCCTCCAACCTGTTCTTGTAGCCACCATATTTATATGGCTGGTCCAGTTATTGGGCAGTGGTAACACCCAAGATGTTGGTGGTGGGGAATTATCCTAGGTGGAAACAAGTTTGTAAACCAGGAAACTGATGTTGTAGCTTCTGTCCTGGGGCTTGTTGTTGAAATATTAATGCAGCATGTTAAATAATTCAACTGTCATCCACTTGGAGTTTCATGTTACATGAAGTAAAATGAGACTTAGTAAAAGTCAGTTTTTATCTCTGACCTAGACAATATTTTGGTCAATGGTAATCCCTAGAATGTTAAAAGTGATTTCTCTTGATATTAGCTGAAGGAAAAGACAGATCTGCTCTCGATTGCAACTTGAATCCTTTGAGTTGCCTACATGGGATACCCACTAGTTCAAGTGATATGTCAGGGCTTAATGACTGAAAGGGTCTGTGCTATAATGGAAAGGTGACTTTCAAACCAGTTATTTTAAAGCTAAACTTCAGCCCAGAGATAATGGGGAGCCTAAGTAAAAGCAAGCTTAGATCTCACTTTGTGGACTGCGTGCAGTCTCAGACTCCTTACGTTGAAGAGAGTTTAGAGAGGGTAATCCATGGATTCACCTAGATACTCGCTAGCATGTGGAAATGCACAGGCTTTAAAACTTGGCTCTTACTCATTAGAACAGCACAAATTACAGTGTGACGCCTGACATGATAGGATTATTGAAAATTATGAAAGAATGAATCAGTGCGGATAGAAGCAGACTGTTTACAGTAGATAAAGGATCACAGATGAGGTACAAGGTTAACTGCAAGAGATGTTGAACAGAAGGCGGGAAGAGCTCTTTACAAAGGGAACACCTCAAGGGACAGTTTAAAAACACTATTTAGCACTGAGCCAAATGAGGAGATATTATGACAGGCAGGTAAAAAAAACTTTGATGAAAGAAACTTCACTGACAATTTTGTGGGTGAATGGCATCACTTGTGATGAGGTTAAAGTTCACAATGGTAAGAAGAATGCTGTGCTAAGTGTGCACTCACAATGACGGAATGTGGCAACCAGGGGCTTTTCACAGTAACTTCATTGCAGTATTAATGTAAGCCTGCTTGTGACACTATCATAGAATTTATCATAGAATTTATCACAGAATTTACAGTGCAGAAGGGTGCAGAAATACAGTGCAGTACACTAATAAAGATTATTATCAGAAATCTCCACCCACACCCCACTCTCCTGCAACATTTTTAAAAAAGAAAGTCCAACCAAGGACCTATTAGATTCCTCAACAAATGGACAATCTCAGAACTCCATTATGTCACATGTGGAATTTAGATGGCTTCACTTCCTGAGATACGCTGCACCCTGCCAAATATTCATTGAAACAGCAAAGATTAGAGTACAGAATTCAACCCTTTCGCAAGATTTTATCTCACACAAAACCCATTCACTTAAACAGGGTTTAAGCAGTTGAGAAAAAGTCTGATCAAATCCCATTTTCGAGCTATTAGTTTATAGCCTTTCTTAGGATCCCAGCTGATATTATAACTGGGCAGGAAAATCCCAGAATGGAACCCTTGCTCAAAAGATCGTGGGTGGGATTTTCTGTTCCTGAGACTAAGTGTTGACGCCGGGGCAGGATTTGTGGACTTCCGCGACCGCAAAACTAGTGCCCCATCTGGACCGATTCAGCAATTGAGGGGCTAGCAACGGAGCCACTTGGAACTCATTTAATTCCAATGAGAAATGGTGTGGGGTTTGCCGGGTCCGTGATCGACACTCAGGAAGCTGACAAGCTACAACCACATATACACACTTGACTCCCCACACACACTCATCACAGCCAGCAAGATGGGACTGGTTGCGCTGGAGTGCGCCCATCCCATTCCGCTGATGAATCTACTGGGGCCAGAGGGCACCTACGGGGGTGCCCTGGGGCGGTCACCCAAATGACCCGTGGCTCTAAGTTCACAGTGGGCGTGCGCAGCTGCATGGTTGCCTTGCAGGCCATTGCAATGGTGCTCCATGCACGTCCACCCTGACCTCACAGCCCACCTCCTGACCACCCCCCCACTGCTTCTCCCAACCCTGGCAGAAGCCCCGCAGCCAGCGGCACGACTCTCCACAAACTATGGCGATGTTGGACACTTTCTGTACCCCCTCTCTCAGCAGCCACGGCGCCTGTTTCATGATTTTTCAAAGCCGAAGTGGACCTTGCTGTCAGGAATTCGGCCAGTGGAGGTGGAGCATCGCGGTGGCCCCGAAGAATAGCGGGTCAGGCCCGCTAATGAGATGGCAATGGTGCTTACTGTACATGTCTTCTGGAACGCATTGACGCCGCTGTTGACGCACCGGAGAATTGCGTTTTGGTGTGAAATTGGCGGCCGCCATGACTGGCATCAAAAAATGATTCTCCGCCAGCTACGTTTCCCAATTCTGGGGTCAGCCGATGGAGAGTCCATCCCATTTTCTATAAAATGTGGAAGAACAGAGTCACTAGACCGCTAATTAGTTTTAACAACAATAAAAGACCATTTATTAAACAGGAAAAGTTTGATAATGGTACAGAACTCCTTTGCTTCACAAATGTGTGCAGTTTTCAAAGATAACACTTGGCCGATGCCACTCAACAGATCTTTCGTGGATTTATCTTCAAACTCCCCCCAGTTGATTGTCACATGTTTCTGAACTCCACTCTAAAAAAAGACACATTTTAAAATCTTCTTTCAAACAATGCTTTCGATCAGCCTTTTGCATTAAGAATCCACTCCATGTTTTCCAAACTATCCTTTAAAACAATGCTTCTGCCCACTTTTAACAAGGAATCCAGCACCAGGTTTTCCATCTCTTCTTTCAGATTTCCTTCGTCTTTTACACAATCCCAGGTACTCAGTCCCCAAAAGAATGCTATTGTTTTAAACACTGGAAATATGGACATTGAACCTTACGATTGCTTCATATATGTGGCTTGTCTGCAGCTAAGTGCATCAGCTCTTCACTTCCCAAGTCTGACTTTAACGTCCATGAACAGTATCCTGTTTCCTTAACTTCCCTTTAACTTCAGGCCTCTTGGAAACTTCTCTTCATTTCTCTAATTTCCTTAACTGGTTGTACTTTCTTCACAAGTATTCCATGGAATGGCTTTTCAGCTACTTTCAAAAAGTCTTCCTACCCTAAAGGTGCCCTGGTTGCTAAGTAATGACTATACATTTCTCCCAGCTGGTTTACTCTCGAAGCACTATTTGAGCTGAACAAACCCCCTCACTTACAAGCACCATTTTCTAGCATAAATCTAACCTTAGGTTTACTCTTCCTTACACATTAAATTAAACTCACTTAAAACTTTCTCTTATTTCTAATTCAAATCTTTTTTTAAAATGCCATGACGGTTTCTGCCTCTGTCACCCAGTGAATTCCAGATCCCTACCCACTTCTGGGTGAAAGGAAATTCTCCTCAAAGCCCCCTAGATCTTCTAATTGCTTTCGACCTGCACCTTTTTACTTTTTAATAATTTCATGAAATAGGAAAAAACATGCATTCATATAGCCCTCGTCTTAAAATGTTTTACAGGCAGATTAAGTATTTTTCTCTGTTGCAATGTAGCAAACCACAACTGCCAATTTGTGCACAGCTAGGTCCCACAAACAACAATGAGATAACTACGGTAATTAGATAATCTGTTCCAGTGGTGCTGACTGAGGGATAAATGTTATCCATGGCACTGGGTGGACTCCCTTGATCTTCAAATAGTGACACAGGATTGTTTATGTTCGAGAGAGAGAGAGAAGAAAACTGAAGGTAGGATTTTCCCTGTGTGCAACAGAACCCCACTGTCTCAGTCAAATGTGTGTGTGGGGGGGGGTGGGGGTGGGTTGCTGGTGGTCAGCCAGCTGTGAGTTTTCCCAAATTGGACAGTTAATAGGCTGGGCTTGTTGTTCAATTAAGGAAGTGGTGCGTGGGCTCGCACTGTTGGAGGGCCAAAATTCGACCCTCCAGCACTGAAGAAGCAGTGGGCTACCCTGTCAGGGAAGTAGGAGAGGTGGACACCCCTCGCTTTTCAAAATTTTAGACTTTAAATTTTAAAATTGCCACAGCAGCCTTGCCACCATTGTGACCGGGGAGTACTATGTCACAGCAACAAGTGAAACGAGGCAGACGGGGAGAGTTGTTAAGCCAGTCCGAAGCGCTGTCCTTGATGTGGTGATTTGCATCACTGTAAATACACAAGGGGTTAATGTAAACACACTAAGACTAAGTAAACACTAGAGGGAGCACCATGACATGCAGACATACAGCTAATGAACACATAGAATAGGACACGATCAATGGGCAGTCAAGACACCCAGAGGTGACACTACCACAAGGGGGCAACCCAAATAAAAGGACAGGGCACACATGCTCTGTCTCTTTCCACAAGCGACACTCCGAGAGAAGGACAGGTGCAGATCAGATGCATTACACCCACCACGTGGCTTGGGGCAGACTGGTTAGTTAGACGGAGTTACTATAGCAAGATTAGCAGGAGAGTCGAACTCAAGTAGGAGAATTGTTAACTGTTCAATAAATGTGTTAAACCTATCCTCAAGTCTGAACCTTCCTTTGCCAGAGCATACATCAAGGAAGCAGCTTATGCTACATGAAGAAGCATAACACAACACTTGAGAGATTGTTTCCAGGCAGGCACACTGTTCTCCAATGCTTCCAGAGATCTGGAGACCGACAGAAAACTTCATTCAGCCTCCAACAAACAATAGGCCCTAACTTTAGTGTTAGCTACCAGCCACTTGTGGGTGGGTAGACCTGTTGACCTCTCCCCCAATGCAGTACGTCGTGTGGCGCAGTGGGTAGCATCCCTCCCACTGAGCCAGAAGCTCCGAGTTCAAGTCCCACCCAGAACTTGGTGACCAAGGAAGGTGCGTTCATAACATGGCCAAAACAGGTTGATTACCGACCTGCAAGTTCTTCCGGCACACGCCAGTGTCAGGCAGTAAGGGCGGGAGAGTTTTCTGTTCAGCCATGTAATGGAAGTATCATTGGAGCCTCTATCATCACTATCCATAGTTGCAGACTGCAACCTGAATGTCGCCTTAGCAACCCGGGGCTCCCGGCGTGCACTGTGATATGCCATCACAATGTGAGTACAGTGTTATCCTCACCAATGGAGCACCCCCAGACGAGTAAGCTGCTGATATTACTGTCAGGGTTTACATCATCCGGTCATTATCAGATTGCATGAAGAAAATTAGCTACCGCGTTTGCTGCATTAATACAGTGAATACACGTCAAAAATAGTCCATTGTCTGTACAGCGCTCTGGGTGGTTCTGAGGTTGTGAAAGGTGCTGTATATTGTCAAACAACATTCAACACTGGGGCGCCATGGTGGCAAAGTAGTTAGCAGTGGTTTTATCCCGGCCCTGGGTCACTGTCCGTGTGGAGTTTGCTCATTCTCCCTGTATTTGCGTGGGTCTCACCCCCACAACCCAAAGATGTGCAGGGTAGTTGGATTGACCACGCTAAATTGCCTCCCAAAAATCGAAATAACAAAATTCAACACCAAGCCGCAAGTATCATAATGTGGCTCTGTGTCAAAATGTGTTTTATCATATTGCTGTGACATGGAGTGGTGTGTTTTACCATGTTAAAGGTGCTGTGTGCATGCACATTGTTACACAACTGTGAGTTTATTTTCCTTTTTCTTCACGTAGAAGTGAGGGTGACTTGTGTGAGATGCATGAGGGCCATGGGATCTGTGGAATTTTACTCAAACAAGCAGTTAAAACCTGCAGAACAAAGGAGAAAACTGGCATCAAAAATAAATTTAAGTTACCTTCTGGCATCAGCTTGCCTCAGTTGAGAAGAGTTTCATAATTTCTCAGCCTGGCCACTAGATGGAGCAACACAAAACTTTTGTAGCTCTGACTGGCATGCTCGGTTACCCGAATCACGAGTATTTTTTAAAATCAATCAAACACTTCTATTACTTGGTGTTGAACATTCCCGCATTTCAAATGCTAACTCCTAAGGTTACGTCTAATCTGATTTACACTGATAATTTTTAAAAATTTGATCATAGGACTTGGGCATCGCCAGCTGTGCCAACATTTATTGCTCATCCTTAATTGCCATTGAAGGGCAGCTAAGAGTCAACCACATTGCTGTGGTGTAGCATGGTAGCACAGTGGTTAGCACAGTTGTTTCACAGCTCCAGGCTCCCAGGTTCGATTCCCGGCTTGGGTGATTGTCTGTCCGGAGTCTGCATGTTCTCCCCGTGTCTGCGTGGGTTTCCTTCGGGTGCTCCGGTTTCCTCCCAACAGTCCAAAGATGTGCAGGTTAGGTGGCTTGCGCATGCTAAGTTGCCCTTAGTGTCCAAAAAGGTGGGGGTGGGGTTACTGGGTTACGGTGGAGGTGTGGGCTTGGGTAGGGTGCTCTTTCTAAGGGCCGGTGCAGACTCGATGGGTTGAATAGCCTCCTTCTGCACTGTAAATTCTATGATTCTATGATTCTGTGGGTTTGGAGACCAGGTCAGGAAGGCAGATTTTCTTCCCTAAAGGGCATTGGTGAACCAAATAGGTTTTTACGACAATCTGGTCATCACCAGATTTTTATAAATTCAAATGTCACCACCTGTGGTGGCGGGATTTGAACTTTGGACCCCTGAGCATTACTCTGGACTTCTAATCCAGTGACAATATCACTACGCCACCGCCTCCCCCTAATCGGTGATTGTCTCTTTATTCAAATAAATTTAGAGTACCCAATTCATTTTTTTTCCCAATTAAGGAGCAATTTAGCGCGGCCAATCCACCTACCCTGCACATCTTTGGGTTGTGGGAGTGAGACCCACGCAGACACGGAGAGAATGTGCAAACTCCACACAGGCAGTGACCCGGGGCTGGGATCGAACCCGGGTCCTCAGCGACATGAGGCAGCAGTGCTAATCACTGCGCCACCGTGCCGCCCTGGTGATTATCTCATTGCTGTTTGCGGGATCATGCTGTGCGCAAAATGGCTGCCGCATTTCCTACACCAAAACAGTCACTGCACATAAATCGTATTTAATTGGCTGGACAGTGCTTTTATAGTGTCTTGACATTGTGAAAGGCTTTTTATGCATGACGGTCCTTAAAAATAAACCAATGTTTGCAATCAAGAATATATCATTGTTGTGCTTTGTTAGGAAAGGTATTTCGGAAACATTTTGCTGCAAATAACTCAACAGAAATCAAGTCCGGTTATTTGTACATTGGGTGAATGTAATGTTAAACATTGGCTGCTACTCATCCGCAGAGCTAGCTGCAGATCCAATGGCGACCCTTGGCTGTGAGGAAGATTAGATTAAATTAGCTTTCACGAGCGGAGACTGCTTGCTGTGGAAATGCCGATTGTTCTCTATTTCACAATTCTGAAAAGCAAACCCAAACATCAGTGGCAAATGTCACACAAATTGTTCATATTTCATCAGAGCTGTAAGTGAAAATCTTTCCGATTGCATCTTTCAGATTGACGTTTGGAACGACACCAATTGCTGAATTAGTAACGACATTTCAAACTATTTGGACTGCTCGATTAAGTCACTCGTCAACCCACACCGTGCGTCTAAACTGAAGTTATTAAAAGCTATGTGCCACCCATTTGAAAACAGCAAGAGGCTTCATAACAGCAGATAATGATTCAATAATTAAAATAAACTAGTCATTACATCTGGTCAAATTATCAGCGTTTTGTTTGATTAACAAGGTACATTGCTTCTGGCAGCAATTAGCTTACATTCACTTATGATATTTATTTTTGTTTAGTTGCCGAAGTAGCCTGGTATTATTCAATGCAACATATTATTAAGTCGGGTCGACATAGTAAAAACAGACACATCCTTTTAAGCCAAAAATATAAAGAAAATACCAGCCACTTAAAGAAGGATACCTTGGTTAAGAGATATGTTTTAAGGAATATGTTCGAGGAGACAGAGACAGAGATAGACGGAAAGGCTGAATGGGGGAATTTCTCAGCGTTCAGCCTGGGTGTGTCCCATGTGGTGAACATATTGTTAAAGGTGTAGGCAAGGCACCTCACTGAACAGAATGTTACTGGAGATTAGGGGTGATGTTAAAAGGACAGGTTGCATAAACGTGGTTTGTCTTCATTCCTTGGAAATTTGGAGATTGAGGTGAGGTTTATGGTGGTGTTTGAAATGTGAAAAGGATTTGATTAAGTGGAAATGGCTGAATTTCCTTCTGTGTTGACAGAATTCAGAGCAAAGCAATATAGTCTTACAATTGGAATTCAACTGTTCAGGAATGAAATCAGGAAGAATGTTTTAATGTTAAAGGTAGTATGAATTTGGAACTCACGTCCCAAAGGTATGTAGCTACTGAGAAAGTTGGAATTTTCAAAACCAATATCGAATCGTAGAATTTCCAGTGCAGAAGGAGGCCATTCGGCCCATCGAGTCTGCACCGACCCTTACAAAGAGCACCCTACTGAAGCCCACGTATCTACCCTATCCCCGTAACCCAGCAACCCCCACTTAACATTTTTTGGACACTTAAGGGCAATTTAGCATGGCCAATCCACCTAGCCCGCACATCTTTGGACTGTGGGAGGAAACTGGAGTACCCGGAGAACACCCACGCAGACACGGGCAGAACGTGCAGACAGTGACCCAGGCCGGGAGTCGAACCTGGGACCCTGGAGCTGTGAAGCAACTGTGCTAACCACTATGCTACCGTGCTGCCCACAATAGTCTTTTGTGAGGTTAATATATAATGGTTATTTGAATTGGACCGGATGGTCCTGCAGGTGGGAAGGTCAAAGCTTATTGAACGATGAAATGGATACAAGGGATTGAGTGGCCTCTCTTTATTCCTGGTGTAGCTCTGAGGAAATTCATGGGACGGGATTCTCCGTCGGCGGGATCCCCCGCTTCGCTGGCAGCACACTCATGCCGGTGGATTTCCCGATGGCAGGTGGATGCCCACAAAGGGAAATCTCTGGATGGAGGATCCCACTGCAGAGGATAGGTGAAGAGAAAAAGACTGGTGAAGACAAATAATAATAATAATAGCTTATTGTCAAAGTCGGCTTCTGTGAAGTTACTGTGAAAAGCCCCTGCAAATGTAGGTCCCTTACAGTTAGAATTTATGATGGGCAACAAAGAGATGGCAGACCAGTTGAGCAAATACTTTGGATCTGTCTTCACTAAGGAGGACATAAATAACCTTCTAGAATTACTAGGGGACAGAGGGTCTGGCATGAAGGAGGAACTGAAGGAAAACCTTATTAATCAGGAAATTGTATTGGGGAAATTGATGGGATTAAAACCCAATAATACCCCAGGGCCTGATGCTCTGCATCACAGAGTACTTAAGGAAGAGGCCCTAGAAATAGTGGACACATTGGTAATCATTTTCCAGCATTCTATAGACTCTGGAAGAGTTCCAATGGATTGGAGGGTAGCAAATATAATCCCACTTTTTCAAAAAGAAGGGAGAGAGAAAACGGGGAATTATAGACCAGTTAGCATGACATGGGTGGTGGGGGAAATGCTGGAGGCAATTATTAAGGATGAAATAACTGAGCATTTCAAAAGCGGGGACAGGATCTGTCCAAGTCAGAATGGATTCACTAAAGGGAAATCATGCTTGACAAATTGTCTGGAATTTTCCAAGGATGTGACCGGTAGAGTGGATGCGGCTGAACCAGTGGATGAAAATGAAAATGAAAATCACTTATTGTCACAAGTAGGCTTCAAATGAAGTTACTGTGAAAAGCCCCGAGTCGCCACATTCCGGTGCCTGTTCGGGGAGGCTGATACAGGAATTGAACCGTGCTGCTGGCCTGCCTTGGTCTGCTTTCAAAGCCAGCGATTTAGCCCTGTGCTAAACAGCCTGTATATCTGGACTTTCTTTTTTTAAATATATTTTTATTAGGGTATTTGCAATTTTTATAATAAGAACAATAACAGCGACATAAACACGGTACAATTAAACATTTCCACCCCTGTCACAATCTTCACACACCCCAATCATAAAACAACAGTGCGTACCTGGACTTTCAAAAGGCTTTTGACAAGATCCCACACAAAAGATTAGTGAGCAAAATTAAAGCTCATAGTATTGGGGGTAATATATTGACGTGGATAGAGAACTGGTTGGCAGGCAGGAAGCAGAGATTGGGAATAAATGGGCCCTTTTCACAATGGTAGGCAGTGACTAGTGGGGTACCGCAGGGTTCAGTGTTGGGACCCCAGCTGTTCACAATATACATTAATGATTTGGATGAAGGAATTGCAAGCAATATCTACTAATTTGCAGATGACACTAAGCTGGGTGGCAGTGTGCGCTGTGAGGAGGATGCAAAGAGGCTGCAGGGTGACTTGGACGGTTGGTTGATTGGGAAAATACTTCACAAATGCAATATAATGTCAGTAAGTGTGAGGTTATCCACTTTGGTGGCAAAAACAGGAAGGCAGATTATTATCCGAATGGTGGGAGTTTAGGAAAAGGGGAAGTGCAATGAGACTTGTGTGTCATGGTGGAACAGTCACTGAAGGTCGACATGCAGATATAGCAGGCGGTGAGGATGGCAAGCTGGCATTCAAGGGGATTTGAATATAGGAGTAGTGATGTCTTGCTGCAGTTATACAGGGCCTTGGTGAGGCCACACCTTGAGTCTTGTGTGCAGTTTTGGTCTCCTAGTTGGAGAAAGGACATTCTTGCTAATGAGGGTGTCCAGCGAAGGCTCACCAGACTAATTCCCAGGAGGCAGGATTGACATATGAAGAAAGACTGGATTGACTGGGCTTGTGCTCACTAGAGTTTGGAAGAATGAGAGGGGATCACACAGAAACATATAAAATCCTGATTGGACTGGGCAGGCTAGATGCAGGAAAAATGTTCCCAATGTTGGGGATGTCCAGAACTAGGGGTCACAGCCTAAGAATAAGGGGTCAGCCATTCAGGACTGAGATGAGGAAGAGCTTCTTCTCTCAGAGAGTTGTGAACGTGTGGAACTCTCGACCACAGAAAGCTGTTGGGGCCAGGTTGTTGGATATATTCAAGAGGGAGCTGGATGTGGCCCTTGCGGCTAAGGGGATTAAGAGGTAGAGAGAGAAAGTGAGAGTGGGATACTGGATTTGCTTGATCAGTCATGATCATATTGAATGGTAGTGCAGGCTCGAAGGGTTAAATGGCCTCCTCCTGCACCTATTTTCCATATTGCTACGTTTCTATGTAACTTAACAGCCAATGGGCAATTCAACAGCACGGGGGTATTTGATTAGCCAGAACCCATTTGAGTTAAACTGGCTTATCAATCCAAATCAGCTAGGTGGCAATTCTGGCAAAGAAGGTGAAGACGTTGTCATACCCAGCAAGCTAGCTGTCAAACTGAAACTGGCAAGCTGAACAGAGCTGTGCTAATGAACAGCTGGGTAGCATTGAGAGCTGGCACTGCTGTGAAACTAGAAATGAGCTTTCAGAGCCCCATGTGTCGCAAGTAAGCTGCAAGGTTCATCCTTGCCCCATTTGATGCAGTAATAATCCTTTGAATGTTCTTCACCCGTCAGCCCTCAGTTTGCTGATCTACATTGGCTGCCAGCCCTGTCTCCAGTCAGGATGGTGTGTGACTTGGAGAACAGGAAAGTGGAGCTGCTGGTGTTCTTATGCACCTGCTGCCCTTGTTCGTCTACGAAGTCTTACAACACCAGGTTAAAGTCCAACAGGTTTGTTTCAATGTCACTAGCTTTCGGAGCGCTGCTCCTTCCTCAGGTGAATGAAGAGGTCTGTTCCAGAAACACATATATAGACAAATTCAAAGATGCCAAACAATGCTTGGAATGCGAGCATTAGCAGGTGATTAAATCTTTACAGGTCCAGAGATGGGGTAACCCCAGGTTAAACAACTCTCTGAGCTCTGAAAGCTAGTGACATCGAAACAAACCTGTTGGACTTTAACCTGGTGTTGTAAGACTTCGTACTGTGCTCACCCCAGTCCAACGCCGGCATCTCCACATCTTGTTCTTCTAGGTTGTGGCTGTTCCTCTTTGGGAGGGTGCTGCCAAAGAAACCCTGGTGATTTGATACATTGACAATCTGTGGATACAACAACAACTTATATTCATATTGCATATTTAGTGCAAGGAAATGTCCCCAAAGCGTTTCACAGGAATGGTAAAAAACAAAGCATGAATGCATAAAGAAATGCATAAAGCGATATTTGGTCAGATGTCCAATTATTTGGTTGACAAGGTACCATTGAATCCCGATAGTGCAGAAAGAGGCCACTCGATTCATCGAGACTGCACCGACCCTCCAAAAGAGCACCCTACTTGGGCACGCTCCCCAGCCCATAGGTCCCATAACCCCAGCTAACCTTTGAACACTAAGAGCAACTTAGCATGGCCAATCCACCTCACCTGCACATCTTTGGACTGTGGGAGGAGAATGGAAACCCATGCAGACACAGGGAGAACGTAAAATCTCCATACAGTCTGTCGCCCAAGGTCAGGATCGAACCCGGGTCCTTGGTGCTGTGAGACAGCAATGCTTTTAAAAAATAAATTTAGAGTACCCAATTCAATTTTTTTCCAATAAAGGGGCAATTTAACGTGGCCAATTCACCTACGCTGAACATCTTTGGGTTGTGGGGGTGAGATCCGCGCAAACTCGAGGAGAATGTGCAAACTCCACACGGACAGTGACCCAGGGCAGGGATCGGACCCGGTCCTCGGCGCCATAGGCAGCAGTGCTAACCACTCCTGAGTCAGCAATGCTAACCATTGTGCCACCGTGCCGTCCCTAGTATTTGAATAAGTGGCCAAATGGAGGATAGCGAGGTAGAGAGGCAGAGAGCGGAAGGGAGGCATTTGCTGATTGAAATAGAGGCCAGAGTTAAATGGGAGCGGAGATCTCCGAGGGTTTTGGCGTTGGGAACCAATGTAGATCAGCGAGCACACATTATACACGGGGCACCCAACCCTGTCACAGATGCTGGAACTAGCGAATGATTAATGATCAGGTGGGTGCAAAAGGTCACATGGTACTACAAAGAAAGAAAGAACTCGCATTCATATCGTGCCTTCCACAACATTTTAAAGAGCTGGGATCAGGGACAATTAGCTTACACATTGCCATCTTTTACATCCACGAGAGGGCAGTTTAACCTCTCATCCGGAAGATGGCACATTCAACAGCGTAGCATTCTCTCAGCATTGGAGCGCCAGGCTGAATGCTGATTTCAAATCATTGGGGTGGGGCTTGAATTGACAACATTCTGGGCTCAAGAGGCGATGGTGCTACTCCTGGGCCATGGCTCACACTATTCAAAATAAAAAAGGAAGTTCTCCTGGCCATCACATATTCCTCAACTGACACCATTAAAAACAATTTACTTAGTCACCTTGTTGTTTGTGTTGCCAAATTTGCCGATATCACAACAGTGACCTCACTTCATGTGCTTCGAAGCAACATGTGATGTTCTAAGCTTGTGAAAGCTGCTATAGAAATGGATGTCCTTTCATTTTGCTCCTTTGACCTTTTCTTCAGCAGCTATTACTTCTGACCGCTTAGGTTTCAAGTCCACAGGTCGCCGGTGTGGTGACATGCATCACTGTAAATACACAAGGGGTTAATGTAACTACACTAGGACTAAGTAAACACTAGAGGGAGCACCAGAGACATCATGACATGCAGACATACAGCTAATGAACACACAGAATAGGACACCACCAATGGGCAGTCAAGACACCCAGAGGTGACACTATCACAAGGGGGCAACCCATTTAAAAGGACAGGGCACACATGCTCTTTCTCTTTCCACAGGCGACACTTAGAGAGAAGGACAGGGGCAGATCAGAAGCATCACACCCACCACGTGGCTTAGAGCAGACTGGTTAGTTAGACTGAGTTACTATAGCAAGATTAGCAGGAGAGTCGAACTCAAGTAGGAGAATTGTTAACTGTTCAATAAATGTGTTAAACCTATCTCCAGGTCTGAACCGTCCTTTGTCAGAGCATACATCAAGGAAGCAGCTTATGCTACATGAAGAAGCATAACACAACAGCCAGATGGACATACCCTGCGGTAAATGTGGGTACTCATCCACTGAGACCCTCTACTGTTGATGCCAGTTGAACTTTCAGGTGGTCACCTGACCTCACACCCTGGCAGCATATCTTGGTCACATAATCTAGCATAGCGTTGGAAAACATGAAAAGCTGTTCCCTTACTGTTGTTGCCTTGGTGAGGGAATAGCATTGAAATAATATATATATTCACTCTATGTTTCTTTGAGGGTCCAACCCATGGTGTTGGCCCAGATTCCAAGGTGAAGCTACTCATGCCACTTAATGGCTGGTGTACCGAGTTCTACCACATGGAGACATCTGAGATATCGGAATTCTTCTAATTCTGGCCTATTATGATCACTTCACCATTGGTGACTGCGCCTATCTCTTCCCAGGGCCTACGCTCTGGAATTGCTTCCCCAAACCTCTTCACTTCTCTTTCCTCTTAACTTGCTCCTTAAAACCTGCCTTTTTGTCCAATCTTGGTCTTCCCCGGTATATCCTTAAATTTAAATAATATATGTTTTGAAATTCCTCCATGACTACACACTCTTTTATCTCTGTCGCCTCCTTCAATCCTGCAAACCTCCGAGATTTCGGTTCTTCTCCATTTCCTGCACAATCTCAGCTTTAGCCACTCCAACATTGACGGCTACGCCTTCAGCTGCCAACTCTGGAATTCCCTTGCAAAACCTCGCTGCTTCTGCACCTCCCTCTCCTCATTTATTTATTTATTTATTTAAAAAAAATATTTTATTGAAAATTTTTGGTCAACCAACACAGTACATTGTGCATCCTTTACACAATATTATAACAACACAAATAACAATGACCTATTTTATAAACAGAAAATGAATAAATAATAAATAACAAAAATGAAAACTAACCCTAATTGGCAACTGCCTTATCACAAGTAACACTCTCCAAAATATAATTTAACAGTCCAATATATAATTATCTGTAGCAACGACCTATACATATTATACAGTATATATTAACAACCCTGAGAGTCCTTCTGGTTCCTCCTCCCCCCCCCCCCCCCCCCTCCCCCCCCCCCCCCCTCCCCCCCCGATCCTGGGCTGCTGCTGCCTTCTTTTTTCTATTCCATCTATCTTTCTGCGAGGTATTCGACGAACGGTTCCCACCGCCTGGTGAAACCTTGAGCCGACCCCCTTGATACGAACTTAATCCGCTCTAGCTTTATAAACCCTGCCATGTCATTTATCCAGGTCTCCACCCTCGGGGGCTTGACTTCTTTCCACATTAGCAATATTCTACGCCGGGCTACTAGGGACGCAAAGGCCAAAACATCGGCCTCTCTCGCCTCCTGCACTCCCGGCTCTTGTGCAATCCCAAATATAGCCAACCCCCAGCTTGGTTCGACCCGGACCCCTACTACTTTTGAAAGCACCTTTGTCATCCCCATCCAAAACCCCTGTAAGTGCCGGGCATGACCAAAACATATGGGTATGATTCACTGGGCTTCTCGAGCACCTCGCACACCTATCCTCCACCCCAAAAAATTTACTGAGCCGTGCTCCAGTCATATGCGCCCTGTGTAATACCTTAAACTGAATCAGGCTTAGTCTGGCACACGAGGACGACGAGTTTACCCTGCTTAGGGCATCTGCCCACAGCCCATCCTCGATCTCCTCCCCCAGCTCTTCTTCCCATTTCCCTTTTAGTTCATCTACCATAGTCTCCCCTTCGTCCCTCATTTCCCTATATATATCTGACACCTTACCATCCCCCACCCATGTCTTTGAGATCACTCTGTCCTGCACTTCTTGTGTCGGGAGCTGCGGGAATTCCCTCACCTGTTGCCTCGCAAAAGCCCTCAGTTGCATATACCTGAATGCATTCCCTTGGGGCAACCCATATTTCTCGGTCAGCGCTCCCAGACTCGCGAACTTCCCATCCACAAACAGATCTTTCAGTTGCGTTATTCCTGCTCTTTGCCACATTCCATATCCCCCATCCATTCCCCCCGGGGCAAACCTATGGTTGTTTCTTATCGGGGACCCCCCAAGGCCCCAGTCTTTCCCCTATGCCGTCTCCACTGTCCCCAAATCTTCAGTGTAGCCACCACCACCGGGCTTGTGGTGTAGTTCCTCGGTGAGAACGGCAATGGGGCTGTCACCATAGCCTGTAGGCTAGTCCCCCTACAGGACGCCCTCTCTAATCTCTTCCACGCCGCTCCCTCCTCCTCTCCCATCCACTTACTCACCATTGAAATATTAGCGGCCCAATAATACTCACTTAGGCTCAGTAGTGCCAGCACCCCCCTATCCCTGCTACGCTGTAAGAATCCCTTCCTCACTCTCGGGGTCTTCCCGGCCCACACAAAACCCATGATGCTCTTTTCGATCCTTTTAAAAAAAGCCCTCGTGATCACCATCGGGAGGCACTGAAACACAAAGAGGAATCTCGGGAGGACCACCATCTTAACCGCCTGCACCCTCCCCGCCAGTGACAGGGATACCATATCCCATCTCTTGAAATCCTCCTCCATTTGTTCCACCAACCACATTAAATTTAACCTATGCAATGTGCCCCAATTCCTGGCTATCTGGATCCCCAGGTAACGAAAGTCCCTTGTTACCTTCCTCAACGGTAGGTCCTCTATTTCTCTACTCTGCTCCCCTGGATGCACCACAAACAACTCACTTTTCCCCATGTTCAATTTATACCCTGAAAAATCCCCAAACTCCCCAAGTATCCGCATTATTTCTGGCATCCCCTCCGCCGGGTCTGCCACATATAGTAACAAATCGTCCGCATACAAAGATACCCGGTGTTCTTCTCCTCCTCTAAGTACACCCCTCCACTTCTTGGAACCCCTCAACGCTATCGCCAGGGGCTCAATCGCCAGTGCAAACAATAATGGGGACAGAGGGCATCCCTGCCTTGTCCCTCTATGGAGCCGAAAATATGCAGATCCCCGTCCATTCGTGACCACGCCCGCCATCGGGGCCCTATACAACAGCTGCATCCATCTAACATGCCCCTCTCCAAAACCAAACCTCCTCAACACCTCCCACAAATAATCCCACTCCACTCTATCAAATGCTTTCTCGGCATCCATCGCCACTACTATCTCCGTTTCCCCCTCTGGTGGGGGCATCATCATTACCCCTAACAGCCTCCGTATATTCGTGTTCAGCTGTCTCCCCTTCACAAACCCAGTTTGGTCCTCGTGGACCACCCCCGGGAACATTCCTCTATTCTTATTGCCATTACCTTCGCCAGGATCTTGGCATCTACATTTATGAGGGAAATAGGTCTATAGGACCCGCATTGTAGCGGACCTTCTTTAAGAGAAGCGATATCGTTGCTTCAGACATAGTCGGGGGCAGTTGTCCCCTTTCCTTTGCCTCATTAAAGGTCCTCGTCAATACCGGGGCGAGCAAGTCCACATATTTTCTATAGAATTCGACTGGGAATCCATCCGGTCCCGGGGCCTTTCCCGCCTGCATGCTCCTAATTCCTTTCACCACTTCTTCTACCTCGAGCTGTGCTCCCAGTCCCACCCTTTCCTGCTCTTCCACCTTGGGAAATTTCAGCCGATCCAAAAAGCCCATCATTCTCTCCCTCCCATCCGGGGGTTGAGCTTCATATAATTTTTTATAAAATGTCTTGAACACTCCATTCACTCTCTCCGCTCCCCGCTCCATCTCTCCTTCCTCATCCCTCACTCCCCCTATTTCCCTCGCTGCTCCCCTTTTCCTCAATTGGTGTGCCAGCAACCTGCTCGCCTTCTCCCCATATTCGTACTGTACACCCTGTGCCTTCCTCCATTGTGCCTCTGCAGTGCCCGTAGTCAGCAAGTCAAATTCTACATGTAGCCTTTGCCTTTCCCTGTACAGTCCCTCCTCCGGTGCTTCCGCATATTGTCTGTCCACCCTCAAAAGTTCTTGCAGCAACCGTTCCCGTTCCTTACTCTCCTGCTTCCCTTTATGTACCCTTATTGATATCAGCTCCCCTCTAACCACCGCCTTCAGCGCCTCCCAGACCACTCCCACCTGGACCTCCCCATTTTCATTGAGTTCCAAGTACTTTTCAATGCACCCCCTCACCCTTAGACACACCCCCTCATCTGCCATTAGTCCCATGTCCATTCTCCAGGGTGGGCGCCCTCCTGTTTCCTCCCCTATCTCCAAGTCTACCCAGTGTGGAGCGTGATCTGAAATGGCTATAGCCGTATACTCCGTTCCCCTCACCTTCGGGATCAACGCCCTTCCCAGCACAAAAAAGTCTATTCGCGAGTAGACTTTATGGACATAGGAGAAAAACGAGAACTCCTTACTCCTAGGTCTGCTAAATCTCCACGGGTCTACACCTCCCATCTGCTCCATAAAATATTTAAGTACCTTGGCTGCTGCCGGCCTCCTTCCAGTCCTGGACTTCGACCTATCCAGCCCTGGTTCCAACACCGTATTAAAATCTCCCCCCATTATCAGCTTTCCCATCTCTAGGTCCGGAATGCGTCCTAGCATCCGCCTCATAAAATTGGCATCATCCCAGTTCGGGGCATATACGTTTACCAAAACCACCATCTCTCCCTGTAGTTTGCCACTCACCATCACGTATCTGCCCCCGTTATCCGCCACTATAGTCTTTGCCTCGAACATTACCCGCTTCCCCACTAATATAGCCACCCCCCTGTTTTTCGCATCTATCCCCGAATGGAACACCTGCCCCACCCATCCTTTGCGTAGCCTAACCTGGTCTATCAGTTTCAGGTGCGTTTCCTGTAACATAACCACATCTGCCTTAAGTTTCTTAAGGTGTGCGAGTACCCGTGCCCTCTTTATCGGCCCGTTCAGCTCTCTCACGTTCCACGTGATCAGCCGGGTTGGGGGGCTTCCTACCCCGCCCCCCTTGTCGATTAGCCATCCCCTTTTTCCAGCTCCTCACCCGGTTCCCACGCAGCTGTATCTCCCCCAGGCGGTGCCCCCCCGCCCATCCCCTCCCATACCAGCTCCCCCCTCTCCCCAGCAGCAGCAACCCAGTAATTCCCCCCTCCCACCCCCCCGCTAGATCCCCCGCTAGCGTAATTACTCCCCCCATGTTGCTCCCAGAAGTCAGCAAACTCTGGCCGACCTCGGTTTCCCCCCGGGACCTCGGCTCGCACTGTGCGATGCCCCCTCCTTCCTGCTTCTCTATTCCCGCCATGATTATCATAGCGCGGGAACCAAGCCTTCTCCCTTGGCCCCGCCCCCAATGGCCAACGCCCCATCTCCTCCACCTCCCCTCCTCCCCCATCACCACCTGTGGAAGAGAGAAAAGTTACCACATCGCAGGATTAGTACATAAAACTCCTCTTTCCCCCCTTTTTAACCCCCCTCTTCGCCCCCCACATTCGCCCCACCACTTTGTTCAAACGTTCTTTTTAATAACCCGCTCATTCCAGTTTTTCTTCCACAATAAAAGTCCACGCTTCATCCGCCGTCTCAAAGTAGTGGTGCCTTCCTCGATATGTGACCCACAGTCTTGCCGGTTGCAGCATTCCAAATTTTATCTTCTTTTTATGAAGCACCGCCTTGGCCCGATTAAAGCTCGCCCTCCTTCTCGCCACCTCCGCACTCCAGTCTTGATAAACGCGGATCACCGCGTTCTCCCATTTACTGCTCCGAGTTTTCTTTGCCCATCTAAGGACCATTTCTTTATCCTTAAAACGGTGGAATCTCACCACTATGGCTCTGGGAATTTCTCCTGCTCTCGGTCCTCGCGCCATCACTCGGTATGCTCCCTCCACCTCCAACACACCCGCCGGGGCCTCCGCTCCCATTAACGAGTGCAGCATCGTGCTCACATATGCCCCGACGTCCGCTCCCTCCACACCTTCAGGAAGACCAAGAATCCTCAGGTTGTTCCTCCTTGCATTGTTCTCCAGTGCCTCCAACCTTTCCACACATCGTTTCTGATGTGCCTCATGTATCTCCGTCTTCACCACCAGGCCCTGTATGTCGTCCTCATTCTCGGCTGCCTTTGCCTTCACGACCCGAAGTTCCCGCTCCTGGGTCTTTTGTTCCTCCTTTAGCCCTTCGATCGCCTGTAGTATCGGGGCCAACAGCTCTTTCTTCATTTCCTTTTTGAGCTCTTCCACACAGCATTTCAAGAACTCTTGTTGTTCAGGGCCCCATGTTAAACTGCCACCTTCCGACGCCATCTTGGTTTTTGCTTGCCTTCCTTGCCGCTGTTCTAAAGGATCCACTGCAATCTGGCCACTTTCTCCTCCTTTTTTCATCCGTATCCAGGGGGGATTCCCTTCTGGTTTACCGCACAGTGTTTTTAGCCGTCAAAATTGCCGTTGGGGCTCCTATCAAGAGCCCAAAAGTCCATTTCACCGGGAGCTGCCGAAACGTGCGACTCAGCTGGTCATCGCCGCACCCGGAAGTCCCCCTCTCCTCATTTATAAGCTACCTCTGTGACCGAGCCGTTGTTGTTTCATTTTTAACAGTGCCAGTGGTCTTCTCTTTAGGCTTTGAAATACAAAGAGCTGCACTGGGGATGAGGGGAGGTTGAATTGCACACTGGCAGTTTAGCTCTTACTGCCCATGACCTGGCCTTCAGAAAGTGATGGTGGGCTCTCTTCTTGAACCGCTGATGTAGGTGCTGCCACAGAGTTGTTCGGCAGAGAGTTTCCGTATTTTGGTCCAGTGACCTTGAAGGATCGTATGTGATTTGGAGGGGCATTTGGGAGTGATGTTGGGCTGAATTCTCCATTCTAAGTGAGACTAAGTGTTGACGTTGGACTGAATTGTGGGGGCTTCATATTCCCGTTGGGGGCGTTAGCCCAGGAGCAAATCAGGACACGCTAATGGATCAGCACTATGCCCACATGGAACTAATGCAATTCTCATTCGCGCTGGCCTCGGATTCACTGGGGTCGGAATTGGCACTGGAGAGCTTGTCAAGCTGGAGCTGCTTATACGCATTTCACTCCCCACAAACTCTCATTCCAGCCAAGTAGATGGCCCCAGGAAGAGTTGTCCCATGGTTAGTGGATGCAGTGCTCGAGGGGATGCTGAATGCGGTGGAGAAGCAGGACACCCTCTTCCGCAGGGCGGGCAGGAGGCTTCCACCCTCAGATGTCAACTGGGCTTGGGCGGAGGTGACAGAGGCGGATCGGTATTCAATGCCCCAAAAAGATGAACAACCTCCTTAGATCAGCCCGGGTGAGTCACCACCTCTGTCCCCCTAGCGGCTATCCTGTCCCTCACCCCCTGCACCCCCCACCACCTTAAAGGCCAATCAAAATCCATCAGCCGGCACCCCCCTTATATCCCAGCCTGCAGCAAACCCAACACCTACATTGTCCTCTCTGGCCAGGTGCCTTGCACACACAGCCAGACCCCAGACCCCCCCCCCCCCCCCCCCCATGTAATCTGCATCCATGTGTCTCACAATGTCCATTACCTGTCCCCTCGGAAAAGATGCCCCATAACAGCTGGGAGCGGGAGAAGACTGGGATTGTTGGGCTGACTGCCAGACCTGCAGGTTCTGACATCTGCCAAGCAGAGTGCAATGGAGCTACCCGGGGAGGTGGGAAAAAGGCCTATCTCCCAGGCGGAGGTAGGCATGGGTCAACCAAGTGAGGCCCTAATGCATAGTGATGTTCCTGTAGCAAATGAGTCACCCCTGTCCCTCAGATCACTCCAAACCGGTGTTACAGCACAAGTCAATTCCAGCCTTACAGGCCCCGTAGTTCCAACACAAGTGAATGAACTAATAATTCATATAAAGATTCCGAGGTCTTTGGCCCTTGACTGATCCAATGACTTACAGGCACCAGATTTGTAAATGAAACACAACTATTTATTTATAACAATAATAAAGGTAAGACATGGAATAATTATACTAGATAAAGATAAGGCATAGAGTAATTATACTTGAATAACGGCCAACTAATCTACTACACCCCCAGTCTTTTACCGTCCTACCCTGTACCCAAACACACACAAGACATACACAGAGGGAGGAGGAAAATTAAAATAAGATTAATATAAGAATGAAAATGAGTGCCCTTGCTTCGGATGTTGAAGTTTTTTTCAGCTGACTGTCCTTCCAGGACATGGAGTGACTGAGAGCTACCAGTTGCATGGCTAACGAGGATCTTCTGGCTGAAACATTCAGTCCAAATCCCCAGACTGTGGGATTCCTTTTGGAGAGTCAATTTCACTTTGGTGGATCCAATCATTTTGGTAGATCCAATTCAGGTAGGAGCTATAAAATAAATGGCAGAACCATCAGGAGCATAGAGACACAGAGAAATCTGGGTGTGCCGGTCCACAGTTCCTTAACAGTGGCAGCACAGGTGGAAATGGTGGTAAAGAAAGCATATGGCTTGCTTGCCTTCATCGGACGAGGTATCGATTATAAAAGCTCCAAAATTATCTTACAATCATATAGAACGTTGGTCAGGCCACAATTGGAATACTCTGTCCAATTCTGGTCACCGCACTACCAGAAGGATGTGGAGGCTTTGGAGAGAGTACAGAAAATGTTTACCAGGATGTTGCCTGCTATGAAGGGTAATAGCTATGAGGAGAGATTGAATAAACTGGGATTGTTCTCCCTTGAGAGACAGAGGCTGAGGGGCACCCTGATAGAAGTTTATAAAATTATTAGGGGTATAGATAGGGTGAACAGTTGGAGCCTTTTCCCCAGGGCGGAAATGACAATTGCAAGGGGGCACAAGTTCAAGGTGAGGGGGGAAAGGTTCGGTGGAGATAAACGGGGGCTGCTTTTTAAATAAGAGTGGTGATGGCCTGGAATTCACTGCCAAATGAGGTGGTTGAGGCAGATACGTTAGCGACGTTTAAGACTTATCTGGATAGACACATGAACAGATGGGGTATAGAAGGACACAGGCGGTTTGTCTAGATAGAATACGTGATTGGAGCAGGCTTGGAGGGCCGAAGGGCCTGTTCCTGTGCTGTATTGTTCTTTGTTCACTTTTAGTAACCTGTGCCTTTACTCAGAAGATCCACCTTAGCCTGTTTGATTCTTATTTGTTTCCAACTCCATCAGAATGTCCACCAGCTTTACTGAGAAAAAACAGAGTTCCCCTCATGAGATTTTAAAGAGAGTTATTTAAACAACTGGCTCTGCCTACACGTGCTGCTGGACTAAACTTCCTTCCAGGTCAATCTGACAGTAAAGAGAGAAAGGTTTTCACTTTGAACCTTTAGACAGAGCCCATCAGGCAAAGAGAGAGATCAGGGCTTTGACCCTCCAGCTTCTTGATCAAAATGAAACACTCACAGGCTGGATAGAGGGGAAAAGCTGGCTGCTTTGTTGACCTGGAGTGAGCCTCAGCAGAGGTGTTTGAGACAGTTCTACTCTTTTTAGGGAGAAATAAACTCCAAAGAGCTTCTTCCAGCTCTGATTTCAAACCGAAAGTACCACTCCAGATGCAGCCTTGCTGTCTTCGGCAGAACATTCCAGAACGGTCAACACTAATCAGCATAGACTACCAACTGAAAGCCCGGCAAAGTAAACAGCTCATTGGCCGACAGCCAAGTCCATCAAGATGATTCATCACCGATGTCAGTACATCCAGCTGGATTCCTTTTAAAAAAATTAAAGTTGAAGTTCATCATAAAGGCCAAAATAACAGAAAATAAAGGGAACACACAGGGACACGATTGAAGAAAACTTATATAGATAAGCTAGGGAACTGCAGACCAGTGAGCCTCACATCAGTGACAGGGAATCTATTGGAGAAAATTATGAAGGAGAGTATCTATATCCACTTGGAGAGGCAAGGTTTGATCAGGAATAGTCAGCATGGCTTTGTCAGAGGGAGGTCATGCCGAACAAATTTGATTGAATATTTTGAGCATGTGACCAGGTGTGTAGATGAGGGTAGTATAATTGATGTAATTTACATGGATTTCAGCAAAGCCGTTGACAACATAGAACATAGAACATAGAACAATACAGCGCAGTACAGGCCCTTCGGCCCACGATGTTGCACCGAAACAAAAGCCATCTAACCTACACTATGCCATTATCATCCATATGTTTATCCAATAAACTTTTAAATGCCCTCAATGTTGGCGAGTTCACTACTGTAGCAGGTAGGGCATTCCACGGCCTCACTACTCTTTGCGTAAAGAACCTACCTCTGACCTCTGTCCTATATCTATTACCCCTCAGTTTAAAGTTATGTCCCCTCGTGCCAGCCATTTCCATCCGCGGGAGAAGGCTCTCACTGTCCACCCTATCCAACCCCCTGATCATTTTGTATGCCTCTATTAAGTCTCCTCTTAACCTTCTTCTCTCCAACGAAAACAACCTCAAGTCCATCAGCCTTTCCTCATAAGATTTTCCCTCCATACCAGGCAACATCCTGGTAATTCTCCTCTGCACCCGCTCCAAAGCCTCCACGTCCTTCCTATAATGCGGTGACCAGAACTGTACGCAATACTCCAAATGCGGCCGTACCAGAGTTCTGTACAGCTGCAACATGACCTCCCGACTCCGGAACTCAATCCCTCTACCAATAAAGGCCAACACTCCATAGGCCTTCTTCACAACCCTATCAACCTGGGTGGCAACTTTCAGGGATCTATGTACATGGACACCTAGATCCCTCTGCTCATCCACACTTTCAAGAACTTTACCATTAGCCAAATATTCCGCATTCCTGTTATTCCTTCCAAAGTGAATCACCTCACACTTCTCTACATTAAACTCCATTTGCCACCTCTCAGCCCAGCTCTGCAGCTTATCTATATCCCTCTGTAACCTGCTACATCCTTCCACACTATCGACAACACCACCGACTTTAGTATCGTCTGCAAATTTACTCACCCACCCTTCTGCGCCTTCCTCTAGGTCATTGATAAAAATGACAAACAGCAACGGCCCCAGAACAGATCCTTGTGGTACTCCACTTGTGACTGTACTCCATTCTGAACATTTCCCATCAACCACCACCCTCTGTCTTCTTTCAGCTAGCCAATTTCTGATCCACATCTCTAAATCACCCTCAATCCCCAGCCTCCGTATTTTTTGTAATAGCCTACCGTGGGGAACCTTATCAAACGCTTTGCTGAAATCCATATACACCACATCAACTGCTCTACCCTCATCTACCTGTACAGTCACCTTCTCAAAGAACTCAATAAGGTTTGTGAGGCATGACCTACCCTTCACAAAGCCATGCTGGCTATCCCTGATCATATTATTCCTATCTAGATGATTATAAATCTTGTCTCTTATAATCCCCTCCAAGACTTTACCCACTACAGACGTGAGGCTCACCGGTCTATAGTTGCCGGGGTTGTCTCTGCTCCCCTTTTTGAACAAAGGGACCACATTTGCTGTCCTCCAGTTCTCTGGCACTATTCCTGTAGCCAGGATGACATAAAAATCAAAGCCAAAGGTCCAGCAATCTCTTCCCTGGCCTCCCAGAGAATCCTAGGATGAATCCCATCAGGTCCCCGGGACTTATCTATTTTCAGCCTGTCCAGAATTGCCAACACCTCTTCCCTACGTACCTCAATGCCATCTATTCTATTAGCCTGGGGCTCAGCATTCTCCTC
The DNA here is from genome assembly GCF_047496885.1 of Scyliorhinus torazame. NCBI lineage: Eukaryota > Metazoa > Chordata > Chondrichthyes > Carcharhiniformes > Scyliorhinidae > Scyliorhinus > Scyliorhinus torazame. The sequence continues at coordinate 38,176,762 of NC_092715.1, read as the reverse complement.
CACAACATTATCTTTTTCCTGAGTGAATACTGACGAAAAATATTCATTTAATATCTCGCCTATCTCTTCAGACTCCACACACAATTTCCCATCCCTGTCCTTGACTGGTCCTACTCTTTCCCTAGTCATTCGCTTATTCCTGACATACCTATAGAAAGCTTTTGGGTTTTCCTTGATCCTTCCTGCCAAATACTTCTCATGTCCCCTCCTTGCTCGTCTTAGCTCTCTCTTTAGATCCTTCCTCGCTACCTTGTAACTATCCATCGCCCCAACTGAAACTTCACACCTCATCTTCACATAGGCCTCCTTCTTCCTCTTAACAAGAGATTCCACTTCCTTGGTAAACCACGGTTCCCTCGCTCGACGCCTTCCTCCCTGCCTGACCGGTACATACTTATCAAGAACACGCAGTAGCTGATCCTTGAACAAGCCCCACTTATCCAGTGTGCCCAACACTTGCAGCCTACTTCTCCACCTTATCCCCCCCAAGTCACGTCTAATGGCATCATAATTGCCCTTCCCCCAGCTATAACTCTTTCCCTGCGGTGTATACTTATCCCTTTCCATCATTAACGTAAACGTCACCGAATTGTGGTCACTGTCCCCAAAGTGCTCTCCTACCTCCAAATCCAACACCTGGCCTGGTTCATTACCCAAAACCAAATCCAACGTGGCCTCGCCTCATGTTGGCCTGTCAACATATTGTTTCAGGAAACCCTCCTGCACACACTGTACAAAAAACGACCCATCTATTGTACTCGAACTATCTCTTTTCCAGTCAACATTTGGAAAGTTAAAGTCTCCCATAATAACTACCCTGTTACTTTCGCTCTTATCCAGAATCATCTTCGCCATCCTTTCCTCTACATCCCTCGAACTATTAGGAGGCCTATAAAAAACTCCCAACAGGGTGACCTCTCCTTTCCTGTTTCTAACTTCAGCCCATACTACCTCGGAAGAAGAGTCCCCATCTAGCATCCTCTCCGCCACCGTAATACTGCTCTTGACTAGCAGCGCCACACCTCCCCCTCTTTTGCCTCCTTCTCTGAGCTTACTAAAACACCTAAACCCCGGAACCTGCAACATCTATTCCTGTCCCTGCTCTATCTATGTCTCCGAAATGGCCACAACATTGAAGTCCCAGGTACCAACCCATGCTGCCAGTTTCCCTACCTTGTTTCGTATACTCCTGGCATTGAAGTAGACACACTTCAAACCACCTACCTGAACACTGGCCCCCTCCTGCGACGTCAAATCTGTGCTCCTGACCTCTATACTCTCATTCTCCCTTACCCTAAAACTACAATCCAGGTTCCCATGCCCCTGCTGCATTAGTTTAAACCCCCCCAAAGAGCACTAACAAATCTCCCCCCAGGATATATGTGCCCCTCAGGTTCAGATGTAGACCATCCTGTCTGTAGAGGTCCCACCTTCCCAAGAAAGAGCCCCAGTTATCCAGAAATCTGAATCCCTCCCGCCTGCACCATCCCTGTAGCCACGTGTTTAAATGCTCTCTCTCCCTATTCCTCATCTCACTATCACGTGGCACGGGCAACAACCCAGAGATAACAACTCTGTTTGTTCTAGTTCTGAGCTTCCATCCTAGCTCCCTGAAAGTCTGCCTGACATCCTTGTCCCCTTTCCTCCCTATGTCGTTAGTGCCAATGTGGACCACGACTTGGGGCTGCTCCCCCTCCCCCTTAAGGACCCGGAAAACACGATCCGAGACATCACGTACCCTTGCACCTGGGAGGCAACATACCAAACGTGAGTCTCTCACGCTCCCACAAAATCTCCTATCTGTGCCCCTGACTATAGAGTCCCCAGTTACTAATGCTCTGCTCTTCTCCCCCCTTCCCTTCTGAGCAACAGGGACAGACTCCGTGCCAGAGGCCCGTACCCCATGGCTTACCCCTGGTAAGTCGTCCCACCCACAAGTATCCAAAGCGGTATACTTGTTTCTCAGAGGAACGGCCGCAGGGGATCCCTGCACTGATTGCTTTTTCCCAGTCCCTCTTACAGTTACCCACCTATCTCCAATCTTTGGTGTAACTAATTCCCTGAAGCTGCTATCTATGACCCCTTCTGCCTCCCGAATGATCCGAAGTTCTTCCAACTCCAGCTCCAGTTCCCTAACTCGGTCTTGGAGGAGCTGGAGATGGCAGCACTTCCTGCAGGTAAAATCAGCAGGGACACTAACTGCATCCCTCACCTCAAACATCCTGCAGGAGGAACATTGCACTCCCTTCCCTGCCATTCCTCTAACTTTCTACCAAGATCTGGCTAACAACTAAATTAAATTTTTTATAAAAAATAATAATAATATATTAAAATATGGTACTTACCTCAGACCAATGGGTTTTATTATTAGGTTAGAGGAGGAGGGCGGGTGGGAGACACTACATGTGTAGTGTCTCGGGTTTCCTCTCCACCAGAATTTATTGGTGAGGGTCTTCCCAGACGTCCGCGGGTCGACTTCCTGTTCCTGCCTAAAACACAAATTTAAAAAAAAATGAAAAATTCTCAGCTCCTGCTGAAATTGACTAACCAGCCAGCTCCACTCCCGCCGAAATCGACTGGCCTGCCCCTGCAAAGACAAGTGCTTTTAAAGGACAGACTTACCTCCCAGCAGCCACTTCCGCACGGCTCCCGCTGAAACTGACTCACCAGCTGTTCTCCCGCCGAAATCGACTGGCCTGCCCCTGCAAAGACAAGTGCTTTTAAAGGACAGATTTACCTCCCAGCAGCCACTTCCGCACTGCTCCCGCTGAAACTGACTCACCAGCTGTTCTCCCGCCGTAATCGACTGGCCTGCCCCTGCAAAGCCAAGTGCTTTTAAAGGACAGACTTACCTCCCAGCAGCCACTTCCGCACTGCTCCCGCTGAAACTGACTCACCAGCTGTTCTCCCGCCGAAATCGACTGGCCTGCCCCTGCAAAGACAAGTGCTTTTAAAGGACAGACTTACCTCCCAGCAGCCACTTCCGGACTGCTCCCGCTGAAACTGACTCACCAGCTGTTCTCCCGCCGAAATCGACTGGCCTGCCCCTGCAAAGACAAGTGCTTTTAAAGGACAGACTTACCTCCCAGCAGCCACTTCCGCACTGCTCCCGCTGAAACTGACTCACCAGCTGTTCTCCCGCCGAAATCGACTGGCCTGCCCCTGCAAAGACAAGTGCTTTTAAAGGACAGACTTACCTCCCAGCAGCCACTTCCACACTGCTCCCGCTGAAACTGACACACCAGCTGTTCTCCCGCCAAAATCGACTGGCCTGCCCCTGCAAAGACAAGTGCTTTTAAAGGACAGACTTACCTCCCAGCAACCACTTCCGCACGGCTCCCGCTGAAACTGACTCACCAGCTGTTCTCCCGCTAAAATCGACTGGCCTGCCCCTGCAAAGACAAGTGCTTTTAAAGGACAGACTTACCTCCCAGCAGCCACTTCCGCAATGCTCCCGCTGAAACTGACTCACCAGCTGTTCTCCCGCCAAAATTGACTGGCCTGCCCCTGCAAAGACAAGTGCTTTTAAAGGACAGACTTACCTCCCAGCAGCCACTTCCACACTGCTCCCGCTGAAACTGACTCACCAGCTGTTCTCCCGCCGAAATCGACTGGCCTGCCCCTGCAAAGACAAGTGCTTTTAAAGGACAGACTTACCTCCCAGCAGCCACTTCCGCACTGCTCCCGCTGAAACTGACTCACCAGCTGTTCTCCCGCCGAAATCGACTGGCCTGCCCCTGCAAAGACAAGTGCTTTTAAAGGACAGACCTACCTCCCAGCAGCCACTTCCGCACTGCTCCCGCTGAAACTGACTCACCAGCTGTTCTCCCGCCGAAATCGACTGGCCTGCCCCTGCAAAGACAAGTGCTTTTAAAGGACAGACTTACCTCCCAGCAGCCACTTCCGCACTGCTCCCGCTGAAACTGACTCACCAGCTGTTCTCCCGCCGAAATCGACTGGCCTGCCCCTGCAAAGACAAGTGCTTTTAAAGGACAGACTTACCTCCCAGCAACCACTTCCGCACTGCTCCCGCTGAAACTGACTCACCAGCTGTTCTCCCGCCGAAATCGACTGGCCTGCCCCTGCAACGACATGTGCTTTTAAAGGACAGAATTACCTCCCAGCAGCCACTTCCGCACTGCTCCCGCTGAAACTGACTCACCAGCTGTACTCCCGCCGAAATCGACTGGCCTGCCCCTGCAAAGACAAGTGCTTTTAAAGGACAGACTTACCTCCCAGCAGCCACTTCCGCACTGCTCCCGCTGAAACTGACTCACCAGCTGTTCTCCCGCCAAAATCGACTGACCTGCCCCTGCAAAGACAAGTGCTTTTAAAGGACAGACTTACCTCCCAGCAGCCACTTCCGCACTGCTCCCGCTGAAACTGACTCACCAGCTGTTCTCCCGCCAAAATTGACTGGCCTGCCCCTGCAAAGACAAGTGCTTTTAAAGGACAGACTTACCTCCCAGCAGCCACTTCCGCACTGCTCCCGCTGAAACTGACTCACCAGCTGTTCTCCCGCCGAAATCGACTGGCCTGCCCCTGCAAAGACAAGTGCTTTTAAAGGACAGACTTACCTCCCAGCAGCCACTTCCGCACTGCTCCCGCTGAAACTGACTCACCAGCTGTTCTCCCGCCGAAATCGACTGGCCTGCCCCTGCAACGACATGTGCTTTTAAAGGACAGAATTACCTCCCAGCAGCCACTTCCGCACTGCTCCCGCTGAAACTGACTCACCAGCTGTACTCCCGCCGAAATCGACTGGCCTGCCCCTGCAAAGACAAGTGCTTTTAAAGGACAGACTTACCTCCCAGCAGCCACTTCCGCACTGCTCCCGCTGAAACTGACTCACCAGCTGTTCTCCCGCCGAAATCGACTGGCCTGCCCCTGCAAAGACAAGTGCTTTTAAAGGACAGACTTACCTCCCAGCAGCCACTTCCGCACTGCTCCCGCTGAAACTGACTCACCAGCTGTTCTCCCGCCGAAATCGACTGGCCTGCCCCTGCAACGACATGTGCTTTTAAAGGACAGAATTACCTCCCAGCAGCCACTTCCGCACTGCTCCCGCTGAAACTGACTCACCAGCTGTACTCCCGCCGAAATCGACTGGCCTGCCCCTGCAAAGACAAGTGCTTTTAAAGGACAGACTTACCTCCCAGCAGCCACTTCCGCACTGCTCCCGCTGAAACTGACTCACCAGCTGTTCTCCCGCCAAAATCGACTGACCTGCCCCTGCAAAGACAAGTGCTTTTAAAGGACAGACTTACCTCCCAGCAGCCACTTCCGCACTGCTCCCGCTGAAACTGACTCACCAGCTGTTCTCCCGCCAAAATTGACTGGCCTGCCCCTGCAAAGACAAGTGCTTTTAAAGGACAGACTTACCTCCCAGCAGCCACTTCCGCACTGCTCCCGCTGAAACTGACTCACCAGCTGTTCTGCGCCGAAATCGACTGGTCTGCCCCTGCAAAGACAAGTTCTTTTAAAGGACAGACTTACCTCCCAGCAGCCACTTCCGCACTGCTCCCGCTGAAACTGACTCACCAGCTGTTCTCCCGCCGAAATCGATTGGCCTGCCACTGCAAAGACAAGTGCTTTTAAAGGACAGACTTACCTCCCAGCAACCACTTCCGCACTGCTCCCGCTGAAACTGACTCACCAGCTGTTCTCCCGCCAAAATCGACTGGCCTGCCCCTGCAAAGACAAGTGCTTTTAAAGGACAGACTTACCTTCCAGCAGCCACTTCCGCACTGCTCCCGCTGAAACTGACTCACCAGCTGTTCTCCCGCCGAAATCGACTGGCCTGCCCCTGCAAAGACAAGTGCTTTTAAAGGACAGACTTACCTCCCAGCAGCCACTTCCGCACTGCTCCCGCTGAAACTGACTCACCAGCTGTTCTCCCGCCGAAATCGACAAGGTGACAAGGTCCCACATGGGAAATATGGGACACTTGCCTTTATCAATCGAGGCATAGATTACAAAAACAGGAAGATCATGTTGGTGTTGTATCGAACTATACAGTTGGGGTACTGCATGTGAATCTGGTCATCACATTATAGGAAGGATGTGATTGCACTGAAGGAGGTGTGGAAGCATTTAACCAGAATGTTGCCTGGGATGGAACATTTAATAATAATAATCGCTTATTGTCACAAGTAGGCTTCAATGAAGTGACTGTGAAAAGCCCCTAGTCGCCACATTCCGGCGCCTGTTCAGGGAGGCCGGTACAGGAATTGAACCCGCGCTGCTGGCCTTAGTTCTGCATTACAGCTGTTTAGACCACTATGCTAAACCAGCCCTTGAGTTTTTAAGTTACGAAGAGAGGTTAGATAAGGTTGGGTTGTTTTTGCTGGAACGGAGAAGACTGAGGGGTGACATGATCAATGTGTACAAGGTGGACAGGGTGGATAGGGAGCAGCTACTCCCCTTAGTTGAAAGGTCTGTTTCGAGGGGACACAGGTTCAAGATGAGGGGTGGGAGGGATTTGAGGAAAAATGTTTTTACCCAGAGGGTGATGATGGCCTGGAATGAACTGCCTGGGAGGATGGCAGAGGCAGAGGCATTGGTCGGTTGCTGGCTGACCTGGGGTAGTCTTAGGGACATAGCATAGGCTCAGTGGGACATGGCCCAGAGTCTGTGCTCTATGGCTGAGGGCATCGAGACCCGGGTTGAGGTGGGAATAGGCCTCCAGGAGGCTGCGGAAGACATTCAAAGGAGGGTTTCTTATCACCATAGTCCCAGATGACCATAGGATGCTTTCTCCTTTTGAGGGGGGAGAGCTGATAGTTGGTGACTTAACCTGCGGATCACCACACCTCAGGCGAGGGGAAAGGTTGAGAAGGCCGGGCCTTCATGAAAACCCAAGCCATGTATGGGAATTGAACCCGTGCTGCTTGCCTCGCTCTGCATCACAAACCAGCTATCTAGCCAGCTGAGCTAAACCGGCCCCTATGGTTACTTACAATGGTAAGCTTGGAAAACTTTTTACATTTATAGAATATATTTTGTGGCGATTTAGATGAAAATATTTACAATGTTGATAAGGTTGCATGGGCTGCCTCTCTGTGGATTGACTAATTGAACAAGGTAGTTTAGGGAGAATGAGGGTCATATCAGTAAGCTAAGGTGAGGTTAGACATCAGGGGGGGTATCTTCCTGCAGAGTGTTATTGACATTTTGATCAAGTTGCCAGATAGCAGTGAGTGTGGATTCTTTGTTGACTGTTGACAAAACAACTGGACAAGTTCCTCGCTGTATCTAATGCCATTACATAAAGGTAGGGGACGGGACCCGGGTCTGTGCCTCCGGGTCATTGTGATCCCTTGGAATTTATTCTTGACCACCTGAGATGATCAGAGAGGAATTTCCTGCATTTCCTCCCCTGAGCTGATTTTGGATTATTCATCTTTCCTTTGCCCCTGACATGTGACTAACAATGGGAAGAAGTACAGCTGTGCTTTGTTGTCTTTTGACGAGGACAAGCTCGATGGACCAGGCAATTTTGTCCTGTCTGTTGTTTGTATGTTTATAAGAGGAAACATGGAAGATTAAGGGCAGCACAGTAGCACAAGTGGATAGCACTGAGGCTTCACAGCGCCAGGGCCCCAGGCTTGATTCCCCGCTGGGTCACTGTCTGTGCGAAGTCTGCACGTTCTCCCCGTGTCTGCGTGGGTTTCCTCCGGGTGCTCCGGTTTCCTCCCACAGTCCAAAGACGTGCAGGTTAGGTGGATTGGCCATGATAAATTGCCCTTAGTGTCCAAAAAGGTTCGGAGAGGTTATTGGGTTACAGGGATAGGGTGGAAGTGAGGGTTTAAGTGTGTCTGTGCAGACTCGATGGGCCGAATGGCCTCCTTCTGCACTGCACAGATGTCAGAGGTAGATTCTTTACTCAGAGAGTAGTAAGGGCGTGGAATGCCCTGCCTGCGACAGTAGTGGACTCGCCAACACTAAGGACATTCAAATGGTCATTGGATAGACATATGGACAATAAGGGAATAGTGTAAATGGGCTTTAGAGTGGTTTCACAGGTCGGCGCATCATCGAGGGCCGAAGGGCCTGTACTGCGCTGTAATGTTCTATGTTCTATGTATGTTCTATGTTCTATTAAAATCCAAATAGCCACTGACTTCCGTGGAATAATGTCTTATTCAGTTAGATTGAAGTGTTATTCATTCAACTCTTTCACATTTAATCTTGAGTAAAACTACTGTTAGTTTTGACTGATACTGAACATTTTATCCTGTTTTGGGTTCATAATAAAGTAAAATAATGCGATATGAGCATTGTCTTTGGTGACAATCTATGAATGGCCAGGCTTTTAGCATTTTTCCCATCAGAAGACAACCTACTGGAAATGAACACCAGATTGCATAGACTCCCAATAAAAAGACACCTCAGGAAACTTAATGGATCTGATCAAATAATTTGCTTCCAGTAGACAGGATGATTCTCGCGATTGTAGGCTGTGCTGGCCGTGGAAAGGGTCCAGAGGAGGTTCACAAGAATGATCCCTGGAATGAAGAGCTTGTCACATAATGAATGCTTGATTATGCATAACATATATCCTCTGTCACATGCAGATATGTGGAAAGGCGATGCTTTGCATTCTGAGGGTCTGTTTCCCACATTTCAGTAATATCTGTGACAAATTACAGATTAAGGAGATTGTGTCATATTCTCTGGGGGAGTACCCCGTAATTTAAAAAAAATGTCTTTCAGCTGGACCATCCCCAGTCACCCTTGAACTGTTGTATATTACTGTTGTGTATTTCAGAGGGCATTTAAGAGTCAATCACATTGCTGTGGGTCATATGTAGGCCAGACCAAGTAAAGGCAGCAGATTTCCTTCATTAAAGGGAATCAATGTTTTTTTTTCCCAACAACTGTTTCATTTCATGGTCATCATTAGACTTTCAATTCCAGATTTTTATTGAATTAAAATTTCACCATCTGCAGTGGCAGGATTTGAATCCAGGTTCCCAGATCATTACCCTGGATCTCTGTAACAAGTTCAATGACAATATCACTGTGCCACCGCCTCACCTGGTCCTCGTATGCCCATTCAGTCACTCGAACGATGGTCTCAAATGTACTGCAGATTTTTAGTTGGTTTTATGCTGAGGACTGTAACCCGTGGGGTTCCAAAATTAAACTTGACCCACAAACGATTCACTTGGGGAATTCGGGGCAGCGAGAGGAAGGTTTAATCCCAGATTTGCCTGGGGGGATTTCCAACTCCAAATCACACCTGTAACAGAGAGGCAGGTTCCGATTGTTTTCACCACCTGAATCTCAATTTAGATTTTTAAAAACTTCTGTTTAATTATCTTCTTTCCCTTTCTGAAGAAATACAAAGATCAAAAAGAAGAAAGAAATGTACAGCACAGGAACAGGCCCTTCGGCCCTCCAAGCCCGTGCCGACCATGCTGCCCGAAATCTTAGAATAATAATCTTTATTGTCACAAGTGGGCTTACATTAACACCGCAATGAAGTTACTGTGAAAATCCCCTAGTCGCCACATTCCAGCGCCTGTTCGGGTACACAGAGGGAGAATGTAGAATGTCCAATTCACCTAGCAAGTCTTTCGGGACTTGTGGGAGGAAACCGGAGCACCCGGAGGAAACCCACACAGACACGGGGAGGATGTGCAGACTCCGCACAGGCAGTGGCCCAAGCCGGGAATTGAACCTGGGACCCTGGTGCTGTGAAGCAACAGTGCTAACCACTGTGCTACCTTGCCACCCTTGTGCAACGCTCTGCGAGTAACCCTTTAAAATTGCGATTGCAGGTTAAGCTAACACAGTTCAAAATATTTGGCAGCCCTGCTATCTTCCACTTTCCGTTTACTAAAGGTCATCAAATAATTTGCTGCCTGTAACCTAATTTCTACCAAGTCCCATTCAAGCGTTAGCCTTGTGCTTGGTGACCTACATTGGTTCTTGGTTAAGCAACACCTCAGTTTTAAAATTCAGGTCCTTATTTTCAGATCCTTCCATGACTATGTCCCTCTTTATCTCTGGACCCTCCTTCAGCTCCACAAGCCTCCGATGAAAGCTCACCACACCTCCTTCTCAAGGGCAAGAAAGGATGGTGACAAATGCTGCGTCTGGCCACTACCCCGGAAATGTCTGTGGGGAGGCAGTGGCGTGGTGGTATTCTAACAAGGCTGGTAATCCAGAGAGCCAGGGTAATGCTCTGGGGACCCGGGTTAGATCCCACTAGGACAGATGGTGAAATTTGAACTCAACAAAAATTAAAGAATCATAGATTCTATGATTCTTCATAGAGTCATAGAATTTACAGTGCAGAAGGAGGCCATTTGGCCCATCGAATCTGCACCGGCCCTTGGAAAGAGCACCCTACTCAAGCACACACCTCCTCCACCTCAACCCAGTAACTCCAATTAACCTTTTTTGGGACACGAAGGGCAATTTAGCCTGGCCAATCCACCAAACCCGCACATCTTTGGACTGTGGGAGGAAAACGGAGCACCCGGAGGAAACCCACGCACACACGGGGAGAACGTGCAGACTCCACACAGTGACCCAAGACGGGAATTGAACCTGGGATCCTGGAGCTGTGAAGCAACTGTGCTACCACGCTGCCCCGGTAGCAAAGGTCGAATGTTGACCATGAATCAACTGTCGTAAAAAGCCATCTGATTCACTAATGTGCTACAGAGAAGGAAATCTGTCATCCTTACCTGGTCTGGCCTAGTGGTGACGCCAGATCCACAGCCAAGGTAGCTGACTCGTAACTATCTGCTGAAATGGCCCAGCAAACAAATGTGCCTTCATTGCCTAGGCCCTACATTTTGGAGTTCTGTCACTGTTATAACCTGCCTGCTTACCATTGGCTGGGGACTAATGACAATCCCACAATCCTGTGGGAGTATGAGCTTTCCCAATGAGGGGGGTGGAGAAACCATTAGTAAACTCCAAGTATAAATAAAGTTGGCCAGTTTGGAACCAGCAGGAAGCAGTGTGCAGCAAGGGGAGTTGCTGCTGCTGTTATATATATATATATGTTATTGTAAATAAATGTTATTACCTTGTGCTGGATTCTTCGTGGCCCTCACAAAACTGGCGATGAGGGTTAAAGTGAATAGCTGTCTACACTGCTGAAGCCACCGCCCTGGATTTTTGTTAGATACAGGTTGGAAGTTGTTTTCTATTATACCATGCCTCTGTACGGACGTTTGGATGTTTTTGATGCTGCGCTGGAAAGCTGGACCCAGTACGCACAACGGATGCGTTACTATTTCCGGGCAAATAATATCATCGAAAACGAGCGCCAGGTGGTCATATTGCTCACCGCCTGCGGCCCGCATACGTTTGGGGTGATTATGAGCCTTACGTACCCAGCTGCGCCGGACACCAAAACGTTTGATGAACTTGTGAATATAGTGGGGCAACATTTAAACCCAACCCCGTCCCCGATAGTCCAGCGTTGCCGGTTTAATACCGCTGAGAGAACCACTGGAGAATCCGTTGCCGATTTTCTATCCAGGCTACGCAGGATTGCGGAGTACTGTGACTATGGTGAGACCTTGTCATAAATGTTATGCGACTGTTTGGTTTGCGGTATTAACAATGCGGCCACCCAGAGAAAGTTATTAGCTGAGCCAACATTGACTTTTCAACAGGCCATTCAAATAGTATTGTCCCGAAAGAGCGCAGAACGAGGAGTGCAGGAGCTACAAGGAATGGAAGTGCATGTGTTGGGGCGCAACCCTTTCCGTCCGAAAACGTCCCCCCGCACTCCTGCAGTACCTTGGGCGAGGCATGTCCGGACCGACGCCAGTGGCCGTCGGACATTCCTCCCCGAAGGGAGCCTTCTTCAGAACCAATAGATGAGGAGCCATGTCCGTGTCAGACTTGTAGGCGCCGACCCCGTCGCGGACGCCGGTCCTGGGGGCGCCAGAGGCGCCGTCATTCCGACCAAAACTTGGACCAGCCCAGGAGTCATTCCATGTGAATGAACCTGCGGCGACTACTCCTGAGGGCGTGGAGATGGAGGACAACTGCCTGCAGCTGCATTGTGTGGCAGATCCCCGTGTGGCCCCCATTAAGGTGACAGTATGGGTCAATGGTCACCCGCTTGAGATGGAGTTGGACACTGGCGCAGCGGTCTCCGTGATCACCCAGAGGACATTCGACCACATCAAGCAGGGTATACAGACCCTTACATTAACCGTCTCACAGGCCAGGTTGGCCACCTACACGGGGGAACCACTGGACATTGCAGGAACTACAATGACCCCTGTTGTTTATGGACGCCAGGAGGGGTGTTCCCCACTTATCGTGGTGCGCGGCCATGGGCCCAGCCTGTTGGGTCGGGACTGGTTGCGCCATTTGCGGTTGCAATGGCAGCACATCCTCCAAACAGTTTCTGAAGGGTTGACTGAGGTGCTAGGACGATACCCAGATGTATTCCAGCCTGGTTTGGGGAAAATAAAAGGGGCCGTAGCCCGTATCCAAGTTGAACCAGGAGCCACGTCGTGCTATTTCCGGGCGTGCCCGGTGCCTTACGCCTTGCTCGAGAAGGTAGAAGGGGAGCTCACTCGTTTGGAGAGTTTGGTATCATCAGGCCCGTCTGTTTTGCTGACTGGGCAGCACCAATTGTACCTGTAATGAAGCCAGATGCCACAGTTTGCTTGTGTGGCGACTATAAACTTACAGTGAATATGGCTTCCCGAGTCGACCGATATCCAATGCCTCGCATAGAGGATCTCTACGCGAAGCTTGCAGGTGGACTCTCCTTCACAAAATTAGATATGAGTCACGCCTACCTACAGTTGGAGCTGGACCTTGCCTCCCGACCATATGTAACGATTAATACACACCGGGGCCTGTATGAATATATACGGTTGCCCTTTGGAGTATCCTCTGCCTGCGCTATTTTTCAACGTGTTATGGAGGGCATTTTGAGAGGTTTACCATGTGTTGCTGTCTACTTAGATGACGTTTTGATTACAGGGACGTCGGAGCAGGAACATTTGGAAAATCTGGATGCTGTCCTTAGACGCTTTTCGGAGGCTGGAGTCCGTTTACGTCGCACAAAGTGCGTATTTCAGGCAAAGGAAGTAGTCTACCTAGGTTATCGGGTGGACCGTGAAGGTTTGCACCCCGTCGCAGAGAAGGTGCGTGCAATTCAACATGCCCCCGCCCCGACTGACACTTCGCATCTTCGTTCTTTTCTCGGTCTCGTAAACTATTACGGGAAGTTCCTCCCCAATCTGGCAACTAAGCTGGCCCCGTTGCACCTTCTGCTAAAGAAAAATCACACCTGGGTTTGGGGCGCTTTCCGGCGGGTAAAGCAACAATTGTCGTCGTCTGGGTTACTAACACACTATGATCCTGGAAAGCCTTTGCTCGTCACATGTGACGCATCCCCGTATGGTATTGGGGCCATCCTGTCCCACAAGATGGAGAACGGGGCCGAGTGACCGATAGCTTTCGCCTCCCGCACATTGACTGCAGCGGAGAAAAAGTACGCGCAGTTCGAGAAGGAGGGCCTGGCAGTGGTTTTTGCGGTGAAACGCTTCCACCAGTACGTGTATGGCCGCCAATTCACTATCGTGACTGATCATAAGCCTCTGCTGGGACTTTTCAGAGAGGATAAGCCAATACCGCCCATTGCTTCCGCACGGATCCAGCGCTGGGCTTTGTTGCTTGCTGCATACGAGTATTCTCTGGAGCACAAACCAGGAACGCAGATAGCAAATGCCGACGCACTGAGCCGATTGCCTTTATCAACCGGCCCCATGTCGACCCCTCAAGACCGGTGAGGTGGTTGCAACCCTAAATTGTATGGACACCTTGCCTGTCACGGCATCACAGATCCGTGAGTGGACCCAGACGGAGCCAGTCCTGTCAAAGGTTCGGCACATAGTCCTGTATGGTGGGCAGCATAGACAACTCCCACGCGAGTTGCGGGCATTTTCCTCCAAGCTGTCAGAATTCAGCGTGGAAGACGGCATCCTCTTGTGGGGGACGCATGTGATTGTCCCGGAAAAAGGCCAGGAGCTGATACTAAGAGACTTGCACAATGGGCATCCAGGTGTGACCAAAATGAAAATGTTGACCCGGAGTTATGTCTGGTGGCCAGGCCTCGACACCGACATTGAGAAGATGGCCCAAAACTGCTCCATTTGCCAGGAGCATCAGAAGCTTCCGCCGGCCGCACCCCTACATCACTGGGAATGGCCAGGGCGACCTTGGGCACGCTTGCATGCAGATTTCGCAGGCCCTTTTCTAGGATCCATGTTCCTTCTATTAATCGACGCCCAGTCTAAATGGCTAGAGGTGCATAAGATGCAGGGGACAACGTCCTGCGCAACAATTGAAAAGATGCGTTTGTCCTTTAGTACGCCTGGCCTCCCGAGGTGCTGATCACGGATAACGGCACTCCACTCACGAGTGAGGAGTTTGCGAGGTTCATGAAGATGAATGGCATACGCCATATCCGCACTGCCCCTTACCACCCGGCTTCAAATGGGTTGGCAGAGCGCGCAGTGCAGACATTCAAAAGAGGCGTAAAGAAGCAGTCTTCCGGATCAATGGACACGAGACTGGCTCGCTTTTTGTTTACGTATAGGACCACCCCCCATGCGGTGACTGGGGTAGCTCCCGCAGAACTCATAATGGGCCGGAGACTTCGCACCTGCCTTAGTATGGTTTTCCCGGACATTGGCGCGAACGTACGCCGCACACAAGAACGGCAGGGACAGGGATTTTCTCAGCATCGGCCGATTCGGCAGTTTGCGCCCGGTGACTCAGTGTTCATTCGGAATTTTGCTGGTGGTGCCTAGTTGGGTCCTGGCGTAATCTTTCACCAAACGGGCCCTATATCTTACCAGGTGCAAGCCCAGGGTCATCGCCAGCGCAAACATGTAGCCCACGTTCGGTCCAGAAGACTATCCCCATCAAAGATTCCCCGCCCCCGGAGCTCATTTCTACAGCCGCAGAGACCAGAGACAAGGGAAGGTAGTCCTCACAATATTCCACTGGGGCCTCACTCAAAGCCTGCGTAGGTTGTTACAGAACCAAATGGAGATAGAGACGCTGACATGACGGAGGCAGCAGACTCTGACTCAGAGATGGAGACACAGGACGCATCAGAGGGGGAATCCTCGGGACCACGGGCCGTGTGGATGTACAACCGTTATGCCGTTCATCACGGAAGCGCCGGTCTCCGTCTCGTTACACGCCGCCTGATCCAGCGCCGCATGCAAATGGTGTCCGGCCTGCGGCAAAACGAGTCCGACGCCCTCCTTCGCCAGGGTCTTCGGTGGATTCCTTGGACTTTGGGGGGGGAGGGATGTTATAACCTGTCTGCTTACCATTGGCTGGGGACTAATGACAATCCCACAATCCTGTGGGAGTATGAGCTTCCCCAATGAGGGGGGGGGGGGGGCGGAGAAACCATTAGTAAATTCCAAGTATAAATAAAGCTGGCCAGTTTGGAACCAGCAGGAAGGAGTGTGCAGCAAGGGAAGTTGCTGCCGCTGTTATATATATATGTTATTGTAAATAAATGTTATTACTTTGTATCCTTAAAACTCGTGCTGGATTCTTCGTGGCCCTCACAAAAGTCACAATCTCCCCAGCTGTTCCTCCTTTAAGATGCTCTGAGAACTTACGCTCTCAATCAAGCTTGCGCCATCTGTTTAACAAATCCCTATATGACTCCATATCAAGTTTATCTATAATGCCTCTGCGAACTGCTTATTAAGATAAGCTGTGACACAAAGGCTACCTGTTTTTGTTTGTTGACCCCTGGCCTAATTAAACAATTATTTGTTTCATCATTTTTGAAAGCTGCACAGCATCAATTCATTGTTAAATTACATTATAAGGAGTGATCCAATCTACCCTACAATGCAACTTGTGTTAGATTTCCAGAATCTAAGGCGTTACAGATTGTGAAAGCGTATCAGAATAGAAGTGCTTCACATTGAATGGGCAGTCTATGGAGTAGACTCCCAAGGGATCAGTGAAAGCAATTGATATTGATTGATTAACATAGTAATTAAACATAGGAAATAGGAGCAGGAGTAGGCCATTCGGCCCTTTGAGACTGCACCGACCCTCTGAAAGAGCACCCTATACCCCGCCCAGCCCTTTAACCCCCCGCATTGATCATGGCCGATCCACCTAACCTGGTCATCTTTGGACACTATGGGGCAATTTAGCATGGCCAATCCACCTAACCTGTACATCTTTGGACA
Organism: Scyliorhinus torazame; assembly: GCF_047496885.1. Lineage (NCBI taxonomy): Eukaryota > Metazoa > Chordata > Chondrichthyes > Carcharhiniformes > Scyliorhinidae > Scyliorhinus > Scyliorhinus torazame. Next base: position 38,160,533 of record NC_092715.1, on the reverse strand, counting down.
CTATGGGGCAATTTAGCATGGCCAATCCACCTAACCTGTACATCTTTGGACACTATGGGGCAATTTAGCATAGCCAATCCACCTAACCTGTACATCTTTGGACTGTGGGAGGAAACCATGCAGACACAGGGAGAACATACAAACTGCACACAGTCACCGAAGCCGGAATTGAACCGGAGTCCCTGGCATTGTGCTGCAGCAGTGCTAACCATTGTGCCTCCATGCTGATCAACCAACTCAGTAACCTATACCTGCTTTCCGCCATATCCTTCGATCCCTTTACCCCAAGAGCTACACCTAGCTCCTTTTTGAAAACATACAATGTTTTGGCCTCAACTGCTCTTTGCAGAAGGGAATTCCACAGGCTCACCACTCTCTGGATGCAGAAATTTCTCCTCATCTCCGTCCTAAATGGTCTTCCCCCATCCTCAGACTGTGACCCCTGGTTCTGGACACGCCCACCATCAGAAACATCCTTCCTGCATCTACCCTGTCTAGTCCTGTTAGAATTTTATAGGTTTCTATGAGATCCTCGCTCATTCTTCTGAACTCCAGCGAACATGATCCTAACCGATGCAACCTTTCCTCGTATGTCAGTCTTGCCACCCCAGGAATCAGTCTGGTGAACATTCGCTGCACACCCGCTAGAGCAAGAACATCCTTCCTCAGACAAGGAGACCAAAACTGCACACAATATTCCAGGTGTGGTCTCACCAAGGCCCTGTATAATTGCAGCAAGACATCCTGGCTCCTGTACTCGAATCCTCTCTTTATGAAAGCCGACATACCATTTGCCTTACCGCCTGCTACACCTGCATGCTTACTTTCAGTGACTGGTTTCTGTGCGAGCAGCCAATGTGGCTGACTCCAAACACTTTCCGAGGGCAGTGGATCTAACTCCAGCACACATTCATCGTCAGAATGAAATCCTTTTTTTGTGGACACTTTCTCCTGAGGTGGACATGCCAATCTGGGAATTTTCCCAATTCCCATTCCCTCCCTTGAAGATGAAAATCCAGCCCAACAATGGTATTGGCTTCTCTCTACTCTACTTGTTGGGAGCCAAAGATGATTTCCGTAATGAGCTCTTGGCATCTAACGTTAGCTTTTATTCTGCCTGGACTGTGGAATGGAAACAGCAAGGACATGAAGTTAAATCAATGCCAGAGCAGTGGGAGACACGCGAAAAGAAGCTACAGAGGGTTCAGAAGATTTTACCATCAAGATAAAGAAAGTGACTTACAAATTTAGACCCCTTAGGATGCCAAAGAGTATATTGAGTAGGATAAGGCAAAAAAAGGCTTATGTTGTGTTTTGTGGCTCTGAGATATGCAGAGATGACACCAGTTTCTATGATTGAACAGGAGTTTATTTACAATGCTTTAAAATGTTTGCAGTCATATGTTTACTGGTGGCTTTTAATTTTTCTTTGTGAGTAACCACAACCAGGGTTAATGAGCATCACATAGAACAGAGAAGGGTTTCCTCCGGGTGCTCCGGTTTCCTCCCACAAGTCCCGAAAGACGTGCTTGTTAGGTGAATTGGACATTCTGAATTCTCCCTCAGTGTACCCGAACAGGCGCCGGAGTGTGGCGACGAGACGATTTTCACAGTAACTTCATTAATGCAAGCCTACTTGTGACAATAGTAAAGTTTATTATTAGAAGCATTAACTGATACACATAGTCCCAGATGACGATAGGCTGCTTTCCCCTTTGAGGGGGAGAACTGACTGGCGGTATTTTAACTTGAGGATCACCACACCTCAGGAAGCAGCAAGGCCTACATGAATAGCCTCAGGTGATACAGGAATTGAACCCACGCTGTTGGCCGCATTCTGCATTGTGGCCCAGCTGCCCAGCCAACAGAGCTAAACCGCTAGATATACATAATCAAACACTGAACAACTGAACACTACATATGTCAGATGCCAAGAGTCTGTAATTCTCTGCGAGTGGGGAAATGATACATTTGGCATTGGGTTATCATGGCCGGAAATCTTTGGTCATTGCGATTCAATTTTCCTGCTGGCAGCTCACCCGTCGGCGGGTTTTGCGGTGTGGGGGGTTCGGGTTACAATGAGACATCCCATTGACAATCGGTGAGAAGATAGAATCCCGCTGCCAGCGAACGGCGCGCGGCCGAGAAACACGGGGCTGGTGGGCCGGAGTATCCCGCCCAGTGCATTAAACACTAACTGTTGCCATGATGGGTGCAAGTGTAATAATAATAATAATAACTTATTGTCACAAGTAGGCTTCAATGAAGTTACTGTGAAGAGCCCCTAGTCGGCACATTCTGGCGCCTGTTCGGGGAGGCTGGAACGGGAATTGAACCTGCGCTGCTGCCTTGTTCTGCATTACAAGCCAGCTATTTAGCCCAGTGTGCTAAACCTATTGTAAGAACTATACGCTAATGTCCTCTCCTGTATTACTTTTTATTCTTCAGGACAGAGGTCTTGAGGATCTTGGAAATTAAATAGCTGCTGATTATTCCCACACCGCTTTAAGTATTTATTTAAATGTAATAAACCGTAATGTCCCAGTTTATTCCAGCCCAGTGCAATCAGAGAGAATTCTGGATCATGGTTAGGGGTGAAGTAACGACTTTGAGTGAATGTTTTGTTTCCAAATGCAGGAATGTGACATGTGCAATGTCAGGTGATGTTATGTAACGGTGAGTTATAAAGCAATGAATTTGTAGCTTCAGTTGAAGAGCTGGATGTAGATCATGACAGCTGCCACAGTGAATTTCTGTTCAGAGTGGAGACATGGTAGCTCCTCGCTCTCCGCTTCATTTAATGTGTTGGAACAGCCGAGTAAATTACTAGAAAAATGGAATATGAAAAGCGAAATTTTGAAAGTGTCTTGAGGTCCTCTTCATTTGTGTGCCTTGGCAAACGTGGCATTTATTGTCCATTCTCCATAGAATCCCTGCAGTGTAGAAGGAAGCCATTCGGCCCAGTGAGTGCAGCAACCCTCTGAAAGAGCTCTCAACCTAGATCCGCTCCCACACCCTATCCCCGTAACCCTGCGCATTGATCAATGACAGTCCAACTAACCTGCATATCCCTGGACACTAAGGGGCAATTTCTAGCCAATCCACCTGATCTGCACATCTTTAGACTGTGGGAGGAAACCAGAGCATCAGGAGGAAACACACGCAGACAAGGGCCCCTGGCACTATGAGTCAGCAGTGCGATCCACAGTACCATTGTGCCGTCCATTCTCACTTGCCCTGAGCTTGATAGAACTGAGTAGCTTGCTGGACCATTATGGCATCCACTTGAGTGTGGTTCTGGAGTCACCTATAGGTCAGAGCACGTAAGTGTGGCTGGTTTCTTTTCCTAATGGACATGAGTGAAGCTGCTTTTTTTAAATAGTGACAATATGCTAGCTTCAAGTTCACTTTTACTGACACTAGATATTTATGGCTAGCACCGTTGCTTCACAGCGTCAGGGACCTGGGTTCGATTCGCGGCTTGGGTCACTGTCTGTGCGAAGCCTGCACATTCCCCCCGTGTTTGCGTGGGTTTCCTCCGGGTGCTCTGGTTTCCTCCCACAGTCCAAAGATGTTCAGCCTAGGTAGATTGGCCAAGCTAAATTGCCCTCAGTGTCCAAAAAGGTGGGGTTACTGGGTTACGGGGATAGGGTGGAGGTGTGGACTTAAGTAGGGTGCTCTTTCCAAGGGCCGGTGCAAACCTGATGGGCCGAATGGCCTCCTTCTGCACTGTAAATTCTATGATTGTAAATTCTATGATTACCAGATTACTTTTAAGTAAGCCACAAGCAAAGGAGATTTGACAGAGGTGTACAAGGTTTTAGCAGGTTCATATAAGGTAGATAAAGAAAAGTCGTTCCTATTAGTTAATGATACCAAGGACCAAGGGGCACAGATTTAAGGTTTTGGGCAAGAGAAACAAAGGGATTGTGAGGAACAAATATTGTGTAGTGAGTAGTCATGACCTGGAACACACAATAGAGATGATCAATGATTTCAAAAGGAAATTGGTTCAGATGTTGTGGATGAACCTGTATGGCGAGGGGGATACGGTAGGTGAATGGCGCTGACGGGATTGCCGCACAGGGGACCAACATGGACTCCTTGGGCCAAATGGCCTGCTTTGTGCTGTGAATGATCCTGTGACTAAATGCTCAATCTTCCGTGTTGGCATTTGAAGTACTCGGCTGAAATTTTCCGACCCTTGCCACTGGCGGGATATTCCAGTTCCGTTGATGGTGAACCATCTGCGGTGTGTTTCCTGGTGGTGGAGGGTGGGGGCAGTCAAGACGTTAATGGCGCCTCCAGAAAATAGGCCGTCGGTGGGGGATGGGTGGGAAAGGGAGGGGAGACGGTGGGGTGGGTGGGGGGGGGGGGGGGGGGGAGGAGAGACCCCGGTCCTCTTCTCGAGGCTATCAGTCCAATCGCACAGTGGTTACCTCTGCAAGCTAAAACTCTCAACTATTGATGACTGTGTCAGAATTATACTTGTGTAATTATATCTCCATGGTAACCTAGCTTTTTGGATATTTTTGGAGAAGATGAAGAAAACTGTGTCACATTTCATCATTGTTTGATTTGCAAAAAAAGTATTGCAATGAGGCGCCTCACACAGAACAATCAGGATTAAAATGGTAAATCGGTTTCTAAATTGAATTTCACAGACATTTTATTTAATATTCGGCTCCGCCAGTTCATTTTGACTGTCACTCTTAGCAAGGCTAATTGAGCTTTCCCAAGGTTTAAAGCGAAGTTATTAACACGAGTGCTGCGGGGTGTGAGGAGCAGGGAGTCGCACTGCAATTGCAATTCGTGTTTTGCCTCCCTTTGTTCACCTGCATGTTTGAAGCAACAGCTTTCTGACTCAAACTGGCTTCCCAATCTCTCCTTCTCCCCTTTTCCGTCTATTTGTTGCGACAGGAGGGGAGGTGAGAGGATTGGCAAGCATTTTTTTTTTCTCCTGATCCAAAAATCACAGCTTCTTCAAATGCAGAGGATAAATCTGTCACACTCTCATGCGCCATCTGTTTTCTCCAGTTACGTCAGTCTTGGTGAAAGATGACAGAGCTGCTCACCCTCATTATGGTCAGGTTAAAAATGTTGTGCTCCGGGAGGAAAGAAGCCTCCAAATAGAGTCCCCTGAGAGGGACTATTCAGCCTTCGAAGCAGCATGAAAAAGTATGCAAGGCATATTTTCACAGGAGTATAGTTCCCTAATTTAGCTCTTGTCATTTTCTAATCGCACGTTATATCAACCACTTACTATACAGGATAATTTTGGTATCTGCTGAAGTGCGCCACATTTCAAGAATGGTTAGACACTGAAGCGAAAGTGTGCTAATTTTTACAATTCCTCTGATAATGAAGTGGCCCAGATCCACGTCAAGCCAGACCAGGGCAACATCCATGCTTGGCCCGCTATGCGGCAGATCATGACAGTGTCACACAATGACCATATCGAGAGAGAGAGCGAGAGAGACACTGTGAAGGAATTAGGGGTTATAAAATTTAAACAAAGAGTGATTCCATGGATTAGAAAGAGTGATAATATGAAGTCAGGATTAACATTTAAAAGCAGAGTTCATCTGCTGGATTTAGAAGTTCATAAACATGCCTTGCCATAATTATGTGCTTAAGGACACCAACATCCTACGGCATAAGATATGGAAAATCATCTAATACAAAGCAGTTCCTGACAAACCGGATACTGCTCCCTGCAAATCATGGATACATTGAGATTGTCCATTATTTCCTATTTTTGTTTTGGATTCAAGCATCTGCAGTAATTTGCTTTGATGGATACATTACCTCACAGATACATTGATTGTAAGCTAGTACAATCTAACGATGGACAACTTTAAATTTTAAGCATGCCCCTGAATTACCTGTCATCTAAATCTGGGAAAATTAGTTTGAATCATAAGAGGCAAGAAAGCTACCACCATCTACATTTCTCAGTACTATTAGTATACAGTTATAACAATATTAGGCGGGAACTGAAGAACATAGATTGGGGGCGGATGTTTGAGGGCAAATCAACATCTGACATGTGGGAGGCTTTCAAGTGTCAGTTGAAAGGAATACAGGACAGGCATGTTCCTGTGAGGAAGAAAGATAAATACGGCAATTTTCGGGAACCTTGGATGACGAGTGATATTGTAGGCCTCGTCAAAAAGAAAAAGGAGGCATTTGTCAGGGCTAAAAGGCTGGGAACAGACGAAGCCTGTGTGGCATATAAGGAAAGTAGGAAGGAACTTAAGCAAGGAGTCAGGAGGGCTAGAAGGGGTCATGAAAAGGCATTGGCAAATAGGGTTAAGGAAAATCCCAAGGCTTTTTACACTTACATAAAAAGTAAGAGGGTAGCCAGGGAAAGGGTTGGCCCACTGAAGGATAGGCAAGGGAATCTATGTGTGGAGCCAGAGGAAATGGGCGAGGTACTAAATGAATACTTTGCATCAGTATTCACCAAAGAGAAGGAATTGGTAGATGTTGAGTCTGGAGAAGGGGGTGTAGATAGCCTGGGTCACATTGTGATCCAAAAAGACGAGGTGTTGGGTGTCTTAAAAAATATTAAGGTAGATAAGTCCCCAGGGCCGGATGGGATCTACCCCAGAATACTGAAGGAGGCTGGAGAGGAAATTGCTGAGGCCTTGACAGAAATCTTTGGATCCTCGCTGTCTTCAGGGGATGTCCCGGAGGACTGGAGAATAGCCAATGTTGTTCCTCTGTTTAAGAAGGGTGGCAGGGATAATCCCGGGAACTACAGGCCGGTGAGCCTTACTTCAGTGGTAGGGAAATTACTGGAGAGAATTCTTCGAGACAGGATCTACTCCCATTTGGAAGCAAATGGACGTATTAGTGAGAGGCAGCACGGTTTTGTGAAGGGGAGGTCGTGTCTCACTAACTTGATAGAGTTTTTCGAGGAGGTCACTAAGATGATTGATGCAGGTAGGGCAGTAGATGTTGTCTATATGGACTTCAGTAAGGCCTTTGACAAGGTCCCTCATGGTAGACTAGTACAAAAGGTGAAGTCACACGGGATCAGGGGTGAACTGGCAAGGTGGATACAGAACTGGCTAGGCCATAGAAGGCAGAGGGTAGCAATGGAGGGATGCTTTTCTAATTGGAGGGCTGTGACCAGTGGTGTTCCACAGGGATCAGTGCTGGGACCTTTGCTCTTTGTAGTATATATAAATGATTTGGAGGAAAATGTAACTGGTCTGATTAGTAAGTTTGCAGACGACACAAAGGTTGGTGGAATTGCGGATAGCGATGAGGACTGTCTGAGGATACAGCAGGATTTAGATTGTCTGGAGACTTGGGCGGAGAGATGGCAGATGGAGTTTAACCTGGACAAATGTGAGGTAATGCATTTTGGAAGGGCTAATGCAGGTAGGGAATATACAGTGAATGGTAGAACCCTCAAGAGTATTGAAAGTCAAAGAGATCTAGGAGTACAGGTCCACAGATCACTGAAAGGGGCTACACAGGTGGAGAAGGTAGTCAAGAAGGCATACGGCATGCTTGCCTTCATTGGCCGGGGCATTGAGTATAAGAATTGGCAAGTCATGTTGCAGCTGTATAGAACCTTAGTTAGGCCACACTTGGAGTATAGTGTTCAATTCTGGTCGCCACACTACCAGAAGGATGTGGAGGCTTTAGAGAGGGTGCAGAAGAGATTTACCAGAATGTTGCCTGGTATGGAGGGCATAAGCTATGAGGAGCGATTGAATAAACTCGGTTTGTTCTCACTGGAACGAAGGAGGTTGAGGGGCGACCTGATAGAGGTATACAAAATTATGAGGGGCATAGACAGAGTGGATAGTCAGAGGCTTTTCCCCAGGGTAGAGGGGTCAATTACTAGGGGGCATAGGTTTAAGGTGAGAGGGGCAAAGTTTAGAGTAGATGTACGAAGCAAGTTTTTTACGCAGAGGGTAGTGGGTGCCTGGAACTCACTACCGGAGGAGGTAGTGGAGGCAGGGACGATAGGGACATTTAAGGGGCATCTTGACAAATATATGAATAGGATGGGAATAGAAGGATACGGACCCAGGAAGTGTAGAAGATTGTAGTTTAGTCGGGCAGTATGGTCGGCACGGGCTTGGAGGGCCGAAGGGCCTGTTCCTGTGCTGTACATTTCTTTGTTCTTTGTTCTTTGTACTATGTTTGCTCAGAGGATGTTGCCCAGTTCAACTTACTTCCTGCTGGTTCAGCTATTTTATGATACAGATATTGGAACCTTAGGGTGATTTAGAATAATAGAATCTCTACAGTGCAGAAAGAGGCCATTCGGCCCATCGAGCCTGCACCAACCCTTGGAAAGAGCACCCTACCCATGCCCATACCCCGACCCTATAACCCAGTAATCCCACCTAACCTTTTTGGACACTAAGTGGGAACTTAGCATGGCCAACCCACCTAATCTGCACATCTTTGGACTGTGGGAGGAAACTGGAACACCCGGAGGGAACCCACGCATACACGGGGAGATCGTGCAAACCAGACAGTGAGCCTAGGCTGGAATTGAACCTGGGTACCTGGTGCTTTGTGGCAACCATGCTAACTACTATGCCACCGTGAATTCACTTCAATATCTCGAACAGTAAAGATATTTGCTATTGTAGTGTAACAAAAATTGTCCTCTCCTCAACTGGGATAGAAGTATCTCGCTAGGCTCTTTAACTTTCTCAAGGATTTAATGTAAGCGAGTCCCAGGATTTTGAACCAGTGCAGTGAAGGAATGGTGATATAGCTTCAAGGAAGATATGTGGCTTGGAGGGGAGTTTGTATAACCCATGTGCCTACTGCCTTGACCTTTTTGGTGATAGAAGTTGCTGGTTTGGAATGCAACTTTGAAGGAACCTTGGCATGTTTCTGCAGTGCACCTTGTAAACACTGATGCCACTGTGCAGCAATGATGGAGGAAGTGAATGTTTAATGTGGTGAGCGGGGTGCAAATCAAGCAGGCTACTTTGTCTTGGATGGTGCCGAGTTTCTGGAGTACTTCTGGGGTCACATTAAGTGAGGCATATGTAGCATATTCTGTCACACTCTTGGCATGTGCCTTGTAGATGGTGGCCAAGCTTTAGAGAGCCAGGTGGTGAGTTACTCATAGAATTCCCAGCCTCTGACCTGCTTCTTGTTGCCATAATATTTATATGAATGGTCCAGTTTGGTTTCTGGTCAATGGTACCACCAAGGATGGCGGGGGATTAATTGACGGTAACAGCATTAAATGACAACGGATTCAATTCTCTCTTGTTCGAGATGGTTATTGTCTGGCACGTGTCTCTGTTAAGTAATGGGTTAAGAGACATTCCAAATTAGTTGTCTCATTTATGTTAAGTATCCAATCATTGACACTCATATGTAAAGGGGCTCCAGGTGACCTTTGTGTCAGGTGATGTGATGTTAGAGTTTTGTGCAGAGCTTGTTGAAGTAAATTAAAGGAAAAGGAGCAGAACCTTTGACTCTTTATACAACAGCAACTAAATGTATAACAGTCTGGTCGCAGAGGACGGTTGCTGTGCAAATGTGAAGGGTTGAAAGATTCAACTTTTCCAGCCCAAACCAAGGAGTGAGTGAGAAGAAAAAAAACCCAAAGATATATGGCTGAACCTAGGATAAAGATGGCTGGATATGACTACCCCACCTTATTTTCTGAAAGGGGAACGTACGACCAATTGAGAAGTGCAGTAATTATGTGGACTAAGGTAACTGCCTTGGAAAGAGAAAACAAGGTATGGCATTGGTTCTTTCTCTACCTTATGACAGTAAAATCCAGAGCAAAGCATTTTCTGAGCTGGAATTGGAGGAGTTAGACCCAGAAGAAGGTCTGCAGACTCTATTACGTTATATGGATAAGATTTCTAAGAAGGATGACTTGTTAAATGTGTATGAAGCATGGTCGTATTTTGATAGGTTCTGGAAAATAGAGGAATTCTCCATGAAAGACTATATAATGGAATTTGGCAGACTATATAAAAGGCTGCAGAAACACAACCTGGAATTTCCACAGTCTGTGTTGGCCTTTAAACTACTTGACTGTGCTGGAGTGAGCAACATGGATAGGGTCCTAGTTTTGACAGGAGTTCAGTTTGCGGATAAGGATACCTTATTCGATCAGATGACAGAAGCTTTAAAAAAGTTTCTGGGGAAACATTTGATTCCAATGGCTCTGGTGGTCCAAATAGGTCAGCCTGCAATAAAGCAGAATATTGATGATACACTACTAACAGGATGGCGAAATCGTATGGCTACAAACAGGTTCCAAGACTATAGAAGGAGATCGGGACCGAATATTATGAAGACAGAAACCCAGTTAGAACCTACAATAGGAAGATGAACCCCAGAAATGCACGGGACATGATAAATCGATGTTTTCAATGTGACTCTCAATACCATTATGCTTTCAACTGTCCAACACGTTATAATAGAGTGTTTGAAGCGACACATGACATGGAAGAGTCAGCAGAAGAAAAAGATAGTGACCAGAAAGAAGGCATTGTCCTATTAACAAGCAGTTTTACAACGGTAATGAGGGTGTTGGTTGCAGAATCCTTCAATTGTGTTGTATTGGACAGTGGCTACACATCTACTGTGTGTGGAAGTGATTGGTTAAAATGTTACCTGGACTCCTTGAACGCTGAAAATCGTAACAAGGTTAAGGAACTTGAAAGTTCCACAAGTTTCAGGTTTGGGGATAATAGTACTCTGAAGTCGCTGAAAAGAGTGGTGATCCCTTGCAATATTGCCGGAGTGAATCATTTCATTAGCACGGATGTTGTATCAAGTGAGATACCTTTGCTTCTGAGCAGACCGTTGATGAAGAAAGCACACATGAAACTGGATATGGAACAGGATAAGGCAACAGTTTTTGGAAAGACGGTGGACTTACAATTTACACAGTTGGGACACTATTGTATTCCATTACTGACAAATAATATTTCAGTAAGAAGTCTTACAACACCAGGTTAAAGTCCAACAGGTTTGTTTCAAACACTAGCTTTCGGAGCACTGCTCCTTCCTCAGGTGACCTCCGAGGCTGTTAAGTAATGGGTTAAGAGACATTCCAACTAGTTGTCTCATTTATATTAAGTATTCGATAATTGATACTGATATGTAAAGGGGCTTCAAGGGGCCTTTGTGTCAGGTGATGTGATGTTCGAGTTTTGTGCAGAGTCTGTTGAAGTAAATTAAAGGTGTTTGTGGAAAAGGAGCAGAACCTTTGACTCTTTATACAACAGCAGATAAACGTCTAACAGCCTGGTCTGAATGATACTTGCCTCTTATCAGTCTAAGCCTAAGAAGTTCTTGTTGCATGCTGGTACGGACTGCTTCCCAAACTGTAGATTTGGGCGTCATACCGAACATTGTGTGCCAAAGCCGCCACCTACAAGTTCCCTTCCAAGTCACACACCATCCTCACTTTGAATGAAAGTACTTTTTCTTCATTGTCGCTGGGTCAAAATCACAGATCTTGCTTCTTAACAGAACTGTCGATGTACCTGCAAAAGATGGCTTTCTGCACTTCAAGAACACACTCAGCACCACATTCCCAAGGGCAATTAAGGATGGGCAACAAATACTGGATTTGCCAGTGACACCCACAGCCAATTGAATAATACAAAAACATCCAAGATACAGACCATGTTACTGCGAAAGCTGCCAAATGTACTTTTTCATCACCTTTTGAGAGCTGAATGGTGCCTAGTTGACCGAGATCCTGCTCAATCAGCTTAGACAGACACAAGAAAACACACACTGTCTGCTGTAACTCTATTTTATTTAGGTATTACAAACTTCAAAATCAATCACATAGAATATGACTCAGACTCACAGCTGAGCACTAGATATTACTCACACTCGTGAAAGAGGCTGGCCAGGTTACGCTCACTCAGTGTGGATATCTTCTCTCTGAGCTCAGGGTTCTTTCTCTGCAATGGTTGCTCCTAGGATTTTGCTGATGTTGTGTTCTGCTAGTTTATCCAGGTTCTGCTAGTGCCGAGACATGATGCACACATGCACCTGACCTGAGTCCTATTGTCTCATCAAGACTTCAACTCATAAATAGAAATAAACAAGATGCTCCTGTTTTAGCCAGGGTGATTGAATCAGGATCCATTGTCCTCCGAAACACTCATGTCAGATCAGCTATTCGTCAGTTATCAAGCTTGATAGCCTCTTTGTTTATTGTTCTTTCTGATGCAAAGTTGATCTTTACTGTCTCAAAGTTGGTTACATATCTGTAGCATCGTCTTTTGTCCTTTTGTGTTTAGCGATAATGAATGGCGGAGCAGGCTCGAAGGGCCAAAAGGCTTCCTCCTGCTCCTATCTTCTATGTATCTTTATGCATCTATGAAACCTATGTATCAGTGCACTGGAAGACCAAAAGGTTTCATAGATACATAGTGATACATAGAAGATAAGAGCAGGAGGAGGCCTTTTGGCTCTTCGAGCCTGCTCCGCCATTCATCACGATCATGGCTGATCATCCAACTCAATAGCCTAATCCTGCTTTCTCCCCATAGCCTTTGATCCCATTTTCCCCAAGTGCTATTTCCAGCCGCCTCTTGAATATATTCAAGGTTTCAGCATCAACTACTTCCTGTGGCAATGAATTCCACAGGCTCACCACTCTTTGTGTGAAGAAATATCTCCTTATCTCTGTCTGAAATGGGCACTTTCGGGAGATTAAAGAGCATCTTTCACTGATTTGACGGTCCTCCAGTTGTCAAGAACTTGAATAAAGCAGAGATTTAAGAATGGGACACAATAAAGATTAAAGAAGCTTGGATAAAAAATTTTTGTTCGGGCATCATTATCTGCTTGGAGGGCCGAAGGGCCATTTACCTGTGCTGTCTTTCCTTTGTTCTTTATTCTTACAACAATGTTTGAAGAATAAGATTAAAGAGGAACTGATAAGAGTGCAGCCGTCTGAAGGGGTTTTGAAATACGAGTTAACTTTGAAGCGAGATAAATAGATATTTACTGAAGTGAAATGGGGAACAATATAAGTATAGAATTCCAGGTGTTAAAACTGCAGAAGAGGTGAGTTCAATTACCACGCATGTGCTAAAATCCTGGATTCTAAAGTGAGTCGTTTAGATAGGAGGAGATCAAAAGGGAAAAATGCTACATCAGTAGCTGTGTAGATCTGTACTGTCAGGAGAGGTGGAAAGGAGAAAGAAAAGAAGCAGCTGAAAAACAGTTATGATCACAGCCGCACCCAGCTGAAAAGTGGAACTCTCCCAGAAAGCAGAATTCTAAGCTAGAAGCTGCCGATTTGCAAACCTTAGACGAGCATTATGCTGAACTGAAGAAAGCTTCCTAAACTTAAAGATAACTCGTGGGTGGTAACTATTTGCTGGATTTAGCTCATAGAGTCACACTGTAAGGGATGATTGGTTTGGGACAAGGGACATTTTTCAGAGTTCAGGGATGTAGATTGATGGGAACCAGGGTTAATTCCAGAAAACAGTGGATGTGTGTAGCCATTATTGTAGTTAAGTGTGCCTTGGTTTTATATTGCAGTCCTTCTTGCTGTGCATTTATACATGTTAATAAACATTCTTCTTTTTTTTAGCCATTACAACAAGACTGGACCTTTCCCTTACTGGTTTGCATATCTGTCCTAACACTATTCCACTATTCCAAACTTAAAAAAAACACTCTTAAGAACCCTTCCGGGTTTTGGGATACCCTTGTGTAAAAGATCAGCAGAAGAGCCAGAGGTGACACGAGGAAGTGTTTGAACACTTTCCTTATATCTCGCTGTCATGACACGGTGTCAGGTTATTCTTATGCTCATTAGCAAAGCCCCTTGGGGCATATTAAAGCTGAAATACAGTGCACGTTGTTGCCAGGAAAAAGGTGGTTAATCTGCCTGCTCTTTGATTCCCATTCCCATTGTGTCTAATTAGCTTTCATTCCACTCACAATGCTAACTCAAGTGGTCTCTGGTTATATCAGTAATAGATAAGATTATGATTCTTTTGATAATCTTCCTTTATTTTCTTTGCAATTACTGGTAATTCTTTGTCCAAAGTTGATGCCGGTATTTTAGAAGGAGGTGAAAATTAAATGCCTTGCTTTTTAAAAAAACATATCATTTTATTCCACATCCAAGGTACCTAGTGGTACTGAATGGCATTAGGGATAATACCTCTGTCATAATATACATCAGTACATTATGGTGCAATCACATACACACACTGATGGACATGCAGTAGGACCAACCAGCATACATAACACCGCAGCCAATCACCAGTGAGAGCACAAGCACTATAAAGACAGGGGACAGGAGAGTTCCCACTCATTCTAGTCGCAGCCAGCTCAGAGCACAGAGCTCACAGCCTGCAGCACAGACATTCACCATGTGCTGAGTGCCTCACCATAGCTAGTGATAGGAGAGGGTCCACAGTTAAGCTGGTATTGCTTATGCCCACATTTACAGTATGTTAGCATAGTTGAACAGTTAATAAAATAGCGTTACACCACTTCCAGCATTGTTGGCTTGTTTGTGAACCAGAACACCCAACATGACATGGTACAAGGAGTGGCTGCAATCTAGCACTTGTGAGACATACCTGCAACTTCTCAGCATTCCGGCATCTTACAGCATGGAGAACATCAACCCGCCGCCGCTCCGCATCGCTGGAAATCTCGGGGTAAATTGGAAGATATTTAAACAGCGCTGTGGTAATACCAGGTATTGCAGTACCTGAGAGGTGGATGCCCATTGGCTAGACCTAGGAGTCTACCATTGGCCAACGTACGTAGCTCTGCCCTGAGAGGCGGGGTAGAAGAACCAATGCTGTCCCAGCAGCCTTCACTTTCTGTATCGAAGCTGCTGGGTACAGTTCTCGCTAATTAAAGCCGATTAGTATGACTCTCCTTGTCTCACGAGTAATTGATTGTGTATCAATTTAATCAGCTATTACTTCTGAAAGGATGGACCTCCGCATCAAGCCGGAGTGCCTTCAGCTCAGTCCCCAAGCAGACAACTACGTTGCTATCTTCAAGCACTGGCTGGCGTGTTTTAAGAGCTTCGTCGACACGGCCGCCGACACCCCCACGGAAAGGCAAAAAATGCACATTCTACGCTCCTGAGTCAGCCCTGCAATCTACCCTCTGATCGAGGAGGCAGAGAATTATGCTGCAGCTATCGAGCTGCCAGAAGGACATTACATACGTCCTCTGAACCAGGTCTACGCCCGTCATCTGTTGGCAACTAGAAGGCAGAGCCCTGAAGAAACACTGGAAGACATCTATCGGGCTCTACTAGTGCTGGATCGGAACTGCGGCTGCCCACCAGTCACGGGGAACGAGCACACGGAACTTTAATTCGGGACGCTTTCGTGGCAGGTATGCCTTCCCCTGACATCTGCAGAAGGCTCCTTGAAATGGACACGCTGGGCCTCACTGAGGCACGGGCCCTGGCAGGGTCTATGGACTTTGCGTACAAAAACACACTGGCCTTTGCTCCCGGGCGCACGGCTCCCCCCTGGGCTGCGTGGCACCATGTCCCGGCAGCCCCCCAGACTTTCCCGCCTACCCCACAGGCCTGCGCCGCTAGATGGCCTGTTTTCGCCGCCGGCCAACGCTGCTTCTTCTGTGGCCAAGCGAATCACCCCGCGCGCGCTGCCCGGCCCGCACCGTCACCTGCAAAGGGTCTGGCAAGAAAGGCCACTATGTCGCGGTCAGCCAGGCCCGCGCCATGGCAGCGGTCGCTAGCGACTATCAGCAGCCTTTGTTCCAAGTCCCGGCCGTCCAAGGCCCACCGCCGCCCTCCTATCCCCAGGCAACGTGCGACCCACGGGCGCGGCCATTTTGCCTCCCGGCCACCACGCTGGATGGGTGGGCGCCGCCATTTTGTCCCTCGCCGACGCCATCTTCTGCATCCATGTGCGACCCGTGGCTGACGCCATCTTGGATGGGGCCTCAAGCCCCCAGCACTGCCGACTCCACATTGCCTGACCAGAACTCCCCCTTGCTGCAGCTGGCATCTGTTACTCTGGACCGGCCTCAAGCCCCCAGCACCGCCGACTCCACGCTGCCTGACCAGAACTCCCCCTTGCTACAGCTGGCCTCCGTTACCCGGGACCAGAGTCGGCCCCGGACGCTAGCGAAAGCCACCACAACGATAGCCATCAACGGCCACGCGACGTCGTGCCTGATCGATTCCGGGAGCACGGAAAGTTTCGTCCACCCCGACACGGTAAGGTGCTGTTCCCTTGTCAACCATACCGTAAACCAACGGATCTCCCTGGCCTCCGGGTCACACGCGGTGGAGATAAAGGGGTTCTGCCTAGCGAACCTCACTGTCCAAGGCAGGGAAATCCGCAATTTCCGCCTGTACGTTCTGCCGCACCTCTGCGCAGCCACCCTTCTTGGCCATCTGAAAAGCCTGACCTTTAAATTCGGCGGACCTATACCCCCCCCCCCCCCCCCTTACTGTCTGCGGCCTCGCGACCCTTAAGGTCAACCCGCCTTCCCTGTTTGCGAACCTCACCCCAGATTGCAAATCCGTCGCCACCAGGAGCAGACGGTACAGTGCCCAGGACCGGACTTTCATCAGGTCCGAGGTCCAAAGGCTGCAGAAGGAAGGGGCCATCGAAGCAAGCAACAGCCCCTGGAGGGCTCAAGTAGTGGTGGTAAAGACCGGGGAGAAACATAGGATGGTCATCGACTATAGCCAGACCATCAACCGGTTTATGTAGCTGGACGCGTACCCTCTCCCCCGTATAGCCGACCTGGTAAACAGGATCGCAATACAAGGTCTTCTCCACGGTGGATCTCAAGTCTGTCTACCACCAGCTGCCCCTCCGTCATGGGGACCGCCAGTACACAGCCTTCGAAGCAGATGGGCGGCTCTATCACTTTTTAAAAAAATATATTTTATTGAAAATTTTTGGTCAACCATCACAGTACATTGTGTATCCTTTACACAGTAATATAACAGTATAAATAACAATGACCTGTTTTATAAGCAAAGAATAAATAATATATAACAAAAACTAAAACTAATTGGCAACTGCCTTGTCTCAGATAAACACTCTCCAAAAATATGATTTAACAGTCCAATATACAATTATTTATAGCAACGACCTATACATACTATACATATATATTAATAACCCTGAGACTCCTTCTGGTTCCTCCCCCCCCCCCCCCCCCCCCCCGGGCTGCTGCTGCTGCCTTCTTCTTTTCCATTCCCTCTATCTTTCTGTGAGGTATTCGACGAACGGTTGCCACCGCCTGGTGAACCCTTGAGCCGATCCCCTTAGGACGAACTTAATCCGTTCCAGCTTTATAAACCCTGCCATGTCATTTATCCAGGTCTCCACCCCCGGGGGCTTGGCTTCCTTCCACATCAACAGTATCCTGCGCCGGGCTACTCGGGACGCAAAGGCCAAAACATTGGCCTCTCTCGCCTCCTGCACTCCCGGCTCTTGTGCAACCCCAAATATAGCCAACCCCCAGCTTGGTTCGACCTGGACCCCCACTACTTTCGAAAGCACCTTTGTCACCCCCACCCAGAACCCCTGTAGTGCCGGACATGACCGGAACATGTGGGTGTGATTCGCTGGGCTTCTCGAGCATCTCGCACACCTATCCTCTACCCCAAAAAATTTACTGAGCCATGCTCTAGTCATATGCGCCCTGTGTAACACCTTAAATTGAATCAGGCTTAGCCTGGCACACGAGGACGATGAGTTTACCCTACTTAGGGCGTCCGCCCACAGCCCATCCTTAATCTCCTCCCCCAGCTCTTCTTCCCATTTCCCTTTCAGCTCATCTACCATAATCTCCCCCTCGTCCCTCATTTCCCTATATATATCTGACACCTTACCGTCCCCCACCCATGTCTTTGAGATTACTCTATCCTGCACCTCATGCGTCGGGAGCTGCGGGAATTCCCGGCTCTATCACTTTTTAAGGGTTCCCGTAAACGGGGTCTCGGTCTTCCAGCGTGAGATGGACCGAATGGTTGACCGGTACGGCTTACGCGCCACGTTCCCATATCTCAATAACGTCACCATCTGCGGCCATGATCAGCAGGACCATGACACCAACCTCCGAAAATTTCTCCAGACCGCGAATCTCCTTAATCTGACCTCCAATAAGGAGAAATGCATGTTTAGCACAGACCGTCTAGCCATCCTAGGCTATGTAGTGCGAAATGGAGTAGGCCCCGACCCTGAACGCATGCGTCCCCTCATGGAGTTCCCCCTCCCTCACTGCCCCAAGGCTCTAAAGCGCTGCCTCATTTTTTTTAGCTATTATGCACAATGGGTCCCTAATTACGCAGACAAGGCTCGACCCCTGATCCAGTCCACAACCTTCCCCCTGTCGATGGAGGCCCGCCAGGCCTTCTGCCGCATCAAAGCGGACATCGCAAAAGCCACGATGCGCGCCATCGATGAGTCCCTCCCCTTCCAGATCGAGAGCGATGCGTCCGACGTAGCTCTGGTGGCCACCCTCAACCAAACGGGCAGGCCCGTGGCCTTCTTCTCCCGCACTCTCCATGCTTCCGAAATTCACCACTCCTCGGTCGAAAAGGAGGTCCAGGCCATAGTAGAAGCTGTGCGACATTGGAGGCATTACCTGGCCGGCAGGAGATTCACTCTCCCCACGGACCAACGGCCGGTGGCCTTCATGTTCGATAATGCACAGCGGGGCAAGATTAAGAACGACAAGATCTTGCGGTGGAGGATAGAACTCTCCACCTACAATTACGAGATCTTGTACCGTCCCGGGAAGCTGAACGAGCCGCCTGATGTCACCGCACAAGTAGGCCGCCTCTGAGCCCTCCACGAGGACCTCTGCCACCCGGGGGTCACTCGTTTCTTTCATTTCGTTAAGACCCGCAACCTGCCCTACTCCATCGAGGAGGTCAGGACAGTCACCAGGGACTGCCGAATCTGCGCGGAGTGCAAACCGCACTTCTACCGGCCAGAGAGAGTGCATCTGATAAAGGCTTCCCGCCCCTTTGAATGGCTCAGCATGGATTTCAAGGGCCCCATCCCCTCCACCGACCGCAACACGTATTTCCTGAACGTGATTGACGAACACTCCAGTTTCCCATTCGCCATCCCCTGCCCGGACATGACCACGACCACTGTCATCAAGGCCCTCCAGGGTATTTTTACACTGTTCGGTTTCCCCGCATACATTCACAGTGATAGGGGGTCCTCCTTTATGAGCGACGAACTGCGTCAATTCCTGCTCAGCAAAGGCATCGCCTCCAGAAGGACGACCAATTACAACCCCCGGGGAAACGGGCAGGTAGAGAGGGAGAACAGAACGGTCTGGAAGACCGTCCTGCTGGCCCTTCGGTCCAGGAATCTCCCAGTCTCCCGCTGGCAAGAAGTCCTCCCAGTGGCCCTTCACTTCATTCGGTCGTTGCTATATACTACCACAAACCAGACACCTCACGAACGTCTCCTTGTTTTCCCCAGGAAGTCCTCCTCCGGGACCTCGCTCCCAACCTGACTAGTGACACCCGGACCCATCCTGATGCGAAAACATGTGAGGGCGCACAAGTCGGACCCGTTGGGCGAGAGGGTCCACCTGTTGCATGCCAACCCCCAGTACGCCTACGTGGCGTTCCCCGACGGCCGCCAAGACACGGTCTCCCTTCGGGACCTGCTGCCCGCCGGAGCCCCACACGCACCCGCACCATTGCCCCCCCCCCCCCCCCGCAGTACCTGACTGGAGGGTCAGTTCTGCCGCCGCCCCTACCCGGCGCTGAACGAGCACCGACGCCCCCTACAGGCGCCCCTCCCCAGCCCACCTTTTGCCCCAACAGCGCCACCTAGGGGTGACAAAGCTGCCAGGGAGGAAGACACCACGTTCCCGGAGCTGCAACAGCCGGGGCCCCCACCAGGATCATCGCCGAAGCCCAGACGCTCCAGAAGGTCGACCCGGCCACCCGATCGTCTGATTGCTGCACCTTAAAACACTAAAAACTATCTCTGTTACCCTCGACATCATGGTACCTCAGTACCTGGTCCTACCATGCAAAAGGCAACAGTAACGCTTCCCATCACCCCGCTGGGTTCTTTTTTAACAGGGGGTGAATGTGGTAATACCAGGTATTGCAGTACCTGAGAGGTGGATGCCCATTGGCTAGACCTAGGAGTCTACCTTTGGCCAACGTCTGTAGCTCCACCCTGAGAGGCGAGGTATAAGAACCAATGCGGTCCCAGCAGCCTTCACTTTCTGTATCAAAGCTGCTGGGTACAGTTCTAGCTGATTAAAGCCGATTAGTATGACTCTCCTTGTCTCACGAGGAATTGATTGTGCATCAAGCGCTTCCAGCTCATCCTCGAGGCCACGGACAGGGGGAATGCATCGGACACCAGGAAGTTAGCCCTTCTTCTCTCCACGGCTGGGCAATATGCCATCCACATCTTTAACTCCCTGACATTCGCGGACAACGCGGACAAGACCAAGTACAAGATGGTGCTCCTCAAATTCGACACACACTTCAGTGTTGAAGTCAACGAAAGATTCGAAAGGTACCTGTTCCAGCAGCGCTTGCAGCATAAGGACGAGCCTTTCCAATCCTATTTAACACGCCTCCGCATCCTTGCGCAATCCTGCGGCTACGGGCCCACCTCCGGCTTCATGATACGCGACCAGATTGCTTTTGGGGTCATGTCGGACACCCTGATTCAGCAGCTCCTTAAAGTTAAGCAACTAACCCGAGCGACTGCCATCGAGACCTGTGTCCTGCATGAGAATGCCACCAACCGGTACTCCTACATACAGGCAGCTGAAACGGCGTGGCAAGGGCCCCATGAGGCGAAACGGGTCCAAACGATCGAACACCTCCCGTGCCGCAGTCTGGAGGAGGGCGGCCATTTCGCTCGCTTTCCGAGGCCTCCCACGCTTGTACGCGCCAAACGAGGGGACGGTGACGTGGAGGAACGCAATGCGCAGGCCCGCACCACACAAGACCGTACCGCGCATGCGCGGTGGTGCAATGAACGTACTGACGTCACGACGTGCGGCAACTATGGCTCCGCCCACTTAAAGCGGCAATGCCCTGCAAAATCGCGACAGTGCCTACGCTGTGGCAGGCTTGGCCACAATGCTGCCTGCTGTCGAGCAGCCCAGCCTGCCATCCCGCAACGATTTAACCAGCCTCGCAGGAATGTTCGGGCAATCCAACCCACCTTCACCGAGTCCGATCCTGACTTCATGCAGACCAGTGACACTGAGGACAGGGAGCCTTTTCGAGTCGCTGTCATAATGAAGAACAGGCTGTCCCCGAATCGAAAACACCAGCCTTGGTCTTGGTACACAGCATTGGTCTGGACGACGAGTGGTGTGCCACCCTGATGGTCAACCGATCCCAGATCAGATTCTGTCTGGACACTGGTGCTTCCGCCAATCGCCTCGCATGGTCAGCATTTCAAACCCTGGGGGTCAAACCAACAATTCTTCCATCCAATTGTCAACTGGTCGACTATAATGGTAACGTTAGCCCCGCCACCGCGTCATGCCAACTCGAGGTGATGCACAACTCGCGAAAAGTCACCCTACCCTTCGAGATCGTGGGCTCCTCAAAGGACTCCCTGTTAGGCGCACAGGCATGCAAGCTCCTCAACCTCGTGCAGCGCGTACATTCCCTCTCTCCAGAGGACACGTCCGACTTCCAAGATGCGGACTTCAGGGCGCGACTAAGTGCCATCATCACTCAACACCGAGATGTCTCCGAAGGCATGGGCACACTTCCCTACACATACAAAATCCTGCTCAAACAGGACGCCACGCCTGTGGTTCATGCACCTCGCAGAGTCCCAGCACCCCTCAAGGACCCCCTCAAGCAGCAGCTGCAGGACCTCCAGGACCAAGGAGTGCTTTCCAGAGTGACGGAACCAACCGACTGGGTCAGTTCCATGGTGTGCGTCAAGAAGCCTTCCGGCGAGCTCCGGATCTGTATCGACCCAAAGGATTTAAATCGTAACATCATGCGGGAGCATTACCCTATCCCCAAGCGTGAGGAGATCATGTGCGAGATGGCTCGAGCCAACATATTCACCAAGCTAGACGCATCAAAGGGCTTCTGGCAGATTCAATTGGACAAGTCCAGCAGAAAGCTGTGTACTTTCAACACCCCATTTGACAGGTACTGCTACAATAGAATGTCATTTGGAATCATAGCATCTGAAGGGTTCCACCGCATCATGGAGCAGATGATGGAGGGCATTGAGGGTGTGCGTGTCTATGTGGATGACATCATCATCTAGTCCACCACCAGTCACCTCCAACACGTTTTTAAGCAAATATGGGACCAAGGTCTGCGCCTCAACAGAGCCAAATGTTCTTTCGGCCAGACGGAACTCAAGTTTTTAGACCACATCTCCCGGTTGGGTGTGCGGCCGTATGCGGACAAGGTGGCAGCCATCACGGCCATGCAGAAGCCGGCGGATAAGAAGGCGGTGCTCCGGTTCTTAGGAATGGTCAACTTCGTAGGAAAGTTCATCCCTAACCTCGCTTCCCACACCACTGCTCTCCGTAACCTAGTTAGGAAGACAATGGACGTCCAGTGGCTTCCCGCCCACCAGCGTGAATGGGAGGAGCTCAAGGTCAAGCTGACCACCGCCCCGGCATTGGCGTTTTTTGATCCTGCAAGGGAGACGCAAATATCAATGGACGCTAGCCAATCTGGCATGGGGCGGTGCTCCTGCAACGAGATGACGCCTCGTCATGGGCCCCTGTTGCCTAAGCGTCACGGGCCATGACCCCCACATTGCAGCTGTATGCGCAAATCGAAAAGGAGTGCCTAGACCTGTTGACCAGTGTTGACAAGTTCCATGACTACGTGTATGGCCTTCCCCAGTTCACTGTGGAGACCGCCCATCGCCCACTCGTCGGCATCATCCAAAAAGACCTCAATGACATGACCCCTCGCCGACAACGCATTCTGCTCAAGCTCCGGAGATACGATTTCCAGCTCGTGTACACACCGGGTAAGGACCTGATCATAGCCGACGCTCTGTCCAGGGCAGTCACCACTCTGTCCAACCCAGAGGGGTTCGTTTGCCAAGTCGACGCCCATGTGGCCTTCACGGCTGCCAATCTGCCGGCCACGGATGAACGCCTAACCCACATTCGCCGTGAGACTGCGGCTGACTCCCTGCTACAACGTGTGATGTGCCACTTGACTGAAGGATGGCTCAAGGGACAATGCCCACAGTTCTATAATATTCGAGACGATCTGGCAGTCGTTGGTGGCATCCTCCTGAAGCTGGACCGCATCGTGATCCCACACAGCATGTATCACCTGGTTTTAGAGCAGCTGCACGAGGGCCATCTCGGCGTAGAGAAGTGCCGACGGAGGGCCCGAGAAGCGATCCACTGGCCTGGCATAAATGAGGACATTGCCAACACTGTGCTCAATTGCTCCACCTGTCAGCGGTTCCAGCCGGCCCAACCATGGGAGACCCTTCAGCCCCATGAGTTGGTCATGTCCCCTTGGTGTAAGGTAGGCGTGGACCTGTTCCATGCGCTCGGCAGGGACTATGTTCTCATAGTTGATTATTTTTCCAGCTATCCCGAGGTTGTACGCCTGCACGACATCACGTCATCGGCTGTTATCCGTGCCTGTAAAGAGACCTTTGCTCGTCACGGCACCCCACTCACTGTGATGTCGGACAATGGCCCCTGCTTCGCGAGCCAGGAATGGTCTAACTTCGCCAGCAGGTACAACTTTGTACACGTGACGTCCAGTCCTCTGCACCCCCAGTCAAATGGCAAAGCAGAAAAGGGCGTCCACATCGTAAAGAGGCTCTTTTGCAAGGCTGCTGATGCAGGATCGGACTTCTGCCTCGCCTTGCTGGCCTATCGCTTGGCTCCACTGTCCACGGGCCTGTCACCAGCCCAGCTGCTGATGGGTTGCATTGTACCGTCCATTCACGTCCCAGACATCGACCATGGTCCTTCAGCGGATGCAACAGTCTCGCGCGCAGCACAAGGCGGCGCATGACGCTTGAGCGACTGATCTTCCTGCTCTGGCGCCAGGTGACAACATCCGAATCCATCTTCCGGAGGGTGGTTGGTCTGTGACTGCTGTGGTTCTTCGGCTGGTGGCTCCCCGCTCATTCCTGGTTCATCTGCCTGATGGCTCCATTCGCCGCCGCAATCGGCGTGCCCTTCGTCTGGTTCCACGCTTGCTACGCGATCCTCCACCGGTGCCACGCCCTCCTGTTGTCCCTGACCTGGACTTTGTAGAGCTTCCGGATACTCTGCATCCTCCTCACTTGGCCGTGGCCCGGCCTGATCCTCAGCCAGTGGCTCCTGACCCACCCTTGAGGCGGTCAACCCGAATCCGTCGCCCACCTCAGAGACTTGATTTATGAGCCTTACAATGTTGGACTCAATGCTTTGTTCTTTCATCCTGTATCAGCATTTCACTAGTTTGTTTATAGCATTCGTTATTAGTTTTGTTGTTGGTGTAACACCTTGTTTTTCTTTTCTCTGCACCAGGCACCTTCCCGTGTATATAAACTAGCCTCATGTACATAGTTATGTAAATACTGCACACACATGGTCAGATACACTCATTACACGTTATTTATTCTCACAAAGGCACATGTTCTTTGTAAAAAAGGGGGATGTCATAATATACATCAGTACATTATGGTGCAATCACATACACACACTGATGGACATGCAGTGGGACCAACCAGCATACATAACACTGCAGCCAATCACCAGTGAGAGCACAAGCACTATAAAGACAGGGGACAGGAGAGTTCCCGCTCATTCTAGCAGCAGCCAGCTCAGGGCACAGAGCTCACAGCCTGCAGCACAGACATTCACTATGTGCTGAGTGCCTCACCATAGCTAGTGATAGGAAAGGGTCCACAGTTAAGCTGGTATTGCTTATACCCACATTTACAGTATGTTAGCATAGTTGAACAGTTAATAAAATAGCGTTACACCACTTCCAGCATTGTTGGCTTGTTTGTGAACCAGAACACCCAACACGACAACCTCCTCAAGTTTACCCTTAGAGAAAATAATCATTTACTGGCCATTGGATGGGAGAGGACAGAGTACGTCATTAGAACACTTGAAACTCAGCAGAATTTGACCCATAATACTTCAATCAGTTGATTCCGGAACAAAATAGTTTTCTGGCATCATGGTGGTTGGAGTAGTGGTAATAACACTGGACTAATAATCCACAAGCCCAGGCTAATGTCAAGGGACATGGGTTCAAATCCCACCATGTCAGCTGGTGGAATTTTAATTCAATTAATAAGATGTGGAATTGAAAGCGAGTCTCAATGATGGTGACTATGAAGCTACCATTGATTATCATAAACATGAGCTTTGACAAAGAGTCATTGGACTCGGAACGTTAGCTCTTTTCTCTCCCTACAGATGCTGCCAGACCTGCTGAGATATTCCAGCATTTTCTCTTTCGTTTCAGATTCCAGCATCTGCAGTAATTTGCTTTTATCATAAACCTTCACCAGGTTCAGGGCGGCAAGGTAACACAGTATGTAGCACTGTCGCTTCACAGCTTCAGGGTCCCAGGTTCGATTCCCGACTTGGGTTACTGTCTGTGCGGAGTCTGCACATTCTCCTCATGTCTGCATAGATTTCCTCCGGGAGGTCCGGTTTCCTCCCACAATCCAAAGATGTGCAGGTTAGGTGGATTAGCCATGCAAAATTGCCCTTAGTGCCTGAAGGGGTTGGGTGGGGTTACTGGGTTACGGGGATAGGGTGGAAATGTGGGTTTAGTGCTCTTTCCAAGCTCTTTCTGCACTGTACATTCTATGTCTATGTCACCCTTGCCTGGTCTGCTTTACATGTTACTCCAGACGAACAGCTGTTAAGAGTTGGATAAATTGAAGATTAAAAAATGAAATTGGGATAAATAAAGGGGAGGAATTGATAAGTGCAGCTGTCTGAAGGGGTGTTTTGAGATGTGAATTAGCATGTCAGTGAGAAAAGCAATTGTTTACCTATGTCACGCGGGAAAAACAATGAGGTGTAGAAGAGGTGACATAAAAATGGACAGATAACGGAATTGATACTTATATGCTCAAAGCCAAGTCCACAGGGTGGGTAACATCTAAAGGAAAAATTATACATCCATTGCGGAATAACTGGAGAAAGTGACACAGTAAAGGTAGCTAACATCACAGCAGCACCAAGCTGCAGGAAACAGTCTCCCTCACCCCCCGAAAATAAGTTAGTGATAAAAGGCAGCTGGTTAAAATCCAAAACGCGAACAGAGAAGATTGTGCCTTCACTGTGACTGAAGACAGTTTTCCCGGACGTGCACAAATAGCCTGGGCGTGGTAACTATCTGTTGGATTTAGCTGATAGAATTACATAATATTGGATGTTGTTTGGGAAATAGGGGTGTCTCAGATTCCAGGAAACATAGGTAGTTGGGAACAAAGGGTTAATTGAATCTAATACTGTGTGTGTATAGCTATCAGTGTAGTTAAGTGTACTGTTGTGTATTATAGTTCTTTCTGTTGTGTGTTTTCCTTTTAAGTTAATAAATATTCTTCTACAATTGATCACAAAATGACTGTGCTATTCCTCCCAGGTTTGCATATCTTTCCTCACAGTATGTCAAATTGATAACATACACCACAAAGAACCAGTGTTCCAACTTACCCTTCTGAGTTTTGGGATACCCTCACATTTAACATCAGCAGGGCTCTTAACACAGCAATGTGGTTGACTCTTAACTGCCCTGTGAAATGGCCTAGCAAGCCTCTGAGTTAAAGAGCAATTTGGATGTGCAACAAAAGCTGGCCTTGCCAGTGACACACATATCCTATGAAAGAATAAAGAAACAAAATGGACGAGCAAGAACTTTCTTCAATAAATTAGAAAAGTCAAATGGATTTTGAACTGGAATGAGAAATAATGAAAACTTATACTGCTCCTCGGGGCTGTTCATTTGAGAATCATAGAATCCCCACAGTGCAGAAGGAGGCCATTTGGCTCATCCAGTTGTGGCTGGACAGCTAATTTGTGATGCAGAGCAAGGCCAACAGCGTGGGTTCAATTCTTGTACTGGCTGAGGTTATTCATGAAGATCCCGCCTTCTCAACATTGCCCCTCGCCTGAGATGTGGTGATCCTCAGTTTAAATCACCATCAGCCAGCTCTCCCCCTCAAAGATGAAAGCAGCCTATGATCATCTGGGACTATGACGATTTTACTACTGATTTACCTAAGCCCATTCCCCCACCCTATCCCCACAATCCCATCTGGACACTAAGAAGCAATTTAGCATGGCCACCTGCACATAGGGGCTGTTTAGCACAGGGCTAAATCGCTGGCTTTGAAAGCAGACCAAGGTAGGCCAGCAGCACGGTTCAATTCCTGTACCAGCCTCCCCGATCAGGCGCTGGAATGTGGTGACTAGGGGCTTTTCACAGTAACTTCATTTGAAGCCTACTTGTGACAATAAGCGATTTTCATTTCATCTTTGGACACTTTGGAAATTTAGAATGGTGGAACCATCTTCCTGCATTTCTTTGGACTTTGTGAACCATGAGGAAAATGCCCCTGAAAAAGGCCACTTGCTTGTTGGGGTGCCAATCTCGCCCTGCCACATTTCAAGGGTTCCAATTTGGCGGAAATTTAAAGTAAGACATGGAAAGATGCAGAAGCAGAGGAATAATTCCACACCGCAAATGTCTGACTACCTGAGGCCTGGGAACAGATTTTCCCATTGTTGGCTTAGGCTGGAGATTACTGGGGGCTGGTAAGACAGCTCTAGAGAAAGGACTTCCCAGGGAGAATGAACTAGCTAAACTCGTAGAGTACAAACATGTTTGAAATGAAGAATCATTTAATCCTTTTAATCATACTTCAAGTGATGTCATGCCATCAAATAGGACGTTGTATTTGAACTATTCTGACAGTAGTGACAGAATTGTGCCATTTGGATTTATATTATTTTTAACAGCCTTTTGACAAGAACATCCTCTCCAAGGCAAGTTTGTGGACATTTGAGAAAGATCTAAAACTATTGTAATCAACTTGTCATCGTTTATGCTTCATTTAAAGGGAGAGAAAACACAAAAAACATTGTTATGACATTTTGATGGTTTAAACATTAAATTTTACATTGGAAAGTTGAGATCACTCTTACACTCGGCACAGAAAGGAGTTGGAAATAATCAAACCAAACAACTGTTAATTAACAAAGGAAATGGCAATTTGTTATGATCTAATTTACCTGCTTAATATGCAGCATCCCTGCAGACAGAGTCAACTGGCAAAATCCAGCTTCATTATTAGTCATGATACTGCACTGAACTTAACCAGTGAGGTGCCGGTAGATGAAAAGGATGCAATAAGAATATTTCAGGTTTTTATTAATTCCCTTCATTGAATTAAAGGTTTTATTATGGCTGGTCCTAACTTTAAGAGAAAGTGAAACAATTCCTCTCTGTATTTTAATATATTTTTAAAAAAAGAATCTTTATTGTCACAAGTAGGCTTACATTAACACTGCATTGATGTTACTGTGAAAAGCCCAAAGTCGCCACACTCTGGGGCCTGTTCGGGTACACGGAGGGAGAATTCAGAATGTCCAAATTACCTAACAAGCACGTCTTTTGGGACTTGTGGGAGGGAACTGAAGCACCCGGAGGAAACCCACGCAGACATGGTTAGAACGTGCAGACTCCGCACAGACAGTGATCCAAGCCGGATTCAAACCTGGGACCCTGACGCTGTGAAGCAACAGTGCTAACCACTGTGCTACCGTGCTGCTTTGACTTTGGAAAAACAGCAATCTCTTTCTACAACAGGTGATATAAAGTTTCAAATATCCTGAACATGCTGTGTTGGGCCCATTTCTTGGGTTCTTTATTACATGGAAAGAAAACCACTACTATGTTTTTTAAAACTTTATCCTTATTGCTATTTATTTTTGAAACTCGTCAGTTCCTACTGAAAAAGGAAAATTAAGGCAGTCATCGCAAGTTACCTGATCATCTCGCTGCCCCCTGTTTGGGAGCAATCCCCAGGAGTTTCAAGGACAAAATAGTTAGTTTCTCCGTTTCTGGAATGTCGAGCACCTCATTATGCCTAGAGGCTCACATCACCCCTGAGATTGTTCAAACCAATCCTAAAGGGAACTATGGGGATGCCATCTGCGTTTGATAAGCCAACCTTGCTAGTGGAGTCATTGAGTCCGCCGAGACAATGGGCGGGATTCTTCGGCCTAGCTCGCCCGGCAACCGGAATTCCCGCCCGAGGTCAATGGACCTTTACATGGTCCGCGTCCCATTTGTGACGATCTTGCAGCGGGCAGGGCAAAGAATCCAGCCCAATATCTTCCCCAATGCCAGACCCTCAACATGGATAACACTGATTTCAAGAAACATTGACTGTGACATCATCGGTATTGGAATCAAAGTCAATTCCAGGTGCTGCATAAACGTCCCATAAGACCACAAGACACAGGAGCAGAATTAGGCTATTCAGCCCATCGAATTCTGTTCCACCATTCAATGAGATCGTGACTGGTCTGATCTGATATTCCTCAACTCCACCTTCCTGCCTTATGAGTCACTCATGAATTAACATTCATTTTCTGTGGTCTTTATTCTTTCATTCAACCAACACTTATGTTAGATATCTTACTCATCTTGTATAGTAACATTTATTTCTGTTTGTTCAAAAACTGTGGAATCTCTGTGGTTTTATTCACGCGCAAATGCCATGGATATCAAATTTATCTGCCTTAAACTAAAGGCTATGCGTCGTTAAGTGGGTCGTACCAACATCTTAGGAATTTGGTCCAGTATCATAAGCAGTCCATGCCCTCATGCAGAAAGACCCGGACGACATTCAAGCTTGGGATGATAATTGGCGAATAACGATTGCTCCATGAAAGTGCCGAGCAATGACCCCCTTCAATAAGAGAAGATCTAAACATCTCCCCTGGAAATTCAATTGGATTACCGTCTTCCAGGAATTTAACTGCATCAGCCACAGCAGCTTCAAGAGAAGGTCAGAGGTGAGAACCCTGCGGTTTGGTCCTTTTATCTAAAGAAAGATGTACTGGTATTGCAGGCAGTCCAGAGAAGATTCATCAGGTTGAACCCAGGTAAGGAGGGATTTTCTTATGAGGAGTGGTTGAGTAGTCCGGGCAGCACGATAGCATAAGTGGATAGCACTGTGGCTTCACAGTGCCAGGGTCCCAGGTTCGATTCCCCGCTGGGTCACTGTCTGTGTGGAGTCTGCATGTTCTCCCTGTGTTTGCGTGGGTTTCCTCCGGGTGCTCCGGTTCCCTCCCACAGTCCAAAGACGTGCAGGTTAGGTGGATTGGCCATGATAAATTGCCCTTAGGGACCAAAAAGGTTAGGAGGGGTTATTGAGTTATGGGGTTAGGGTGGAAGTGAGAGCTTAAGTGGGTTGGTGCAGGCTCAATGGGCTGAATGGCCTCCTTCTGCACTGTATGTTCTATGTTCTATTGTACTCAATGGAGTTTAGAAGATCGAGAGGTGACCTCATTGAGACGTATAGGTGTGCTAAACAGCTGGCTTGTAATGCAGAACAAGGCAAGCAGTGTGGATTCAATTCCCGTACCGGCCTCCCCGAACAAGCGCCAGAATGTGGCGACTGTGTTGTTGAGGAACATAAGCCGCTACTTGGTGTAGGCGTTGTTGAAGAATACTCCAGACCTTGAGGTAAGTTGGACGTATTTATTGAGCGATTAACAAAGCTCCGAAATGAGTTCTACACTCTACTAATCTGACTCGAGTAACACAGTACACTCTACTAACTATATGAACTTGCTCTAGAACACATGCAATGGTATGGCGGTGCTGCTAACCACACACGTCTTGCCCTCTAGGTTTCTGCCGGTGGAAGGGGGCAGGGCCTGTGTGCCTTGTCCTTTCATAGTGGTCGTGTGGTGCCCTCTTGTGGTGATGCCACCACTGTGTGTTCTGATTACCCATTGGTTGTGTCTTGTTCTGATGACCCATTGGTTACATGTCTGCATATCATTGCAGCGACTAGGGGCTTTTCATAGTTACTTCATTGAAGCCTACATGTGACAATAAGCGATTATTATTATTATATAGGAATCTCGGGGGGGCTTGACAGGATATATACAGAGAGGTTGTTTCCCCATGTGCGGGAGTCGAGGACCAAAGGACGTAATCTCAGAGCAGGGGGTCACCCACTTAAGACAATGATGAGGAGGAATTTCTTCTTTCAGAGGGCAGTGAATCTGTGGAATTCTTTACCGCAGAGGGAGGTAGAGGCTGGGTCATTAAATATATTCAAAGCTGAGATGGACAGATTTTTAATCAGTGAGGGAATCAAAGGTTATGGGGATAAGGCGGGAAAGTGAAGTTGAGGATTATCACATCAGATCAGTCATGATCTCATTGAATGGTGGAGCAGACTCAATGGGCTGAATAGACTACTTCTGTTCCAACATCTTATGGTCCCATGGATCACCCCACCTCCTGACTGACCTAAAGCCTGTCTGCCATCTCCAAGTCACAAGTCAGGAGTGTGATGGAATACCTTCCACCTGCCTAGATGAGTGTAGCTCCAACATCACTCAAGAAGCTTGACACCATCCAGGATAAAGCTTGACTGGCGCTTCAGCCAATAAACATTCACTCCCTCTACCAATGACGCACAATGGCAGCAGTGTGTAAAAGATGCATTACAGAAACTCACCAAGGCCCCTTCAATAGCACCCACACAATTTGCGGAGAGTGTAAGAAATTCTAACTCAACAAATCCATATACCTCCTTATCTAAAGCAGTCAGGAAACAGACCCACATATTCTCCTTTTGGCTGAGTATTCCAAAGTTCAGATGATTATATTCAAGGTTACTGACAGCATAGCACTGATGCTACTCTTTGGATGAGCAGGAAGGCGGTTCTACTCCTTTGGAATTGTGAGCTTGCACATAACCATGTTCATGGGTAGTTCTTGCCATTGTTTCATTTTATGGCATTCCATTTTACCAGCATTTTTTCAAAACTGGGTGGATACCTGTTGGGAATATCCATTCACAATCATAGCGCTTTACTATACTGAGACACCCAAGGATCAAACCTGAAGAGCATGATATAATACTTGCTAAGATACTTGCAGATATTATTATGGTCTTGGTGGAGTAGAGCAGTAGCATCCTTAAAAATAATTACCCGATATGGGCGGATCAGTGGTGCAGTGGTTAGCAAAGCTGCCTCATGGTGCCAAGGACCCATGTTCGATCCCAGCCCTGGGTCACTGTCTGTGTGGAACTTGCACATTCTCCACGTGTTTGCATGCGTCTCACTCCCACACCCCATGTGCAGGGTAGGTGAATTGGCCACACTGTTATGGGCCAGGGCTTAGAAACTCCACAGTGTATTATGAAGTTCACCTGACCTATAACTTTTATGTTGAATTTGGCTAGAATGAACACAAAAGTCTTCGCTTCAGCTGTGACTCTTAGGCGTTTTTATCAAAACAAGGTTTATTTTAAGAATGTAGTTAACATATATATATAAACATAGCAAAAATCTCTTTAGCAATGAAAACATAAAGACAACATAAAGACAACACAACACCGTAAACTATGTATATAACACTTAATGAATTCCCCCTTTAGCTGTTCCAATTCAATAACAAAATCCAATAAACCAAAACCCTTTTCAAGGGCATGGCCCAGCACACTGTATTCTCACTGGAAAGGGGCTTTTCCTTTCCCTGAGATTCTGATACAGTTTCAACCAGCAGTTTTAAACTCCTTCTGGAAAGCAACTCTATCTTTAAAATTACCATGGCAGTTTGCCACACGCAATGTGCTTTTTCACTGGAATAGCTTTTAAAATGAAAACAGAGAAAACAGGGAAAACACTTCTGTTTCCTTCTGCAGTCTAGAGCAACCAAACGAAAACTGAAGCAAAAAAAAACCCTCTCACCTGACAGCCACAGCCCAACTCCACCCACAAAATGACATCACTGAAGCCGTTCTACCAAGCAAAACCTTTCTTAAAGGGACACTCACATGACAACACTAAATAAAACAAAAAAACAATAATTATTACTGATGCTCCCGCACTCCCTGCAACAAAGAGTGTGTCGAGGGGGGGGGGTGGATATCACTGTACAAGGTCCACAGTTGTTGCTTTCTATGCTTCACAAACTTTGGCCTGCTTTGGAAACCTTATCATTGACCATTCAGAAGTGAGCGAGCATCTAAAAGTGGTGAGATGATAATTCTGAGCGGGGATGTGCTTCTGAGTAGTTGTAGCATTGCACTCACCACTCCGGATCGTCATATTCCACATTTGGCCAGTTTTGATGTTGAATGTCATACTTCCGGTAATATATAGCCCAGCATCAAGACCGTGAATGCTGTTGGACTGTTGTTAATTAAAAATAAAACAATTAGATCACAATGCCCTTTAGGGAAGGGAACTTGCCTGTTCTGGTCTCCATGCGAGCCTGGTCCCACGTCACCTATTTGAACGCGAGTACAGCTTTTGGTGACAAATCCAGTCTTACGAATGTTGTCCGTGCCCCTGGAACACATTTTAAAGAATGAGTCATCTCAAGTCAAGTTCTAGTATGAAAAACCCTTTGTAGAATAGAACAAACTTGTCACAAACTGAAGCATCTCTGTTACTGCCCTACTGGAGAAGGATTTTTGAATGAAGCTGACGGAATTGCTATTAGGAAACTCTGGATTATTTTGGTTAATGCACGTTGCGCATCTGTCAAATGTGTTGGGCAATTGCCCAATTTTAAATTCAAAGTCAAATCCCATGAAAACTTATTAATTTCTCCTAATTATACCCCAACCCAAATGAACTCACGTGACTCATTAGAGTACCAGCTAACACAAATTTAATCCATGTGCAAATGGGTTGAATATATTTTATCCTCGGATCTTACACCTGAAAGAATATTCACTACATTATACTGTTTATTTCAGTTCATTGACTCTATACATCCATAAGCTGTTCATTCGGCTAAATTTGCTTTAGCTCATGCCTTTCTCTTATCAGATCCAGTTTTGACAGAATGAATATCTATCCATGTCAACATTATCAATTTTATTCATTTTACAACCTTGATCGTTTCTGCTCCTCTTTTTTTCTACTCATCATTGATGCGGCCTCTCTTTGTTTGTTCCATGATATAAAATGCGAAATCACGGAGGTTATTTTGCCTCTTATCACCAGAAGACAAGTGACAATGAATTGGCAGCTCATTGGACATTTTGCCCCAGTTTCTTTTCCACAAAGATAACCGCACAAGGGCAAATGGAATGGAAGAACATGCGGTGGAGCGAGCTGAAGTGGGGGTGGGGGTGGCTCGTGTGGAGCACAGACACTGGCACAGGCCTGATGGGCTGAATGGCCTGTTACTAAACTGAAAATGTAATGGAAAATTACCCCCAAAACCTTTGTGATAGTTGAAGACCAGAACCTCCTAGACAAAGGTTGTGTGAAGGGAATATCCATTCAGGGATCTGTTACAAGACAGCTTTGGATTATTTCAGTGATTCACACTGACACTGGTATGGCCACAACTTTAAATTAAATTACACTTTAAAGGGCCAGATTTTCCCCACCTGCGCTTGCCCGGAATTCAGTCGGGAATGGCAATTGCTTCTCAGTTTCAAACTTACCTCTCCGTTCCCAACGCACGCCATCTTCCACTGGTCAGAAAATGGGTCGGAGCACGGCCCTGAAAGCAGGTCCTGCCCGCATTATAAAGGCCCAGAAAAAAGGCTCAGCAAATGCCTAAACAAAGGAGAACCAGTGGACGTGATTTATTTAGATTTCCAGAAAGCCTTTGACAAGGTGTTGCATCGGAGACTATTAAATAAGATAAGAGCCCCCTCCCCCCACCCAACTTGGGGTTTGCAGGCAGGTGAGAGGGGAGCAGTGGCACAGTGACATTGTTTCATATTGAGGGGGAATTTTAACTTCAGTATGGAAACCGGCTGGAGTGCTGACAATTTTAAGGTGCATGTGTCATGGGAGTGTCCCTTGATGAAATGTTTTGTCTTATCACATGGCTTCAGTGATGTCATTGTGTGGGTGGAGCTGGGCTGTGGCTCTGGGTTGTACTTTCACCTTTGAGCTGCGAGCTGTTTTGTGGCTCTGAGTTTTTTTGCGTTCGTTTTCACTTTTGGCTGCTATATTCAGACAGACAAGTACCTTGGCGTGTCTCTCTCTGCCTTCCGTTTAAAAGCTGTCTCCGGATGACTTGATAACTTAAAAGTGGTAACTGTTTTCTGGAAGGAATTCAAACCGACTGTTTTGGTAAAAGGGTTTTTTGGTTGATGGGATGTTGTATTAAATTGAAACAGTTAAGGGAAATTTATTAAGCGTTATATATAGAGTACGGTAGCTGTGTGGGGTATTTATGTTTGTAGTTGATAAAAATGTGCGTTTAGCAAAATATTAATTAAATTCGTAGAATAAACTTTGTTTTTGATTAAAAGTTCTGAAGGCCTCTGTTGAATAACACCTGAAAGGTAGGGCCTTGTGCTCCACGTAACTGAAATTAATAAACAGTAATAGGTCAGGTGAACTCCATGATATACTTGGGAGTTTTCGAAACCCTGGGCCATAACATGTGCCTCACTTAAATATGCAAGTGCACCTGGAAGCCACGCGTGGGCTCTGACTGAAGAGTTTTGGACAGCGTGAACACAGTGAGAAGAGGAAATGTGGGTGAAGGGGGTTTCCAGAGATGAGACCCCTTAAAACTGAATAGAAAGGTAACACTAGGTTGGTTCGACATAAGTTCGTTTATTAAGGATTGAGATTAATCATAGAAAGTATACCCATTAATCATTATTAACCATTGTATTTTGAGGAACATAGCAGTGATAATCATTGAACCTCTTGCTACAAGCAGTGGCCACAATGCATGATGGGATTTAAGCTAGCTAACTTGCCCGTGTTTTTGAGACAAACGGGATTGTGTGGTCAGCAATAATACGGTCAGTTCAGTAAACAGTTCTTATCAGTGTCCCCACTATCCTGTCTCAAACAATCCATGGTGTAAAGAGGAAACCAGCTTTGGCATCCTGCCCCTGGATGAACAATGAGGTGGACAGGAACTGACTGCGATATGTAGAATGGGAATGTCAGAAAAGAAACTTTAGAATGAACACAAGATCCTGGTAAAAAACAGGTGACTGGATAGGGTTAAATCATGAGCTGATCACAAGTCATCATTTTGCTTAAAGTAAATTTTAGTGGATAATATAAAAGTGACAGCTCCAAGGATTGGATCAAGTCCAACAGGGGTAGGCTATTGGTTTTTGCGAAATCCTATAATTGGTGTGTTTTTATCAGTGTTTGACAGATTGATCTTGTCATTTATCCAGATCTCTCTCTCATGTACATTCTCATTCTCCCTCTGTGTACCTCTGTGTACCCGAACAAGCGCCAGAATGTGGCGACTATGGCTTTTCACAGTAACCTCATTGCAATGTAAGCTTACTTGTGACAATAAAGACAATTATAATTTCTACTTTATCTGGAAAACCTTTATTAACCCACTGAGCAATAGTATATATTTACAATATCAATTGTTTAGTGTTATGATCCCTGCTAATATTATTCAATATTATTCAATGAGAAGGAGGCCATTCAGCTCATCGAGTCTGCATCAGCACTTAGAAAGAGCACCCTACTTAAGCCCATGCCTTCAGCCTATCCCCATAACCTAGTAACCCCACCTAACCTTTGTGTGTGTGTTTCTGTCTGTGCCTGTGCCTATGCCTGTGTCTCTGTCGGTGCGTATGTCTGTGTGTATGTCTGTCTGGGTGTGTCTGTGTATGTCTCTGTCTGTTTGTCTGTTTGTGTGTATGCCTGCGTGTGTATGTCTGTCTGTGTGTGTTTCTGTCTCTTTGTCTGTGTGTGCATGCCTATGTGTCTATGTCTGTGTGAGTGTGTCTGTGTGTCTCTGTCTGTTTGAAATGAAAATGAAAATTGCTTATTGTCATATGTGTATGTCTGTGTGTGTGTCGCTGTCTGTTTGTCTGTGTGTGTATGTGTATGTCTGTGTGTGTATGTCTGTCTGTCTGTCTGTGTAAAAACCTGTCCAGTCTTTATATTTTTTTTAAAGCTCCACATAAGCTTCAGTGTTGATGTCTTTTGTCAGAAATCTTCTCCCTTTGCCCTATGTGCTCTACACTCCATGTTCCTACCACCTGGTATTCAGTTCAGGGCGTTGGTCTATCTCACAACTAATTACAATTTAACACAAGTATGTGGATAATACATATTAAAAATAAACAAAGAAAGGCCTTACAGTATGACAGAAATATACAAAATATCAAAACGCCTTACAAAATGTTTATTATTCTTACAAGTAGGCTTACATTAACACTGCAATGAAGTTACTGTGAAAATCCCCTAGTCGCCACACTCCAGTGTCTGTTCGGGTACGTAGAGGGAAAATTCAGAATGTCCAATTCACCTAACACATCTTTTGGGACGTGTGGGAGGAAACCGGAGCACCCGGAGGAAACTCACGTAGACACAGGGAGAACGTGTAGACTCCGTACAGACAGTGACCCAAGTTGGGAATCGAACCCGGGACCCTGGCGCTGTGAAGCAACGGTGCTAACCAATACACCTTATCTGCCTTTTCCAGACGTATTCTCCACTCGTTGAACCTGGTTCCTGCCTGTGTGTGGGGAAAAGGAAAAAGGGAGCATGGGATTGGGGGAGGAGGGGAAGAGTGGGACTAAAGGGAAAGACAGTCGGGGTGGGGCGTGGGGGGGAAAGAAATTCATGGAGAAAGGGGGAGAGGAAGAGAAAGGCATGTGGGGCATGGGAATTGGGAAAGAGGCTTGGTGTGGAAAGGGAAGGGGCCCTGATGCCCTCCAGATCCAGGATGAGAAGCCTCCTCCTGCCCAGAGAGGAGGTCTCTTTCCCAGGCTAGAGACAGTAGAAACAACAGCAGCAACTCCCCATGGCAGCAAAGCCAGTAGTTTAAGCAGAAGGTGCTCCCAAGATGTAGCTTCTAACAGGTTTCAATGCTTGGAACACAAACCAGTGGCACTTCTTTTTGGCTTTGCATATCTCATTGGCACTGTTGAGTTGCCAATGCAAGGTGGAATTGCATTCTATTCCAATTGAATGCCTCGTGACAGATGAGGCAGTTTATTAGAGTAAAGCTGTAATGAGCATGACAAGCACACATCCAGAGGGCACACTCGTTTTCATATTTCACAGCCCTACACACTTTTTCCTCCTGAGAGATAAGCTCCATCGACAAGTGCAATATTCAATAGAGCTCAGCCGCTTGGTACTCAGAGTTGTGTCTGAGTATTGGGATCTGTGCACAGTTTGGTTATGCTTAGCTGAGTGAGAGTGTCTTCACTGCAGGAATGCAATCAATTCCTTAGGCACCCACTCTGCCTTTGCAGTCTGGCTTCTTCTGGGACCCCACCCAATTACCTCACAATTGCCCTCAGTGCTGACCCTCGGTATTCACCTCCTGCAACTCGCTTTCCAGCTCCCAGTAAGGATGGGCACTCCCTCAGCAGTGATCTGGTAACAAGCTCAGCACGGAGGACACAGGCAGCGATGCCTGAATGCCAGCCTCCAGACCCCTTTAAATCAAGAAGCATCCCAAAGTGAATGGAAGGTAAGGCCTGCTAGTGACCCCACTCCAGCCCCAGTTGAACTTATCTGTGACCCTCGTCCTCTCCAGTGCACCCTGAGCAGTGAAGAGCCTGGAGAGGTGAAGCTGCCAGGTTCACGCTTTTGTAGACTTGTTGCAAACCATGCTGGCGTGACAGTGGTGAACATTTAATGAGAGGTGATGGTCTAAAGAGAGTGGTCGCTAATGACGTGCTGATGTATCAAAATGGGTTCCTGGGTTCCATGGTGCAATTCGCACTACTCCATTGACCGGAGGGCGGGGGATGGAATTTCAAAATCCAATCTCACATTTTTTGATTCTCTCCAGATTTTGAGTCCATATCGGGTTTCTCATGGGGGGAAAGAGAGGGTTTAAAATTGCCCCTAGTGTCTTTCAGCATGAACCTAGCAAAGGCCTTCCCCCTGATGCTAAGGAGTGAGATGTCCCTGTAGTTGTTGCAATCTCCTCCGTCGCCTTGTACAAGATGATGATTTTTGCGTCATGCATTCCCCTTGGAATGGGGTTAATTTTACAGCAGACACAGAGAAGGTCATAAAGTTGTGGCCACATCACCATAGTGATAGGTCTTTCTGCTCTTGAGCAATTCAACTAGGATTCCATCCTTGCTGGATGCCTTTCTGTTTGCTAAGCAGCCTATAGCCTTCTCGAGCTCAGATGGTGAAGATTCTTCAGATAACTCATCCATGACAGGAAGCTGTGGGAAAGCATCAACTCATACTGGGAAATGTCATTGTGGGCATCCCCATGCCGTCAGGAATTCCGCGGGCGTTAGTGCGCTGCTGGCGAAGCGGAGGATCCCGCCAGCGGAGAATCCAGCCCCACAGATTTCCATTGTCAGAGACAGTTTCAATTGCTTGACAAAAGTTGATCCAGCGATTCTTTGCATAGCATCTCCCTGTCTTTGGCACATATGTCTTGGCACAGGTTGTGCAGTGTTTCAGCTGTTGTGTTTATATTGTGCATCATCTAAGGTTTTGTTTCATTGCATCAATCTCAGCTTATTGTCAGGTCTCAAACTTGTCAGCTCCACCTTCACCAAATAATATTTCTGTTGCTCCGTAAATGATTGAGCTCAGTAACCTCTGTAGATGATTGAGCTTAGCAACTTCTGTAGATGATTGAGCTTAGTGACTTCTAAGCCTCATCGATAACAGCAACAGCATGAGCTGGTAAACCTTTTGTGAGCAGCAATTGTTCGAGCAACCGTGCTTAATTCTGATATTTGGCATAGTTATATACGTATTTGCTAACTGCTGGGCTAACCGCTGTCTTATCATTTCAAAGCTAAACATCAAGATAATCTCCCTAGATAGCACAGTGCATGAAGATCTCAATGGAGTAAGTTTTCCGATCCTGCCCGCCATGGGATACATCGTGGGGTGGGACGGAGAATTTAACCGACCATTAAAAGGTTCACTGACCTCGAGCGGGATTTTCTGGTTGCCGGGCAGGTGGATCAGAGAATCCCGCCTAATGTCTCAAGGTTCGAACAGATAATCATGAAGGAATCTCTCTCGGTGACATTTGAGTCCCTTTGTCCAGCGAAAATGGGCACGCACGAATGAGGATTAGCACTCATCTGATGAAGGAGCTACGCTCCAAAAGCTTGTGTTTCCCAAAAAAACTTGGACTTTAGTCTGAAGTCAGACTTCTTACTGTAAATGAGGATGACTGGGCACCCCTCAGGGATTTAAGGTGCCTTGCATCATTTGTCATGAACAATTTGAAAGTGCTATCCCTTCTCTGAAATGCTGAGTACAGGAATGCTCTCAGTAATTTCAGCTACCTGGGAACAGTCAAACTACTTGATCTGCCAAACAGGCAACACATGAAAAGACAGATGAGAGTGATTCAGCTGGTGAAGAAACGGCTGAAACAGAGGAGCAGCAATTCATGCTCCATCTGGATCAGAGCATCTATTGATCACAAATTTGTTTTGCCTGTTGAAACAAGGCTTCACCAAATAACATTGCTTTGTGAGGAGAATAATTATTTTTTCATTTAGGCGTGTGAGAAGCAATCTGAAACAGTTATACGTGAGCAGCCAGCGCAAGATTCATGAGGTCACTTGTTTGTACTGTGCAGTCAACAAACAAGCCCAGGGAACTAATGGTACACATGAAATGAATCCATAATACAGGGTTAAAGTGACTCCTGAAAATGACTCGTGAAGTAGATTGCTTGATTCCCTGTTCTCAGCTGGGAGTTATAATATAAGGAGGTGTCATTCCAGGAATTGGGGACATGCTTTTTGAACAAAGAACAATACAGTACACAGGAACAGGCCCTTCGGCCCTTCAAGCCTGTACCGGTCATGATACCAACCTTCTCCCCGTGTCTGCATGGGTTTTACCCCCACAACCCAAAGATGCGCGGGTTAGGTAGATTGGCCACGCTAAATTGCCCCTTAATTGAAAAAAATAATCATTGGGTACTGTGGTACCCTCAATAACGACGCTAGAGAGTAAAACGGTAAAGAAGGCTTTAATAAGCTAAGAACTAGCCTGGTGCCGAGACGGGTGCTTACTGGGTGCCGCCTGCAAGGCGGCCCCTTATTTACGGCTCCCAGGTGGGCGGAGTCCCCCAGGGTTCCAAGCCCGGTCTTAAAGGGGACATCACCTTACATGATGATAAGGGTACAGTAATACAATAACCGTTCATCACAGGTACTCTAAATTTATTTTTAAAAATGATACCAACCTTGGCCAAAAACTCTCAGCACTTCCTTGTGCCGTATCCCTCCATACCCATTCCTATCCATGTATTTGTCAGGATACCTTTTGAGCGCCGTAGCTCCGCACTACTTTTCCTTTGATTTACCTTGATAGTAATTTGGAAACAGTTCATTATTTTGATGTTGAGTTTTCTCAATCTTCATGACCCTTATCAAGTCTCTGCTGCTGTTCTCTGTAAGTTATGTACTTGAAAATAATTACTAACAAACTGCAAGTACCAGTTGTGCCTCAGTTGTAATGGTCTAAATGTTTAGTTATTGATGAGACTGCACAGGTCTGCGCCTGCGGGTGTCGTCACACTTAGTCAAGCAGTCTTCCAGATGGGTGGCCTTTGTATACTATTTTTCTTAATCCACTCCTCTAAAGGCTAAATATAGTGCTGTCTTTGACAATGCTGGATTATTCAAATCATTCTCTTCCCAAATGGCGGAGTGAGAGAAAGGAAAAGTTGAAGTTGCCAGTTGAAACGGAGAACACGCAACCAGTCACACCTGCAAAAAATTGGGCCCCGGCCCCTGTACCACAACCAAGGGAAGATAGACCGCCTGCTGCCTGTGGGTTAACGGAGTAATGGTGCTCCCCACAATGTTCAATTTGTCAATCTCAGCCTTGAACATACTTAATGACCCAGCCTCTACTACAACGTTCTGCGGTAAAGAATTCCACAGATTCATTACCCTCCAATGAGCACAGGCCTAACCTACTCAACCCCTCCCCGTAAGATCCTTTCATACCTTGGATCAAACTAGTGACCATTATCTAGACTGCCTCCAATGCCAGTATTTGTTTGTACACCAGTCACTGAAGGTAAGCATGCAGGTATAGCAGGTGGTAGAGAAGACAAATGGTATGTTGGCCTTCAGAGCGAAAGGATTCGAGTACAGGAGCAGGGATGTCTTGCTGCAATTATACAGAGTCATGGTGAGGCCACACGTGGAACATTGTGCGCAGTTTTGGTCTCATTATTGTCATAATATTCATTCATGTATATAATGAGATGCAGACAGGCAGTGACTGACACACAGGATGACCAGTAAGCACACAACACAGTGCAGTCAATCACCAGACAGGACACTATGACTATAAAGCCAGAGGGCACTAGGTTTCCTGCTCTCTCGGGTCCCAGCCACTGAGACAGTCAGAGACCACGAGCTAGCAAGTGCAAACACCATGCGGCAGCTAGTAAGTCTGGTCAGGCTACTAAAAGGTGTCCAGTCAGTTCAGTACAGTGTCGATCCACAGCTGAATATGTATATCAGTTCTATTGTTGAATAAAACAGTGTTGGATCTTCTCCAGTGTTAGACGTCTGTTTCTAGCTTCCCTGCATCGAGTGCAGTCCACATCGAACCTACCTGCCTAACACATCATGGTACCAGAGTGATACTGATCTTGACGGACCTACCTCAAGTGAATCAGCATTGACCAGCAAGCAGCCATCCGGTGAAATGGAAAACATCCAGCCTCCTCCGCATCTCCGGCAACCTCGGCGCCAATTGGAAAATCTTCAAGCAAAAGTTCCTGTTGTACATCGAGGCCTCCGACCTCGAAGCAGCATTGGATGCCAGGAAGATCGCGCTATTTCTCTCCACCGTGGGGGACCACGCCATCCACATCTACAACTCCCTTATGTTCGCTGACGGCGAAGACAAAACAAAATTCAAAACAGTCCTGCTGAAGTTTGATAGCCACTCCGACATTGAGGTGAATGAGAGCTTTGAACGGTACATTTTCCAGCAGAGGCTTCAGGGTAAGGATGAACCTTTTCAGTCCTTCGTGACTCATCTCCGTATCCTATCACAGTCATGTAACTATGACTCGACGGCTGATTCCATGATCTGGGATCAGATCGTTTTCGGGGTCCACTCCAACTCCCTTCGGCAGCAACTCCTGAAAGTCAAACAGTTGACCCTCTCCGTCGCTATCGAGAAGTGCGTTGTTCATGAGCATGCTAAGAATCGTTACTCCCACATCAGGGCGGCAGAAACTGTAAAGCTGGCCTCCCAGGAGGCGGAACGGGTGCAGGCCATTGCACTAATGCAGGGCTTGAGCATCGAGAAGAGTGGCCGTTTCGCGCGCTTTTCCCGGGTCCCTGCATATGCGCGCCACGACCGAGTGGACACCGAGCCCGACAACCCGACTGCGCAGGTGCATACGTTGACCGACCGCACTGCGCATGCGCGATGGCGCACGGAACACGCTGATGTTGGCGTCATGATGTGCCCGAATTGTGGCTCCGCCCATTTAAAGCGGCAATGGCCCGCAAAAGGACGCCGGTGTCTACAGTGTGGCAAGCTTGGCCACTACGCAGCCCTTTGCAGATGTGCTCCACCGCTCAGCAGGCAGCGATCCCAGCTGCGGCGCAGAAGTGTCCGCTCAATACAACAAGGCATGCCAGATTCCGATCCCGACAGCTCAACGGACCCTGATGCTGACTGCCTCAAGTCCTCATACCGGGTGGGCATCATAACTACACATGCGCTGCTTTCCACCACAACGACGAAACGCCTCTCGATCCTCAGTGTGGATCCCGATGACGAGTGGTGTGCTGTCCTCACAGTTAACAAGGCTCGCATCCGATTTAAACTGGACACCGGCGCATCAGCGAACCTCATCTCAAAATCCGACCTCGACACCATCCGCGCCAGACCAAGCATTCTTCCACCGATCCACCAGCAATCCTGCCAGCACATGCGACCACTGCGATGGCAGCGATCCCGC
Organism: Scyliorhinus torazame; assembly: GCF_047496885.1. NCBI lineage: Eukaryota > Metazoa > Chordata > Chondrichthyes > Carcharhiniformes > Scyliorhinidae > Scyliorhinus > Scyliorhinus torazame. Next base: position 38,116,408 of record NC_092715.1, on the reverse strand, counting down.
CTATCCACGTGCAGGTGGCTCCTGATCCACCTCTGCGGCGATCAACAAGAATTCGTCACCCACCACAAAGACTGAATCTGTAGACTGAACTTTTGTACATTTTGTGACTTCATCGATTTAACCTCTGTAAATATTGTTTTGTTTGCCATGTATCTGCACTATCGACACCGTCCTATGTATATACGTTCATTTAAACACCTTTTGTATATTGTCAAGCATATATATATATATATATATATATACGCACGCACACCTTAGTATTTATCTAAAAAAAAGGGGTGAGATGTCATAATATCCACTCATGTATATAATGAGATGCAGACAGGCACTGATTGACACACAGGATGACCAGTAAGCACACAACACAGTGCAGCCAATCACCAGACAGGACACTACCACTATAAAGCCAGAGGGCACTAGGTTTCCCGCTCTCTCGGGACCCAGCCACCGAGACAGTCAGAGTCCACGAGCTAGCAAGTGTAAACACCATGGTAGCTAGTAAGTCTGGTCAGGCTACTAAAAGGTCTCCAGTCAGTTCAGTATAGTGTCGACCCACAGCTGAACATGTATATCAGTTCTGTCATTGAATAAAACAGTGTTGGATCTTCTCCAGTGTTAGACATCTGTTTCTAGCTTCCCTGCATCGAGTGCAGTCCACATCGAACCAACCTGCCGAACACATCAATTATCTGAGGAAGGATGTTCTTGCTCTAGAGGGAGTACAGCGAAGGATTACCAGGCTGATTCCTGGGATGGCAGGACTGATGTATATGGAGAGATTGAATTGGTTAGGATTGTATTCGCTGGAGTTCAGAAGAATGAGGAGGAATCTCATAGAAATCTATAAAATTCTAACAGGTCTAGATAGGGTAGACGCAAGAAAGATGTTCCTGATCGTGAATGTGTCCAAGATGAAGGGTCGCAGTCTGAGGATACGGGGTAAAAGTTTTAGGACAGAGATGAGGAGATATTTCTTCACCCAGAGAATGGTCAGCCTGTGGAATTCATTACCACAGGAAGTAGTTGAGTGCAAAATATTGCATGTTTTCAGGAAGCAGTTAGATATAGCACTTCGGGCGAAGGGGATCAAAGGATACGAGGGGAAAGCGGGATTAGGATATTAAGTTAGATGATCAGCCATGATCATAATGAATGGTGGAACAGGCTCGAAGGGCCGAAGGGCCTCCTCCTGCTCCTATTTTCTAGGTTTCTATCTTTGCTTAGATCAGGGGACCAAAACCATTCACAGTATTCCAGGTGTGGTGTAACTGGTGCCTTGTATAGTTTTAACAGGGGTTCCCTAATTTTACACTCCATTCCCTTTGAAATAAAGGCCAACTTTCCATTTGCCTTGCCCATTACCTGCATGATCCTGCAGGCACGCATTTTGTGATTTATGCACGAGAACACCCATTGTGCCCGCTTCAACAGATAGGCTTCTGCCATCTGTTCTCAGTGAATAATACCATTTTGTTGTTATCGCAATCATTTGTAATCCTTTCTTAAACTCATTATTTTGCACCTGTCCATGCTGACTGACATCTCTCACACCAATATATCAATATTATTCTGCAATTTAATCAGTCTGCTCCCCGTCTATTTTCAATTGCATGCACGACATGCCTGTGGCACTAATCCTTGAACTATCAGTAGTGACCCCCTTTTTTATTGATCCTGTTCCAATTAAAACCACTCTTCCTTCGGTTGTTTCTGCCAATTTTCAACAATCTCAGAATATCTGTTTGTGCTGTTCCTTCCAACCTTATGAATCAGTCTCCGATCTGGCACTGCATCAAAAGCTTTGCTGAAATCTAGACCGTTTTACATTATAGAATCGTTCCTGTGAAACATTGCAAGGCATCTGGCAAATCTGTGTGGCTCATTTGGCAATCAGAGGTGATCTGATTGAAATGTGTAAAATTCGGGAAGGGCTCTTGAGGGTAGATACTGGGTGATTGTTTCCTCTGGTGCCTGGAATGAGGGGCATAGTCTCAGGATAAACCCCACTCGGACTGAGATGAGGGTTGGAAATCTTTGGAATAAGACCATCACAGAATGGTCACAGCACAGAAGGAGGCCTTTCACCCCTTTGAATTTGTACTGGCCCTCCTGAAGGAGCAATTCGCCTGGGGCCACCCACCCTATCTTTTCTCTCAGCCCCACACCTTTTTCCTTTTCAGATAATGACCCAATTCCCTTTTGAAGACCTCGATTGAGCCCACCTCCACCCACACTCTCAAGCAGTGCCTTCCAGGTCCTAGCCACTCCCTGCATGAAATAGATTTACCTCACATCGCCATTGCTTATTTTGCCCATTACCTCAAATGGGTAGCCACTGGTTCTCAATTCAATGTGAACATTTCACCTGATCTACTATGCTCAGACCCCTCATGATTTTGTATACCTCCAACAAATCACCCATCTGCATTCTCTCTAATGCCTTTACATCCTTCCTCTAATGTGTAGTGTATGGATCAGGGTTTAGAGAATCCCAAAGTGTATCATGGATTCACCTGACCCACAACTTTTAATAGATTGTGGTATGGGGAGCACATGGCTCACTCTATCGGTTATGGTACAGCAGAAATGGAAAAGTATTTTTTGAAACAAAACATTGTTTATTTTATGAACTCAAGTTAAACTTTTTAAAACAAACAGTGAATATCTTAGCAACCATTAATTCAAAGATAACCCCCAAAGAATACAACACTAAGTAATCCTTTAAGCTGTCCTTTTAACATCCAAAAGACTTAACAAACCTTTAAAAAGGAGCACATTAGGTTCACATTCACCATTGAGAACATTTATAATTCTAAAACGAAAACAGCGCGAGCGGAGAGAGAGCCGGGTCAGCGAAAACAGCGCGGGAGGAGAGAGCCGGGAGATTTTAAAAGTGCGGGAGGAGAGAGCTGGGACAGTGCTGGGAGAGGTGAGTGCACAAAAAGTGTGGCAGGAGTGCCTTTAGTCACGGAGTGCTGATTGGAACAGAGTGCACCTGAGTTTAGGTGAGTGACTGAGTTCGGGTGAGTGGCTGTGTTTTTGTTGGTGTTCGGGTTTATCCTTGAGGTTCTATAAAAAATGTTTTAAAAAATTATTTAAATTAATTAACTAGTTGAATATGGCTGGACAGGTGATGTGCTGTTGCTGTATGATGATGGAACTGGTGGATCCCATTGAGACCGTCAGTGACCACATCTGCAGCAAGTGTTGGCTGCTCGAAGAACTTCAGCTCAGAATTGATGAGCTGGAGACCGAGCTGCACACACTGCGGCACATCAGGGAGGGGGAAAATTACCTGGACACTTTGTTTCAGGAGGCAGTCACACCCGGTAGAATAAATACTGTTAATTCGGACAGTGGTCAGGGACAGAGTGGTGTGACTGCAAGGGAGGCAGGTAGGGGGATCCTGAGTTTAGGAGTTGAGGAGCCTCAGCCCTTGACCTTGTCCAACAGGTATGAGGTACTTGCTCCCTGTGTGGATGAGGAAGAGGGCTATTGGGAGGATGCGTTGACTGACCACTGCACCGTGGTACAGGAAGCCATTCAAGAGGGGGGAGCAAAAAGACAAGTGGTAGTTGTAGGGGATTCTATAATGAGGGGGATTGATGGCATCCTTTGTAAGCCAGATCGAGAGTCCCGCATGGTATGTTGCCTGCCCGGTGCCAGGGTGAGGGACATCTCTGATCGGCTTGAAAGGATTTTGGAGAGGGAGGGGGAGGATCCAGTTGTTGTGGTCCACGTTGGGACTAACAACATAGGTAAGACTAGGAAAGAGGACCTGTTTGGGGATTATCAAACACTAGGGACTAAATTAAAGAACAGGTCCTCCAGTGTTATAATCTCTGGATTACTACCCGAGCCACGTGCCAATTGGCATAGGGTTGAGAAAATTAGGGAAGTTAACACGTGGCTAAAGGAGTGGTGCGGGAAAGAGGGATTCCATTTCATGGGGAATTGGCATCTGTACTGGGGCAGGAGGGACCTGTACCGTTGGGACGGTCTTCACCTGAACCATTCTGGGACAAGTGTTCTAGCAAATAGGATAAATAGGTTGGTCACAAGGACTTTAAACTAGCAAGTTGGGGGGAAGGGAAGTGTAAAGCTATGGACAGTAGAATGGTTAACGGAGATCAAGGCAGCAGGTTACCTGACAGGTTATTATGTAGAGATATGGGTTCAAAGACAATGAAAATTAGGAGAAGGGTAAGAGGAAAAATAAATTGTGAAAAGTTACTGATCAAGGTGTTAGGATTCATAACAAAGACATAAAAACAGCATAAGTGTACTTTACCTGAATGCTCGTAGTATACGAAATAAGGTAAATGAGTTGATGGCGCAAATCATCGTGAATGACTATGATTTAGTGGCCATGACTGAAACATGGTTAAAAGATGGTCACGACTGGGAGTTAAATATCCAAGGGTATCAGACTATACGAAAGGATAGAATGGACGGTAAGGGCGGTGGTGTAGCTTTGTTGTTTAAGGATGGCATCCGGGCAATAGTAAGGGATGATATTGGTGCTATGGAGGACAAGGTTGAATCAATTTGGCTGGAAATCAGGAATAGTAAGGCGAAAAGGTCACTGATAGGAGTAGTCTATAGGCCACCAAATAGTAACAGGATGGTAGGGCAGGCAATAAGCAAAGAAATAACGGATGCATGTAGAAATGGTACAGCGGTTATCATGGGAGATTTTAATCTGCATATCGATTGGTTTAACCAGGTTGGTAAAGGCAGCCTTGAGGAGGAGTTTATAGAATGTGCCCGGGATAATTTCCTGCAACAGTATGTAATGGAACCTACAAGGGAACAAGCGGTCCTAGATCTGGTCCTGTGGAATGAGGCAGGATTGATTAATGATCTCATAGTTCGGGATCCTCTTGGAAGGAGCGACCACAATATGGTGGAATTTAAAATACAGTTGGAGGATGACAAGGTAAAATCAAACACTCGTGTTTTGTGCTTAAACAAAGGTGATTACAATGGGATAAGAGAAGAACTAGCTAAGGTAGACTGGGAGCAAAGACTTCATGGTGAAGCAGTTGAGGAACAGTGGAGAACCTTCCGAGTGATCTTTCACAGTGTTCAGAAAAGGTTCATACCGACAAAAAAGAAAGATGGTAGAAAGGGGAAAAACCCACCGTGGATATCTAAGGAGGTGAGGGAGAGTATCAAATTGAAGGAAAAAACATACAAAGTGGCAAAAATTAGTGGGAGACTAGAGGACTGGGAAGTCTTTAGGGGACAACAGAAAGCTACTAAAAAAGCCATAAAGAAGAGTAAGGTAGACTATGAAAGTAAACTGGCTCAGAACATAAAAGCAGATAGTAAAAGCTTCTACAAATATATAAGACAAAAAAGAGTGGCTAAGGTAAATATTGGTCCTTTGGAAGATGAGAAGGGAGATTTAATAATAGGAGACGGGGAAATGGCTGAGGAGCTGAACAGGTTTTTTGGGTCAGTCTTCACAGTGGAGGACACAAATAACATGCCAGTGACTGATGGAAATAAAGATATGATAGGTGAGGACCTTGAGATGATTGTAATCACTAAGGAGGCAGTATTGGGCAAGCTAATGGGGCTAAAGGTAGACAAGTCTCCTGGCCCTGATGGGATGCATCCCAGAGTGTTAAAAGAGATGGCTAGGGAAATTGTAAATGCACTAGTGATAATTTATCAAAATTCACTAGACTCTGGGGTGGTCCCAGAGGATTGGAAAGTAGCAAACGTGACACCACTGTTTAAAAAAGGAGGTCGGCAGAAAGCGGGTAATTATAGGCCGGTAAGCTTAACTTCGGTTGTAGGGAAAATGCTGGAATCTATCATTAAGGAGGAAATAGCGGGGCACCTGGAGGGAAATTGTCCCATTGGGCAGACGCAGCATGGGTTCACAAAGGGTAGGTCGTGTCTAACTAATTTGGTAGAATTTTTTGACGACGTTACCAGTGCAGTAGATAACGGGGAGCCAATGGATGTGGTATATCTGGATTTCCAGAAAGCTTTTGACAAGGCGCCACACAAAAGGTTGCTGCATAAGCTAAAGATGCATGGCATTGAGGGTAAAGTGGTAGCATGGGTAGAGGATTGGTTAACTAACAGAAAGCAGAGAGTGGGGATAAATGGGTGTTTCTCTGGTTGGCAACCTGTAACTAGTGGGGTTCCTCAAGGATCAGTGTTGGGCCCGCAGTTGTTCACAATTTACATAGACGATTTGGAGTTGGGGATCAAGTGCAATGTGTCAAAGTTTGCAGACGACACTAAGATGAGTGGTAAAGCAAAAAGTGCAGAGGATACCGGAAGTCTGCAGAATGATTTGGATAGGTTAGGTGAATGGGCTAGGGTCTGGCAGATGGAATTCAATGTTGCCAAGTGTGAGGCTATCCATTTTGGGAGGAATAACAGCAGAATGGATTATTATTTAAACGGTAAGATGTTAAAACATGCTGCTGTGCAGAGGGACCTGGGTGTGCTGGTGCACAAGTCGCAAAAAGTTGGTGTGCAGGTGCAACAGGTGATTAAGAAGGCTAATCGAGTTTTGTCTTTCATTGCTAGAGGGTTGGAGTTCAAGACTATGGAGGTTATGCTGCAATTGTATAGAGTGTTGGCGAGGTCGCATCTGGAATATTGTGTTCAGTTTTGGTCTCCTTACCTGAGAAAGGACATATTGGCACTGGAGGGAGTGCAGAGGAGATTCACTAGGTTGATCCCAGAGTTGAGGGGATTAGATTATGACGAGAGGTTGAGTAGACTGGGACTGTACTCATTGGAGTTTAGAAGGATGCGGGGGGGATCTTATTGAGACATATAAAATTATGAAGGGAATAGATAGGATAGATGCGGGCAGGTTGTTTCCACTGGTCGGGGAAAGCAGAACTAGGGGGCATAGCCTCAAAATAAGGGGAAGTAGATTTAGGATGGAGTGTAGGAGGAACTTCTTCACCCAAAGGGTTGTGAATCTCTGGGATTCCTTGCCCAGTGAAGCAGTTGAGGCTCCTTCTTTAAACGTTTTTAAGAGAAAGATAGATACCTTTCTAAAGAATAAAGGGATTCGGGGATATGGTGTACGGGCCGGAGAGTGGAGCTGAGTCCACAAAGATCAGCCATGATCTCATTAAATGGCGGAGCAGGCTTGAGGGGCCAGATGGCCTACTCCTGTTCCTAGTTCTTATGTTCTTATGTTCTTATGAATTCACCAAATGATCCAGAGATAGTCTTTGGATGGCAGAGATCAACAGGACAGCTCACTGAAAATCCAGACACACCCACTTTTTCTCAAAATGAAACTAAAAAGCAGAACCAGAGCTCAGCTCCACCCACACTCTGACATCACTGCAGTAACATGAGCAGCTAAACATTTCTTAAAGCGACATTCTCATGACAGTCGCCCAGAACTGAGGCTGTTTTGTACTCCGTGTCCCGATTGATGTCCCGTACCAGCCTCCCCGAACAGGCGCCGGAATGTGGCGACGAGGGGCTTTTCACAGTAACTTCATTGAAGCTTACTCGTGACAATAAGCGATTTTCATTTAATTTCATTTCATGATAAAGCCCAGCATGCACGAAGCCTAGCGTGCTCTATGCTTTAATAATTGCCCTCTCAACCCGTCTTACCCCCAATAATGCCCAGCACCCCATTAGAATTGTACTTTTATTTTATATTGGCTCTCTCTCTCTGCATTCTTCCGACTGAAAAGAATCATTCACATTTCTGTATGAAATTTAATCTGCTGCTTTTCCACCCATTCTGCGAACCTGCCTATGTCGGTTTTAAGTTCTACAATACCCTCCTCGCAAGGTTCATAACACTTCCAAGTTTTACAGCATCGTCAAAATTTTGAAACCAAGATCTAGGTTATTAATATGAAACAGGAAAAGCTGGTGTCCTGGGGAAATTCACAATAAATCTTCCTCCAGTCCTTAGAACAACCGTTCACCGCTACTTTTTGTTTCATGTCACTCAGCCAATTTTGCATCCATGTTTCCACTTTCCCTTTTATTCTATGAGATCTAACTTTGCTCACAGATCCGCTGTGGAAAACTTTTACCTTTTGAAAGTCCATGTACACTACATTAACAGAGTTGCCCTCATCAACCCTCATCAGAAAACACAAGCAAGTTAGTAAAACACGATCTTTCCTTAAGAAATGCATGCTGGCTTTTCTAAGTTAACCTGCATTTTCTAAAGTAATTTTGTGCTGAGTTATCATTTCTAAAACCTTCCCCACCGTTTCGGCTAAACTGACGGTCCTGGGCTTATCGTTACATCCTTTTTTTAAAACAAGAGTGTAACATTTGCAACTCTCTGGTCTTCCAGCACCACTCTTGTGGAACACAAGAAATAGGAGCAGGAGCCAGCAATGCAGCACCTTGAGCCTACTCTACCATTCAATAAGATCATGGCTAATCTGATTTTAGCATCAACTTCATTCATAGATTATCATAGATTATCATAGAATTTACAGTGCAGAAGGAGGTCATTCAGCCCATCGAGTCTGCACTGGCTCTTGGAAAGAGCACCCCACCCAAGGTCAACACCTCCACCCCATCCCCACAACCCAGTAACCCCACTCAACACTAAGGGCAATTTTGGACACTAAGGGCAATTTATCATGGCCAATCCACCTAACCTGCGCATCTTTGGACTGTGGGAGGAAACCGGGGCACCCGGAGGAAACCCACGCACACACGGGGAAGATGTGCAGACTCCGCACAGACAGTGACCCAAGCCGGAATCGAACCTGGGACCCTGGAGCTGTGAAGCAATTGTGCTATCCACAATTCTACCGTGCTACCTTATCAGCTTAATCACAAATTTGCCAATCCTTATTCTGAAACTATTGCCCTAGTTCAGAACTCCCTCACAGGCGGGAACAACTTCTCAGCACCTACCATGTCAAGCTCCTTCAGCATCTTACACGTTTCAACCAAATGACCTCTGTAAGGGTCCTGCCTGTTTATTCCCTCATTTCCGCTTTCTTTCATTTTTCTGTTACTGTTTTTTGATCCATGGATAATTAATGGACATGTGTCTTTAAGTCAAGCAGCAGAATTCAGAAATTACACGTGAGAACACTCTGGTAGTCTCTGCTGGTTTGAACAGGAACTTCAGACTTGTTGGCACCAGAGAGACAGATGGGGTGGGACTCGGTTTGACTGATTGGCTAGTGGCCAATGAATTGGCCCAAAAAACTGTACTCTGCCTGATAACAAATGATGATTGGATCCTATTCCTCTGGAATGATTTCCGGAGTCCCAAGAAGTTTCAGTTTGACTCCTGACAGCACAGGGTCACGATCCTACTCTCTTCTCCCTGTTTTCTATAGAAAGACTTCTCTACTTTTATACTCCATTCCCCTCACAATAAATGCCAATATTTAATTTGCCTTCCTAATTACTTGCTGTACTTGCATGTTTATCTTTTGTAATTCATGTACAAGGACACTCAGCCACCTCTGTACCACGGCAATCTATAGTATTTTAGTTTAAATAATATTTTGCTTTTTTAATATTCTTGTCAAAGTGAATAACCTCACATTTTCCCACATTCGCTGTCGAGTGCCATCTTCAACCTGTCCCTGCTCCGCTCCGAGGTCCCCACCTGCTTCAAGAAGACCACCATCATACCAGTGCCAAAGAAGAACCAGGCAGCGTGCCTCAATGACTACTGTCCGGTGGCCCTGACATCAGTCGTAATGAAGTGCTTCGAGAGGTTGGTCATGAAGCGCATCAACTCCATACTCTCAGAATGCCTAGGTCCACTACAATTCGCATACCGCTGCAACTGGTCCACAGCAGACACCATCTCCCTGGCCCTACACTCATCCCTAGAGCATCTTGACAACAAGGACTCCTCCATCAGACTCCTATTTATTGACTACAGCTCCGCCTTCAACACCATAATCCCAGCCAAGCTCATATCCAAGCTCCAAAACCTAGGACTTGACTCCTCACTCTGCAACTGAATCCTCGATTTTCTGACCCACAGACCACAATCAGTAAGAATGAAACACAACACCTACTCCACAATAGTACTCAATAACGGGGCCCCGCAAGGCTGTGTACTTAGCCCCCTCCTATACTTCCTTTACACACACGACTGTGTGGCAAAATTTGGTTCCAACTCCATCTACACGTTTGCTGATGACACAACCATAGTGGGCCAGATCTCGAACAATGATGAGTCAGAATACAGGAGGAGATTGAGAACCTAGTGGAGTGGTGCAGCGACAACAATCAATCCCTCAATTCCAGCAAAACGAATAGAGCTGGTCATTGACTTCAGGAAGCAAAGTATTGTACACCCCACTGTCTGCATCAATGGGGTTGAGGTGGAGATGGTTGACAGCTTCAAATTCCTACGGGAGCAGATCACCAAAAATCTGTCCTGGTCCACCCACGTCAACGCTACCACCAAGAAAGCACAACAGCGCCTATACTTCCTCAGGAAACTAAGGAAATTCGGCATGTCCACATTAACTCCTACCAACTTTTACAGATGCACCATAGAAAGCATCCTATCGGGCTGCATCACAGCCTGGTATGGCAACTGCTCGGCCCAAGACCGCAAGAAACTTCAGAGAGTCGTGAACACAGCCCAGTCCATCACACAAACCTGCCTCCCATCCATTGACTCTATCTACACCTTCCGCTGCCTGGGGAAAGCGGGCAGCATATTCAAAGATCCCTCCCACCCGGCTTACTCACTCTTCCAACTTCTTCCATCGGGCAGGAGGTACAAAGGTCTGAGAACACACATGAACAGACTCCAAAACTGTTTCTGCCCCGCTGTTACCAGACTCCTAAATGGCCCATTTATGGACTGATCTGATTAATACTACACTCCTGTATGCTTCACCCGATGCCGGTGTCTGTGTAGGTACATTGTGTACCTTGTGTTGTCCTATTATGTATTTTCTTTTTATTTTATATTCTTTTCATGTACTAAATGATCTGTTTGAGCGACTCGCAATAAAATACTTTTCACTGTACCTCGGTACACGTGACAATAAACAAACAAACAAATTATACTGCATCCAGCAATTTTTGCCTACTAATTTAACCTGTCTGCGTTCCTTTGCAGACTCTGCATCCTCACTACTTTCTTCACCACTTATCTTTGTTGTGGCAGCAAATTTGGCTATGATACATTCTGTCCCTTCATTAATATAGATCATAAGCAGTTGGAGCCTCAACATTAATCCCTGTGGCAACCTATTAGTTCCAGTTTGCCAGCCCGAAAACAACCCAATTATCCAACTCTCTGTTTTCACTTAATTAGATTATCCTCTATCCATGCTAATATATTATCCCAACACCATTAACTGTCAGTAACCATTTCTATTGCACCTTATTGAATGACTTTTGGAAATCCAAGTACAAAAACGAGAACCAGAGGACACCATCACAGACTAAAGGGGTGATCCTTTAAAACAGAGATGAGGAGGAATTTGTTCTGCCAGAGGGTGGTGAATCTGTGGAACTCTTTGCCTCAGAAGGCTGTGGGGCCAAATCACTGAGTGTCTTTAAGACAGAGATAGATAGGTTTTTGATCAATAAGGGGATCAGGGATTATGGGGAGAAGGCAGGAGAAAATATCAGCCATGATTGAATGGCGGAGCAGACTCGATGGGCCGAGTGGCCTAATTCTGCTCCTATGTCTTATGGTCTTATGGTCTTATTATAACTTGGATCCAAATGCCCCTGTCTCACCCAACCTTCCTCACTCAAGGCAGGTAAGGCAGCAGAGGTGAAGAGCGTTAGCAGCTGCATCGGAATGGAGTAACTGGGGTGCAGAGAGGTAAGAATGCCCCTTTTTAGGGCGTTAGGTTTTTAAAGGGGCAATGTAAAGAGAGGAAAATAGGTTTCAAAGTTATGTTTGTCAGAGGGGCAGTGAGACCAGCAGGAGGTTGGACTGGAGAGTTGAACCGGAGGGGGTTTTGGACAAGGAGATAGGTGTTAGGTTGGGCTGGGGGCGGGTTGCACTGGGGGAGGGGGCACTGGGGGGGGGAGAGATTTGAGTTAGACTGGGATGGGGGAGGGCAGAGTCAGACCTAATGAGGGGGGAGTTGGATTGGATGGAGCGGGGAAGTCGGGATGGGAAGAGGGGTGTCAGGTTGAGCTGGGGGCAGGGGTCAGACTGGAGGGGAATTCGGACCGAGATGCACCAGGCGGGGGAGTGGGTGTGGGGGGGGGGGGGGGGGTAGGGTCCGCCTGGTAGGGGGTGGTCGGATCAGGCTTGGAGGGGATCGGACCAGAGGGATGTGTTGGACTGGGTCACACTGGGATGGGGGAGGGTTGGGCCGGCTCCAGGGGTGGGGTGAGGTGTTGGATTGGGAGAGGGGAGGGGTAGTCAGGTCAGGCATGGGGAGAATTGGGTTGTGCTACGGGGCTGGTCCATTCGGGAGAGGTTGGGGTTGAGCTAGAGGCGGGGGGGCTGGGTGGTTGGGTCAGACTGGGGGGGCGGGGTGTTTGGGTCGGGAGGGGGGTGTTGTGTCTGGGAAGGGGTGCGGGTGATGTGGTGAATCTCCTGCGGGGGTCATGTGGGGGTGTCCTGGGTGAGGTTGGGTCTGGGTTTTTCAAATAGGAACTCTGGGGTTGGAAGTGATTTTTTTCCTCTAACTCTCTCAGAGTAACTATCAGGGTAAAACTGACAGAGCCACCCGAAATTTGAAATTTTAATCACTTCTGTCGGATGGTACCCAGTTCAGGGGATGTTAGCACTTATGGGCAATTGCTAGGTAAACGCTTATGTGGGAACTTCCTTGAGAAAACCCTTAAATGTGATACTGGGGAAGTTATGGGCCATATTTTGACTAGTTCCTACGTATCAACTCTGCCTGTGATATCATCAAAGAACTCAAATAAGTGTGTCAAATACGATAACACTTTAATGAAACCATTTTAACTCAGCCTGATTATATTATGGCTTTCTAAGTGTTCGGTTGGGCGGGGGGGGGGGGGGGGGGGGGGAGGTTTGTTAGTGCAGCTGGCTCGGTGGAAAATGTATGGACCAGAATAACACTAACAGCATGGGGTTCAATTCCCTGATCCAGCTGAGGTAGACTCAGTGCCTGTCCTCTTACTGTATTTAAAAAATCACGGCATTTTGCTGTGGTTTGGCAAATAATCGTCAATCTGTCTTTGAGCAGAGAACTCAACAGGAAATGCCCTGCTGCCATTGCCTTAATGATGAATAGCAGCATTTTCCCAATGACACTTATTGTGTCAAATGGCCTCCAGCTTCCTATTTTCTATCTCCCGCCTTTCTTGAGTTCCGGTAGCTTTCTAATCTGTTCGGATCTTCCCAGAATCTAGGGAATTTTGCAAGGTTAATGCATCCACTACTTCTGCAGCCACTGACTGATAAGATCATAGATTATCATAGAATTTACAGTGCAGAAGGAGGCCATTCAGCCCATCGAGTCTGCACCGGCTCTTGGAAAGAGCACCCCACCCAAGGTCCACACCTCCACCCTATCCCCATAGCCCAGCAACCCCACCCAACATGAAGGGCAATTTTGGACACTAAGGGCAATTTAGCATGGCCAATCCACCTTACCTGCACATCTTTGGACTGTGGGAGGAATCCGGACCACCCGGAGGAAACCCACGTACACACATAGAACATACAGTGCAGAAGGAGGCCATTCGGTCCATCGAGTCTGCACCGACCCACCTAAGCCCTCACTTCCGCCCCATGTCCATAATCCAATAACCCCCCTAACCCCTTTTGGTCACTAAGGGCAATTCATCATGGCCAATCCGCCTAACCTGCACGTCTTTGGACTGTGGGAGGAAACCGGAGCACCTGGAGGAAACCCACGCAGACACGGGGAGAACGTGCAGACTCCGCACAGACAGTGACCCAGCAGGGAATTGAACCTGGGACCCTGGAGTTGTGAAGCCGCAGTGCTATCCACTTGTGCTACCGTGCTGCCCTTACATGGGGAGGATGTGTAGACTCCGCACAGACAGTGACCCAAGCCGGAATCGAACCTGGAACCCTGGAGCTGTGAAGCAATTGTGCTATCCACAATGCTACCGTGCTGCCCTCGGTAGGATGCAGGACATTAGGTTGCAGGACATTAGGTTGTCAACCTTTAGCCCCATCATCTTTTCAAGTACTTTTTCTCCAGCGACCGTGATTGTTTTAAGCTTTTCCCTCCCTTTTGCCCTCTGATTTTCTGCTATAATTGGGTTGCTTTTAGTGTCTGCTGAACTCTATCCCACATCTGTTAATGTTCAGTTATTGAGCATAATCACAACTTAGATTGACAGATTTTTGATCTCTGAGGAAATCCCAAGGTAAGGGGGTCAGTGGGAAAGAGGAATTGAGGCCAAGGCTGGATCATGATTTTATTAAATGACAGAACAGGCTCAAAGGGCCATATGGTTGAATTCTGCTCCTATTTCTTTTTTTCATATTATTAAAATTACAAATGCCAGTAACATTTTTAAAAATTATCTATGGGTCCAACGGCCATTCATTCACAATGGTTACTGCCGTACTGACAGAGATTTCATCGTACCTTAACAGATCCCTCAGAAATGTCTCAAAGCCCTATACATACAATGAGTTATCTGGGCTGTCACACAAGCAAAATCTAAAGCCATTCTATTCACAGCAGGATCCCATGAACAGCGTTTGGCGGTCAGTTGATCTATTTTCTTGCTGGTGGAGACAAAATATCATGATACATGAGCAAAAAAAAACGAGGTAGGTTTGAAGGAGTGAGAGGAAGAGTTTGAGAGATGGACAGGTTCAGGGTGAGGTTTCCCGAACCTACGGCCTAGTCAGCTGAAGGCACGGCTGCCAGTGGTGGAGCAATTACAATGGGGGGTGGTGAGGGGGTGCAAGAAGCCGGATTTGGAGAAGTGCAGTGATCAGTTCTATCTTCCCGACACTTGCCAATGGGATTTCCCATTGTATCCACTCGACACTGCCGGGAACCCTGTGGGTGTTGTTGTGTGACTGGCGGGAAAGACAACAACTGGGGAATTCTGGCCATTGCCTCACCAGGAGCACCGGAACTTTATGCCCAAATATCATTGATGAAAGTGTTGGAATATTCAAATTTAAATAGTTGGAAGATGGAAAGCAAGTAAATGGATTTACTTTTCACTTATTTTTTGTGGTTTATTTGATGATACATTACAGGATGCCAGGCAGATTCGGAGATTCAACAAGCATCGCTCACAGGGGCAGCATAGCTGCACACGACTCGCCACTGGTCACATGCTGCTTTACATCCTGGTTACTCGCTCATTTGCATCTAAAAGTGATCCGTAAAGTGATATCAGAACAGGGGAACGTTGCTTTCCTGGGAGCAGAATTTAGAGGCAGGTCATAAGATCAAACCTCCAGGAACACGTCCAATGGAGCTCTCAACCCTACCATTTATGGTTCACATCACGTTCTTGTTTGAATCAACAATCCTAGGCTCTAGAATCTATTTTGAGACTTGTCCCAACACCCTGGACTACTGTGCGGTCAATTCCAGCTCCACTTGACCTGGAGTCACAACACAGGTGAAATTAGATTTTATTTAAAATCGCCGAGGCCCTGGGTTGAATAAACTATAGTCATCAGGTTTGTAACTTTACAACACATGTAACCTTTTATTACTTACAGTGTTATTATTAACTTTTTATTATGTACAATATTATAATTAAATGGATAGAAACTCACCCCACTCTCTACGCATACACACACAAACTAACCACACAAAGGAGAAAGAGTGGCAGAAAGGGAAGGAAAATATTAATAAAAATAAAAGGGTAAGGGTCTTTGATTCACTGGAATGACTTCCAGTCAATGTCTTTCTGAAGTTCAGGCTTTCGTTTTGGTACTTCTTCCTTCTTGGCTTGAGATGGTTTTCTCTGGCCACTTTCTCTAAGACTCGGCATCATTTCAGGTTCACAGCAAAGGATGCATAAGGAACTCACTGCTTTCTGAACAAAAGAGCAGGGACTGGATTCTCCGCCGGCGGGATGCTCCGTTTCGCCGGCATCCCGAGGGTTTCCCGACAGCTTGAGGTTGTCCCACAATGGGAAACCCCATTCACCAGCCAGCGCAATGGAGCATTCCGCCGGCGGGGTGAAATAGAAATGTGGCGCAGCGGGGCGGAGAATCCAGCCCCTGTTCTTTCACTTCAGCAAGCAGGAGAGAGAGAGACCATTCCTTTTACTTCCAAAGTCTAAACACTTCTGCCCAGTTCTAGAACACACAACACAGAGAAATACAGCACAGAACAGGCCCTTCGACCCACGATGTTGTGCCGAAACTTTGTCCTAGATTAATCATAGATTATCAGAGAATTTACAGTGCAGAAGGAGGCCATTCGGCCCATTGAGTCTGCACCAGCTCTTGGAAAGAGCACCCTACTCAAGGTCAAAACGTTCTCTCAAAAAGAATCACACAGCAACCAATCATTGACCGTTGTCAGGAAGAACACTGTCCCTGAGCAACCCACCGGTTGCCAGTTAAACAATTGAACCAATACGCTCCACAACCGGTTCCTAAGATCAACCCGGTGCCGAAGAGACTGGCTTCTCCTTTCCCAAACACGAAGCCTGGAAACACAGTGTCCCAGCAGCAGGCTCTTTCTGCTTAAAGGAACATCCCGATTATGGGACCATGGACCAAAACAATAAAAGAAATGGGAACAAAGGAAATCAGCTGCCGGAGAAGTGGCCTTCAGATTTTCGGTGGGAGCAGTGGCCAGGGGTCTGTCGGGAAGGTAAGTTTACCTCTTTAAAAAACTTTAAAAACTTACCTTGAAGAGTGACATCACAGCAAAGCAGTGACCTGATTGGCTGGTAAGGAAAGTGCTCCAATTAGCAGTAGCTGGGAGAAATTTTATTC
The DNA here is from genome assembly GCF_047496885.1 of Scyliorhinus torazame. NCBI lineage: Eukaryota > Metazoa > Chordata > Chondrichthyes > Carcharhiniformes > Scyliorhinidae > Scyliorhinus > Scyliorhinus torazame. The sequence continues at coordinate 38,099,541 of NC_092715.1, read as the reverse complement.
TTCGTGTGTTGGTAAGTATTGTGATTGGTAAGTAAAATCTTTATTCCTTTCACTTATTCATTATTTGATATTATATTTGTAATCAGTTAAGGTAAAGTGTAAAAATGGCAGGAGATCCCAGACCCGTGTTATGCTCCTCGTGCTTAATGCGGGAGTTCAGGGACGCGGATGATGCCCCTGACTCCTTCATGTGCGGGAAGTGTGTCCAGCATTAGCTCCTGTTAGACCGCATGATGGCTCTGGAGCTGCGGATGGACTCACTTTGGAGCATCCGCGATGCTGAGGAGATTGTGGATAGCACGTTCAGTTAGCTGGTCACACCGCAGATTAGGATTGCTGAGGGAGACAGGGAATGGGTGACCAAAAGGCAGAGAAAGAGCAGGATGGCAGTGCAGGTGTCCCCTGCGGTCATCTCCCTCCAAAACAGGTATACCGTTTTGGATACTATTGGGGGTGATGACTCACCAGGGGAAGGCAGTAGTAGCCAGGCTCATGGCACTGTGGCTGGCTCTGCTGCACAAAAGGGCGGGAAAAAGACTGGCAGGGCTATAGTCATAGGGGATTCAATCATAAGGGGAGTAGACAGGCGTTTCTGTGGTCGAAAACGAGACTCCCGAATGGTATGTTGCCTCCCGGGTGCACGGGTCAGGGATGTCTCAGATCGGCTGCAGGCCATACTGAAGGGGGAGGGTGAACAGCCAGTTGTTGTGGTGCATATAGGCACCAACGATATAGGTAAAGAACGGGATGAGGTCCTACAATCAGAATTTACGGAGTTAGGAGATAAGTTAAAAAGTAGGACCTCAAAGGTAGTAATCTCAGGATTGCTACCAGTGCCACGAGACAGTCAGAGTAGAAATTCAAGAATAGTCAGAATGAATAAGTGGCTTGAGTAATGGTGCAGGAGGGAGGGGGGTTCACATTTTTGGGACATTGGAACCGGTTCTGGAGGCGATGGGACCATTACAAATCGGATGGTCTACACCTGTGCAGGAATGGAACCAATGTCCTAGGGGGTGCTTTTGCTAACACTGTTGGGGAGGTTTTAAACTAATGTGGCAAGGGGATGGGAACCAGATTGGGAAGTTAGAGGTCAGTAAAGAGGCAGCAACTAAAGCCAGTAAGGTACTAGATAATAAACTCAATGTGACTAAGGGGAAGAGTAGACAGGAAAGAGATGATGAACGCAAAGGGACAGGTGGTCTGAGGTGCATTTGTTTTAATGCGAGAAGTGTAGTAGGTAAGGCAGATGAACTTAGGGCTTGGATTAGTACCTGGGAATATGATGTTATTGGTATTACTGAGACTTGGTTGAGGGAAGGGCAAGACTGGCAACTAAATATCCCACGGTATAGATGCTTCAAGAGGGATAGAGAGGGAGGTGAAAGGGGTGGAGGAGTTGCATTACTGGTCAGAGATGATATCACAGCTGTGATTATGGAGGGCACGATGGAGGATTTGAGCACTGAGGCAATATGGGTAGAGCTAAGAAATAGGAAGGGTGCAGTAACATTGTTGGGACTTTACTACAGGCCTCCCAAAAGCGAGCGTGAAGTAGAGGTACAAATATGTAGACAGATTTTAGAAAAATGTAGGAGCAATAGGGTGGTCGTGATGGGAGATTTTAACTTCCCCACATTGAATGGGACCCACGTAGTGTTGGAGGCGTAGATGGAGCAGAATTTGTAAGGAGCATCCAGGAGAGTTTTTTAGAGCAGTATGTAAATAGTCCAACTCGGGAAGGGGCCATACTGGACCTGGTATTGGGGAATGATCCCGGCCAGGTGGTTGAAGTTTCAGTTGGTGATTACTTTGGGAATAGCGATCACAATTCCGTAAGTTTTAGAATACTCATGGACAAAGACGAGAGTGGTCCTAAAGGAAGAGTGCTAAATTGGGGAAGGACCAAGCATAACAACATTCGGCAGCAGCTAGGGAATGTGGATTGGGAGCAGCTGTTTAAGGGTAAATCCACATTTGAAATGTGGGAGTCTTTGAAGGAAAGGTTGATTAGAGTGCAAGACAGACATGTCCCTGTGAAAATGAGGGATAGAAATGGCAACATTAGGGAACCATGGATGGCGGGTGGAATTGTGAGACTAGCTAAGATGAAAAAGGAAGCATACATAATATCTAGGCGACTTAAAACTGATGAAGCTTTGGAGGAATACCGAGAACGTAGGACAAATCTCAAACGCGCAATAAAGAGGGCTAAAAGGGGTCATGAAATATCTTTGGCTAACAGGGTTAAGGAAAATCCCAAAGCCTTTTATTCATATATAAGGAGCAAGAGGGTAACTAGAGAAAGGATTGGTCCACTCAAAGACAAAAGAGGGAATTTATGCGTGGAGTCAGAGGAAATGGGTGAGATTCTAATGAGTACTTTGTATCGGTATTCACGAAAGAGAGAGACATGACGGATATTGAGGTGAGGGATTGATGTTTAAATAGTCTAGGTCAAGTCGGCATAAGGAAGGGGGAGGTTTTGGGTATTCGAAAAGGAATTAAGGTGGACAAGTCCCCAGGTCCGGATGGGATCTATCCCAGGTTACTGAGGGAAGTGAGGGACGAAATACCTGGGGCCTTAACAGATATCTTTGCAGCATCCTTGAGCACGGGTGAGGTCCTGAAGGACTGGAGAATTGCTAATGTTGTCCATTTGTTTAAGAAGGGTAGCAGGGATAATCCAGGGAATTACAGACCTGTGAGCTTGACGTCAGTGGTAGGCAAACTGTTGGAGAAGATACTGAGGGATAGGATCTGGTCACATTTGGAAGAAAATAGACTTAACAGTGATAGGCAGCATGGTTTTGTGCAGGGAAGGTCATGTCTTACAAACCTAATAGAATTCTTTGAGGAAGTGACAAAGTTAATTGATGAGGGAAGGGCTGTAAATGTCATGTACATGGACTTCAGTAAGGCGTTTGATAAAGTTTCCCATGGCAGGTTGATGGAAAAAGGGAAGTCGTATGGGGTTCAGGGTGTACTAGCTAGATGGATAAAGAACTGGCTGGGCAACAGGGGACAGAGAGTAGTGGTGGAAGGGAGTGTCTCAAAATGGAGAAATGTGACTAGTGGTGGTCCACAGGGATCTGTGCTCGGACCACTGTTGTTTGTGATATACATAAATGATCTGGACGAAGGTATAGGTGGTCAATTAGCAAGTTTGCAGATGATACTAAGATTGGTGGAGTTGCAGATAGTGAGGAGGACTGTCAGAGAATACAGCAAAATATAGATAGATTGGAGAGTTGGGCAGAGAAATGGCAGATGGAGTTCAATCCAGGCAAATGCGAGGTGATGCATTTTGGAAGATCTAATTCAAGAGTAGACTATACGGTTAATGGAAGAGACCTGGGGAAAATGGATGTGCAGAGAGATCTGGGAGTTCAGGTCCATTGTACCCTGAAGGTGGCAACGCAGGTAGATAGAGTGATCAAGAAGGCATACAGCATGCCTGCCTTCATCGGACGGGGTATTGAGTCCAAGAGTCGGCAGGTCATGTTACAGTTGTATAGGACTTTGGTTAAGTCAATGTTGGAATACTGCGTGCAGTTCTGGTCGCCACATTACCAGAAGGATGTGGATGCTTTAGAGAGGGTGCAGAGGAGGTTCACCAGGATCTTGCCTGGTACGGACGGTTATGCTATGAAGAAAGGTTGAGTAGATTAGGATTGTTTTCATTGGAAAGACGGAGGTTGAGGGGGGACCTTATTGAGGTCTACAAAATTATGAGAGGTATGGACAGGGTGGATAGCAACAAGCTTTTTCCAAGAGTGGGGGTGTCAATTACAAGGGGTCACGATTTTAAGGTGAGAGGTTCCCCCTTCCCGGTTTAAGGGAGATGTGCATGGAAATTCTTTTACGCAGAGGGTGGTGGGTGCCTGGTTGCCAGCGGAGGTGGTAGAGGCGGGCACAATAGCATCATTTAAGATGCATCTAGACAGATATATGAACGGGCGGGGAACAGAGGGAAGTAGATCCTTGGAAAATAGGCGACAGGTTTAGATAAAGGATCTGGAGCGAAATTCTCCTACCCGCCCCGCCACATTTCTGCCCTGACCCGCCGGTGGGAGTCTCCGTTACACCGGCCGGTCAATGGGGTTTCCCATTGTGGGGCAGCCCCACGCCGTCGGGAAACCCCCGGGCGCCGGCAAAACGGAGACTCATGCCGGCGGAGAATGACGCCCCTGGATCGGCGCAGGCTGGGAGGGCCGAAGGGCCTGTTCCTGTGCTGTAATTTTCTTTGTAAACAGGAAGGACTCCTACAGACTAAAGTGGGCATTAGATCTTCTGAATGACAATTGAAATATTCCTAAATGTGGAACCTTTTAATTTTAGATTAGTTACAAAGTAGGTTTTTCTCAAAATGTCATCTGTCTTCATCTGGCTCTATTTACATTAACACATTGTGACAGTCTTATGGTGCAGTGGGAAGACCTCTGAGATAGAAACTTAAGTCCCACCCTGCAGACAAACATGTTGACTATCAACCTGCAGATCCTTCCAGCGCATGTCAATGGCAAGCGGTGAGGATGATAGAGATTATCGGTCATCCAGGTGATGGTAAGAACATTGGCAGCCTCATATCGTGAACATGTACCAGGAAGCAATGTGTGACCTGCTAATTTGTCTTCATGTTTCTGAACCAAATAGCATGGGCTGGCTGTTTGCCAATTGGCCAACAGTTAAATTATCTAACTAATCGCTGTGCTTTGTAACAACTGGAGCACTTACTGGGCGACAGCCTTTATTGCCATAAAATAATGGCTATGTCATGTGTGAAGTCGGCTGTTGATGATGGAATGATTTGTAAATGGAGTACTGCATCTTAATAACCACCCATATATTTAACTCTGGATATTATTGCTGACTGATGTTACATGATCTTTTATGTTTTTGGCATGCTATATGAAATGAAAATCACTTATTGTCACAAGTAGGCTTCAATGAAGTTACTGTGAAAAGCCCCTAGTCGCCACATTCCGGCGCCTGTTCGGGGAGGCTGGTACGGGAATTGAACCATGCTGCTGGCCTGCCTTGGTCTGTTTTGAAAGCCAGCGATTTAGCCCAGTGTGCTGAACCAGCCCCTATGAGACGAACCTCCATGCAATCAGGCAATTTGTTCTGAGTATTATCAATGCAATGAAGCATTTGGACCATGTTGTAGATATTTGACCATGGGCCACCCAGCATTTGGATGTTAAACAGCTTCCCAAGACTCTAACGTAATGAGGAAGTGCATACTCATGAGTGGTTTGAAGTGCATTACCCACCACATTGATAAAGGCCAGAAAATCATGTCGTGCCCGCAACTGAAAATAGCATTCGAGCCTTTACAAATGCAACCACACGCCATCATGAGTGGGAACCATATCGCCATTCCTTCACTGTCATTAGGTCAAAATCCCAGAATTCCCTTCCTAACAGCACTATGGGTGTTCCTACACCACATGGACTGCAGTGGTTCAAGAAGACAGCTCATTAGCACCTTCTCAAGGGCACTTAGTGATGGGCAATAAATGATGGCCTCACCAGTGACAGCCACATCTCATGAAAAGGTAAGGAAAAAGAGACCTAATGTTTGTTTGGGGTAATCACTGGGCGACTGGTTTGTCCAAGCAATAGCAACACCTGTGGAAACCCAGGCCTACACATGGCTTACCCGGTAGTCTTTAAGGAGACTAGCTTATAGGGTGGCACGGTAGCACAGTGGTTGGCACTGCTGCCTCACAGTGCCAGGGACTCGGGTTCAATTCTGACCTTGGGTGACTGTGTGGAGTTTGCACATTCTCCCCGTGTCTGCGTGGGTTTCCTCCGGGTGCTCCGGTTTCCTCTCATAGTCCAAAGATGTGCAGGTTAGGTGGATTGGCCATGTTAAATTGCCCCTTATTATCAAAAGATGTGCAGGTTAGGTGGATTGGCTATGCTAAATTGCCCCTTATTATCAAAAGATGTGCAGGTTAGGTGGATTGGCTATGCTAAATTGCCCCTTATTATCAAAAGATGTGCAGGTTAGGTGGATTGGCCATGCTAAATTGCACTTTAGTGTCCAAAGTTGTGCAGGTTAGGTGGGGTTTCTGGGAGACAGCAGGGGAGTGGGCCTAGGTAGGGTCCGTTCAGACTCTCTGAGCAGAATGGCCTCCTTCTGCACTGTAGGAATTCTATGATGAGAGAATACAGTGGTAAACCTCTCCTCTCCAATATGTTGGTCCACGATGTACTGGATTGTGAGTTCCATGCCTACTGTTCTCTTCTTTGGTCACATACTTGAATCAGGATAATGCATAGAAATTTCCAGTTGTCCTCCTTCATCGATTGGACAGACTGTCAAAATAGGTTGAGACTGCACAGGCAACAATTTTATTCAGGGTTTGGGACCTAGATGTCGGGAACATTTCCGTGTCCCAACCTTTCATGGCATCAACATGACACGCATGTCGCACGTTAGAAAGGATTGGCCATTTAATGGCCAGAGTGCAAAGTCACCATCCAGTTAACGATGGCGAATGTATTCCGACAAACACTCGAGAACCACTTTTTCGAGTGAAAAAGACTTCCTGCTGATACAGGGAAGCGAGAAAGGGAGGGCACCTCAAGGTGGAGGCATCCTCTCAACACATTTCAATTCTTTGTGGATGAGAATGACCATGCTGCCAGTCTGCCTTTGTAGAGTACGGACACCTCACAAGAGGACAAACCGTGACTTTAGCCGTGGGCGTGTTTCTGCATCGGCAATGGGGGTTTTAAAGTTTCTCAGGAGAACTAGCCCGCGGCCAGCTGCTGGGATGCCTATTCCTTTCACTGGATGGTTCTGGCCACCACTGGGTGCCTGCCTTCTGACTGGAAGATTCCAGATGACGCCAGAGAGCGAAATCAATTGCTTCAATTGGCCACCTGCTACTTATGGGTGGGTAGCTGTGGTACCCCTGACCTTGACTCCTTGACAGTGGCCCAGTGGGGGCAAGGTTGTGTAAAATGAAAAATGAAATGAAAATCACTTATTGTCACAAGTAGGCTTCAATGAAGTTACTGTGAAAAGCCCCTAGTTGCCACATTCCGGCGCCTGTTCGGGGAGGCTGGTACGGGAATCGAACCGTGCTGCTGGTCTGCTTGGTCTGCTTTAAAAGCCAGCGATTTAGCCCAGTGTGCTAAACCAACCTTTCCCTCAGCATTCTGTCTGGCCTTCTTTGGTCCTGCTCTTCATGGTCATTTGAAAATTTAGCCCAATGTGTGCACTCTGCAAAATGTGGAACAGAACAATCTCCCAATATCCAATTTGAATCATCAAAGCTTTGGTCAGTTGCTGATGTAGAGTAGCATGCCGCAACGACAGCTGGATTCATTGTAATCTTCATTGGGGTGGCACGGTGGCACAGTGGCTAGCACCGCTGCCTCACAGTGCCAGGGACCCGGGTACGATTCCGATCTCGGGTAACTGTCTGTGTGGAGTTTGTACATTCTTCCCATCCCTGTGTGGGTTTTCTCCGGGTGCTCCGGTTTCCTCCCACAGTCCAAAGATGTGCAGGTGGATCGGTTATGCAAAATTGCCCCAAGGTGAGGTTACGGGAATAGGGTGGGAGATTGGGCCAAGGCGGGTTGCTCTTTCAGAGGGTGGGCTGACTCGATGGACTGAATGGCCTGTATCTGCACTCTCGGGATTCTATGATTCTATCAGTTTCTATGGCTTTGGTCCTTTTGTGTATGAAAATTGTGTGGATAGTGTTCAATTGTTCTGTTTTGATTATATGAGTCAGGTAACCGATCTATGCTCACCGTACTCAATTGGTTAAGTCTGGGTGTTGGCTCAGTGATGAGTAAGCAGACACAGAAAAGCTGCTCAATGCAACGACAAGTGTGGGAGTAGACATTTTCAAAACAGTGAATAAAACCTGTTGCAGATTCAGGAAATAGTGTCATCTCTGCATTGCTCTGAGGTAAATCAAATATATAAAATAAACAATAGTGTGAGCATGTTTGGTCCAATTCAGCAACCTGGACTATTTAGAAGTTGGGTAACAGATGTGTGGGAGTCATCGTCACCTCCAAGTTCTCCTCCATGTTATCCACCATCATGACTTGGCTATATATCCCCATTCTTTCATCATCTCTGTATCAACATCCTGGAACTCACTAACTATCAGCACTGGGAGCGCCTCACCAAATGGACTGCAGCAGTTCAAGAAGAAAACCCTGCACTGCCTCCCCAAGTGCACCCCAGGGTGAACAACCAATACCAGCCTCGCCAGTGGCACCCAGACCGAAACAGAAAAAAAGTATCTGTTTGCAAATGGAAAAAGTGGTTTTCGTTTCGTACGAGGCTAAGCGTTCTGAGATGCTGAGTGACCTGATGATGCAGCAGTGAGAATGATGCTTGTAGAATTGCAGTGTTCAGTGAAAGTGCCAACCATGGAAGCAACCGATGGGCAAAGACTTGCATTCTGGGTCACATGGAAATATTGATGTGGACCTGGCACTGCGGTCTATGGGCGCCACAGTGGTTAGCACTGTTGCTTCTCAGCGGCAGGAACCCGGGTCAGCATGTTCTCCCCGTGTCTGCGTACGTTTCCTACGGGTGCTCTGGTTTCCTCCCACAAGTCCCAAAAGACTGCTTGTTAGGTGAATTGGACATTCTGAATTCTCCCTCAGCGTACCCGAACGGGCGTCATAATGTGGCGACTATGGGATTTTCACAGTAACTTCATTGCAGTGTTAATGTCAGCCGACTTGTGACAATAAAAATTATTATTATTATTATAAACCACTGCCTTCACAGGTTTTTGAAAACCCAGTAATGTGGATAAGTCAGATATTTGGAGGGGCTGTACGATTCATTCACGTTGCACAGAATTTAGACGAAAGGAACAGGCCATTCGGCCCAACAGGTTTATGCTGGATCCACATGAGCTCCATTCACCCTACCCTGTAAACATATCCTTCTATTCCTTTCTCCCTCAAATATAGATTGTGTGGGATAGATTTTGATCAGTTCTAGAAACCGAGACTGGGCATACATGAGGCGCTGTGGGCCATCAGCAACTGCAGAGTTGTATTCAACCGCAATATGTAACCTCATGTCCTGGTATATGCCCCACAATACCATTAGCACCAAGCCAGGGGATCAACCTTGATTCACACGGATGATCCCAGGAATGGTAGGCCTAACATACGATGAACGTCTGAGGATCCTGGGATTATATTCATTGGAGTTTAGGAGGTTGAGGGGAGATCTAATAGAAACTTACAAGATAATGAATGGCTTAGATAGGGTGGACGTAGGGAAGTTGTTTCCATTAGCAGGGGAGACTAGGACCCGGGGGCACAGCCTTAGAATAAAAGGGAGTCACTTTAGAACAGAGGTGAGGAGAAATTTGTTCAGCCAGAGAGTGGTGGGTCTGTGGAATTCATTGCCACAGAGGGCGGTGGAGGCCGGGACGTTGAGTGTCTTGAAGACAGAAGTTGATAAATTCTTGATTTCTCGAGGAATTAAGGACTATGGAGAGAGAGCGGGTAAATGGAGTTGAAATCAGCCATGATTGAATGGTGGAGTGGACTCGATGGGCCGAATGGCCTTACTTCCGCTCCTATGTCTTATGGTCTTATGGTCTTAATGAAGAGTGCAGGAGAGCATGCCAGGAGCAACACCAAACATACCGAAAAAATAGAACCATCAACCTGGTAAAGCTACAACACAGGCTTGTGTGCTGAAGAACATAAGCAACAAGGCATAGACAGAGGTAAGCGATGTGGTAGTATGCATTAGGAGTCATGTGGGACTGTGAAGCCATGATGTCATTGGCTGACAGATCCCGGGTCCTGGTTGGACGTTGACCTCTAGCTCCGCCCTGAAGGCGGAGTATAAGTACCTGGAGTCCTCCCCCGCAGGCAGTCTACTACTGAACTGCGGGGGAACAGTCACGCTTAATAAAGCCTCATCGACTTCACTCTATTCGTCTCTCGGAGTCTTTGTGCGCTACAATTTATTAAGCATGACTAAAGGACTATGGAGCTCAGGATCATCCCGGAATGCCTGAGGATCAGCCCCCACGCAGTGAACGCGGCAGCAGCTTTCAAGCACTGGCAGACTTGTTTTGAGGCCTACCTCAGAACGGCCACCGGCCGGGTCACAGAAGACCAAAAACTACAGGTCCTGCACTCGAGGTTAAGCACGGAGATTTTCTCTCTCATCGAAGACGCAGAGGATTTCCAGACGGCGTTCGCAGCACTAAAAAGTCTCTATGTCCGCCCAGTAAACCAGATCTACGCTCGCTATCAACTCGCAACGAGACGGCAAAGTCCCGGAGAATCGATAGATGAATTCTACGCCGCGCTACTAATTTTGGGACGAGCCTGCAGCTGCCCGTCGGTGAACGCAAATGAACTCACGGACATGTTATGGCGCGATGCTTTTGTGGCAGGTATGAACTCCTCCCAAATCCGCCAAAGACTTCTAGAAAAAGAGTCGCTAGGACTCTCAGAGGCACGGGCCCTAGCAGCCTCCCTAGACGTGGCTGCGCGAAATACCCGCGCCTACGGCCCCGACCGCGCGGCAGCCCATTGGGCTCCGTACGTACCCGTCGCAACAAACCCACCCCCCCCCCCGGACATCCCACAGGCTTGCGCGGTCCAAACGCCAAGTCGCACCGGGGGCGCCTGCTGCTATTTCTGCGGCCAGGCGAAACACCCCCGGCAGAGCTGCCCGGCCCGCGCAGCGATCTGCAAGAGCTGCGGGAAAAAGAGCCATTTTGCGGCTGTGTGCCGGTCCCGCGAGGTCGCCGCTGTCCCGGGAGAACAGGGAGCCCTGCACGCCGTTTACGCTCCCCAACCCCCCCCAGCGCCCCATGTACGACCCGCAGGCGCAGCCACTTTGGGTCCCGACCACCACGGTCCCGGGAGAACAGGGAGCCCTGCACGCCGCTTACGCTCCCCAACCCTCCCCCCCCCCCCGCGCCCCATGTATGACCCGCCGGCGCTACCACTTTGGGTCCCGACCACCACTCTCCCCGGAGAAGAGGGAGTTCTGCGCGTCTCTAACGCCCCCCAAACCCCCCCCCCCGCGCCCCACGTATGACCCGCCGGCGCTACCAATTTGGGTCCCGACCACAGCTGTCCCCAGAGATGAGGGAGCCCCGCGCGTTCCTAACGCTCCCCAACCCCCCCAGCGCCCCATGTGCGACCCGCAGATGCCGCCATTTTGGGTCCCGGCCACCACGAGGGGAGGAAGGGCGCCACCATCTTGGACCACCCCAGACCTGTACGACGCATGGGGGCGGCCATTTTGTCCACCCCGCCGCCATCTTGGACGGCAACAACGGACCCCAGTGTCGACGGCTCCACGGGGTTCGAAGAAGACGCTCAACTACTACAACCACGTCTTGCTTCAATGACGCTGGACCAAGCTCGGCCCCAGACGACGACGACAGCGGTGCTGATAAACGGGCACGAGACACCATGCCTAGTCGACTCCGGGAGCACGGAGAGCTTTATCCACCCCGACACGGTAAGACGCTGTTCTTTGACCACCCATCCCAGCGCACAAAACATTTCCCTAGCTGCAGGATCCCACTCCGTACAGATCAAAGGCTTCTGCATAGTTACGCTAACGGTGCAAGGGAGGGAGTTCAAAAACTACAGGCTCTACGTCCTTCCCCAACTCTGCGCCCCCACATTACTGGGATTAAACTTCCAGTGCAATCTACAGAGCCTAACCTTCAAATTCGGCGGCCCAATACCCCCACTCACTATCTGCGGCCTCGCAATCCTCAAGGTGCAACCCCCGTCCTTGTTTGCAAACCTCACCCCGGATTGCAAACCCGTCGCCACTAGGAGCAGACGGTACAGCGCCCAGGACCGGACCTTCATTCGGTCCGAAGTCCAGCGGCTACTAAAGGAAGGCATAATCCAGGCCAGCAATAGTCCCTGGAGAGCACAGGTGGTAGTAGTAAAGACAGGGGAGAAGCAAAGGATGGTCATAGACTATAGCCAGACCATCAACAGGTACACACAACTAGACGCGTACCCTCTCCCCCGCATATCCGACATGGTCAATCGGATTGCCCAATATAAAGTCTTCTCCACCGTGGACCTCAAGTCCGCCTACCATCAGCTCCCCATCCGCCCAAGTGACCGCAAGTACACAGCCTTCGAGGCAGACGGGCGATTATACCATTTCCTAAGGGTCCCATTTGGCGTCACAAACGGGGTCTCGGTCTTCCAACGAGAGATGGACCGAATGGTTGATCAACACGGGTTGCGGGCCACGTTCCCGTATCTCGACAATGTAACCATCTGCGGCCACGATCAGCAGGACCACGACGCCAACCTCCAAAAATTCCTCCAGACCGCTAAAGCCTTGAACCTCACGTACAACGAGGACAAGTGCATTTTTAGCACCAACCGGCTAGCCATCCTGGGCTACGTAGTGCGCAATGGGATAATAGGCCCCGACCCCGAACGTATGCGCGCCCTCATGGAATTTCCCCTCCCGCACTGCTCAAAAGCCCTGAAACGCTGCCTGGAGTTCTTTTCATACTTCGCCCAGTGGGTCCCCCAGTACGCAGACAAGGCCCGCCCCCTAATACAGACCACGACCTTCCCTCTGTCGACAGAGGCTTGCCAGGCCTTCAGCCGCATCAAAGCAGATATCGCAAAGGCCACGATGCGCGCCATCGACGAGTCCCTCCCCTTCCAAGTCGAGAGCGACGCCTCCGACGTAGCTCTAGCGGCCACCCTTAACCAAGCGGGCAGACCCGTGGTCTTTTTCTCCCGAACCCTCCACGCTTCAGAAATCCGCCACTCCTCAGTGGAAAAGGAAGCCCAAGCCATAGTGGAAGCGGTGCGACATTGGAGGCATTACCTGGCCGGCAGGAGATTCACTCTCCTCACGGACCAACGGTCGGTAGCCTTCATGTTCGATAATGCACAGCGGGGCAAAATCAAAAACGACAAGATCTTAACGTGGAGGATCGAGCTCTCCACCTTCAACTACGAGATCTTGTATCGTCCCGGAAAACTGAACGAGCCGTCCGATGCCCTATCCCGCGGCACATGTGCCAACGCACAAATTAACTGCCTCCAAACCCTCCACGAGGACCTCTGCCACCCGGGGGTCACTCGGTTTTACCACTTTATCAAGTCCCGCAACCTCCCATACTCCTTAGAGGAGGTCCGTACAGTCACAAGGAACTGCCACATCTGCGCAGAGTGCAAAATGCATTTTTTCAGGCCGGATGGTGCGCACCTGATTAAGGCTTCCCGCCCCTTTGAACGCCTTAGTCTGGATTTCAAAGGACCCCTCCCCTCCACCGACCGCAACATATACTTCCTTAATGTGGTGGACGAGTACTCCCGCTTCCCATTCGCCATCCCCTGTCCTGACATGACCGCGGCCACAGTCATTAAAGCCCTGAACACCATATTCACACTGTTCGGTTGCCCCGCATACGTCCACAGCGACAGGGGGTCCTCCTTCATGAGTGATGAGCTGCGCCAGTTCCTGCTCAGCAACGGGATAGCCTCGAGCAGGACGACCAGCTACAACCCCCGGGGGAACGGGCAAGTAGAGAGGGAGAACGGCAGGGTCTGGAAGACCGTCCTACTGGCCCTACGGTCCAGGGACCCCCCAGTTTCACGGTGGCAGGAGGTCCTTCCGGACGCCCTCCACTCCATCCGGTCACGACTGTGTACTAGCACTAACCAAACGCCTCATGAGCGCCTCCTTGTCTTCCCCAGGAAGCCCTCCTCTGGAACGTCGCTGCCGGCCTGGCTGGCGGCCCCAGGACCCATCTTGCTCCGAAAGCACGTGCGGGCGCACAAGTCGGACCCGTTGGTCGAAAGGGTTCACCTCCTTCACGCGAACCCGCAGTACGCTTACGTGGAGTACCCCGACGGCCGACAGGACACGGTCTCTCTGCGAGTTCTGGCGCCCGCCGGCAACACACACCCCCCCCCCCCCGACACCAATCACCCAACCCCCCCCGTTCCTGCCACCGCCGCACCCCTCGACCGCCCCCTTCCCAGGAGGTTCAGTCCTCCTCCCAGGCCCGACCAGGAATGAAGCCCAAGCTGAAACCGTAAGGCTCCTGGAGACGACAACACCGGAACAAGCACCACCACCACCACCGGGGCCGAGGCGATCGACACGGACGACCAGACCGCCCGACCGACTCGTGGCGTCGATCTAACAGTACTATATGTGGACTTTTAACGAGGACATTTTGTCTTTTCCTGACGATTACTGTAAATAGTTTGAAACAAAAAAAAACCTTGTACATACTGTAATAACATGCGAACGTTTTCCTCCCAGGACCAGCCTTGTAAACCCTTACCACCATGCGAAGCATCACCCCACCGGGTTCATTTTTAATAAGGGGTGAATGTGGTAGTATGCATTAGGGGTCATGTGGGACTGTGAAGCCATGATGTCATTGGCTGACAGATCCCGGGTCCTGGTTGGACGTCGACCTCTAGCTCCGCCCTGAAGGCGGAGTATAAGTACCTGGAGTCCTCCCCCGCAGGCAGTCTGCTACTGAACTGCGGGGGAACAGTCACGCTTAATAAAGCCTCATCGACTTCACTCTATTCGTCTCTCGGAGTCTTTGTGCGCTACAAGCGATTCCTCAACGAACGCATCAGATCTAAGCTCTGCAGTCCTGCCACATCCAGTTGTGAATGATGGTGGACAATTCCAGAAATCACTGGAAGAGGAGGTTCCATAAATATCCCCATCCTCAATGATGGAGGAGCCCAGCATGTTAGTGTAATATATAAAGCTGAAACATTTGCAACAATCTTCAGCCAGAAATGCTGAGTGGATGATCCAACTAACTCCAGGAAAGCACAAAGCTCTTCAGTGCTGTCTCATTTTCTGGCTGTTTTCAGTTAACAGTGTGGGGCAAATTCATTTCCTTCTCAAGCAAGACAGAAAATTGTGAGCATTTTCTCAGATTTCTTTGGAAGTGAAAGGAACGGTTCTTCTCAAAGACATATAAAAATGTATCTGTTTCCCCCAAACAATGAATCACTGGAATAATAATAATGTTTATCCATCACAGGAATTTGATACCCGCACAGGCAAATAATTGTTTTATTCAATGCCCATCACTAAGAGTGGCTCAGTAGTGCCACCACTGACTGAGATGGCCAAGTCCTAAATGACATAGCTGCTAGCCTGCGTCTGCGACAGGCGGTGAGGGAGCAAACAAGAGGGGAAAACATACTTGTCCTCGTCCTCACCAACCTTCCTGGCGCAGATGCATCTAGGCATGATAGTATCAGTAGAAGTGACCACCGCACAGTCCTTGTGGAGACAAAGTCCCATCTTCACGTTGAGGATACCCTCTATCATGTTATGTGGCACTACCACTGTGCTAAATAGGATAGAATTTGAACAGATCTAGCAACTCAAGACTGGGCAACCATAGGCCCTGTCGGCCATCAGCAGCAGAATTATTTTCAACCACAATCTGTGACCTCATGACCTGGCATAACACGCACCCTATCATCACAGCCAAGCCAGGGGATCAACCCTGGTTCAATGAAAAGTGCAGGAGGGCATGCCAGGAGAAAAAGTATGCCTACCAAAAATGAGGTATCAACCAGGCAAATTTACAACACAGGACGACTTGCAGCCAAACAGCGGAAGCAGCAAGCGATATATAGAACAAAGTAATCCCACAACCAATGAATCAAATCTAAGCTCTGCAGTCCTGTAAAATCCAGTCGTGAATATGTTGGACAATTAAACAACTCACTGGAGGAGGAGGCTCCATAAATATCCCCATCCTCAATGATGGAGGAGCCCAGCACATCAGTGAAAAAGGTAAGGCCGAAATATTTGCTGGAACCTTCAGCCAGAAGTGCTGAGCGGATGATCCCTCTCGGCCTCCCCCCCCCCCCCCCCCCCGGAGGCCCAAGCATCACGGATACCAGTCTTCGGCCAATTCGGTTCACTCCACATGACATTAAGAAATGGGTGTCGGCTCTGGCTAAGGGCCCCAACAATATTCTGGCAGATAGTACTTGTGCTCCAGAAATTGCCATGCCCCTAGCCAAGCTGTTCCAGTACAGCTACAGCACTGGCATTTACTCAGCAATGTGGGAATTTGCCCAGGTATGTCTTGTACACAAAAAGGAGGAGAAATCCAACACAGCCAAATCTGCCCCATCAGTCTACTCTCGATCATCAGTAAAATGATGGAAGTGGTAATTACCAGTGTTATCAAGCAACACTTGTTCAGCTCACTGATGCTCAGTTTGGGTTTCGCCAGGGTAACATATAACGATCCCGGTCCAGACCCCAACAGTGACTAGGGGACTAGACAGAAACATCAATATTTTAATTTCGTTTTTTAAGACTGTGAGGAAAGGATACCTTGCTTCAGGAGTGATTACACAGAAACTAGGGATATGGGGCTGGATTCTTTGCTGCGGGATTCTCCGTTTTGTCGGCCATGCATCCATGCCCGGGATTTTCCGATGCCGTGGGGCTGCTCACAATGGGAAACCCCATTGACCAGCTGACGGAGAATCCCGCTGCCGGTAGGGTCATGCCCCACCAGAAAGCTGATATGGCAGGAAGGAGAATTCCGCCCAGGATATTTAAAAATGAACATTATCACTAACACAGTATTAAAATATCTTTAACATCACACAATAAAATAGTGTACAATTATGGACAATGGGTGGCACGGAGCACAGTGCTTAACACTGTTGCTTCACAGCGCCAGGGACCTGGGTTCAATTCCCGGCTTGGGTCAATGTCTGTGCGGAGTCTGCATGTTCTCTGTATCTGCGTGGTTTTCCTCCGGGTGCTCCAGTTTCCTCCCACAGTCCAAAGATGTGCAGGTTAGGTGGATTGGCCATGCTAAATTGCCCTTATTCTCCAAAAAAGGAGGTTCGGTGGGGTTACTGGGTTGCGGGGATGGGGTGGAGGTGTGGGCTTGGGTGGGGTGTTCTTTTCAGGGGCCAGTGCAGACTCGATGGGCCGGATGGCCTCCTTCTGCACTGCAAATTCTATGATTCTATACCCCTTAAACAGTGCTAATTAATACAGTGACACATTAATCTTAACTGCTGTATTTACTTCAATTGAAACAACAGAACCATCTCAGATTTCAATCCACTATTAAATACAGTTAGCACTCAGGAATAGTTGCTATACAGAGATGTCTGGATATTCCACTTGAAGAAAGAGAGATATTGTGCCTACTTTAAAGAAAAAGACCTGACCCTGTCAGAACAATGCATGATCCCTAGCTGAAGTCTTCGGAAAACTTAACCTCTGAACCTTTTAGAAAGAAACTGCTAGCCTGTCTACAGACAGATCTTTAACTGAACTGTATCAAGAGCAAATGCTTGACGTCTGTTCAAATCCCAATCTAAAACCTAAAACTGAATCTTCACACATCTTGAGCTGTTGGGTCTTCCCATTAACTATATCAGCTTACTAACTGAACACAATGCCTCTAATTACATACTCCACAGAGAACCATCTTAATGCAAACAAAAATTCATTAGCCCAAACTTTTACGATGATTCAATTGCACCTAATCTATCTTGCAAACCATGACTTTTAAAAACACCGCTGCATCAATCATACACACATCACCCAGGCGTTTAACCCTGCTTTCACTAAATTCACATAATAAAATATATTAAGAAATTCCTACATCATCACATGCTCAGCTACTCACCTCATTACAGTCCTGGTTGAAGCCCGGACAAATGAGCTGAATAAAAGAGGTGAGGTGAGAATGCCTGCCCTTGACATCTAGGCAGCATTTGACTGGGGAACCCAAGGGACCCAAGCAAAACTGGAATCAGTGGGAATCAAGGGGAAAACATGGTTGGAGTCATGTCTGGCACAAAGGGAGATGGTTGTAATGGTTGGAGGTCAATTACCTCTGCACCAGGACATCACTGAATGAATTCCACAGGGTAGGATCCTAGGCTTAACCATCTTCATTGGTCTTATTTATGACTTTCGTCCAGCATGAGGTCAGTTGTGGGGATGTTCGCTGATGATTGCACAATGTTCAGCACCATTCGCGACTACTCAGATACTGAAGAAGTCTGTCCAAATGCAGCAAAACCTGAGCAATCACTGGGCTTGAGCTGACAAGTGGAAAGCAACATTCGCGCCACAGAAGTACCAGGCAATGAGTATCTCCAAGAGAATCTATCCATCGCCCCTTGACACTCAATAACACTTCTATTGCTGAATCTGCCAGTTTCAACATTCTGGAAATTTGATTAGCCTTGAAAATACTGTGGCTACAAGAGGAGGTCAGGAATCCTGTGGCATGTAACTCATCTGGCAATTCCCCAAAGCCTGTCCACCACCTACAAGGCACAAGTCAGGAGTGTGATGGAATACTCTCCACTTGCCTGGATGAGTGCATCTCCAACAACACTCAAGAAGCTCAACACCATCCAGGGCAAAGCAGACCCGCTTGTTTGGCATCCCTTCCACAAACATTCACTCTCTCCACCATCGGCAAACAGTGACAGCAGCGCGTACGATCTACAAGAGGCGTTGTAGGAACCCAACAGTATCTCTTAGACAGCAGCCTTCAAACCCATGAAGAAGGACAAGGACAGCAGACACATGGGAACACCACCACGTGGATGTTGCCCTCCAAGTCACTCACCATCCTGATTTGGAAATATATCGCCGTTCCTTCACTGTCACTGGGTCAAAAACCTGGAACTCCCTCCCTAATAGCACAGTGGGTGTACCTGCACCACATAGGCTGCAGCGATTCAAGAAGGCAGCTCACCACCACTTTCCCAAGGGCAATTAGGGATGGATAAAAAATGCTGGCCCAGCCAACGACATCCCCATCCCGTAAAAACAAATTTAAAGAAAGTACGCAGCTAGCTTCCCCTTAAATGCTTCAATTCTATTCATCTCGACCATTTTCATCACTTGCAGTTGTCTGTTAGCTCAATAGTAAAAAACTGGGAAAGAAGAGACAAAGGGCAAAGGGCAGAGCTGCTGAATTTTGTTTTAATAACAAAATGTTTTATTTTTGATGTTTTTATTCAAAAAACCATTGTGCCAACCCCTGCAGACCTGCCGATTCTCTTTTGTTTTCTTCAGGGTTTCAGGTTTAAAGAGCTTTTCCTACCATCTGGTTGCCATAGTGACCAAATAATCACTGTGCCCAGATCCTTTTAAATGACGTGCTGGCACAGCGTTAATTCTAGTGTATATAAAATTGTGAATAGCTACTGACAAATCCTGTGGCTCATAACTAACGTGCACCTTGGGATTTTTGAAACAAGCAAACCTCCCACTCTGATGGTGGCTTGAACAACATTAAACAAACAAGGTGTTGGCTTTAGGAACATAGGAACAGGAGTAGGCCATTCAGCCCCTTGAGCCTGTCCCGCCAATAAATGAGATCATGGCTGACAAATATGGATAAGTGTGAGGTTATTCACTTTGGAAGCAAAAACAAGAAGGCAGGTTACAAAATTACAACCTGAATGGCTGTGAATTGGGAGAGGGGAGTGTCCAGTGGGACCCGGGTGACCTTGTGCACCAGTCGCTGAAGGTAAGCATGCAGGTGCAGCAGGCGGTAAAGAAGGCAAATGGTATGTTGGCTTTCATTGCGAGAGGTTTTGAGTGCAGGAGCAGGGATGTGTTGTTGCAATTGTACAGGGCCTTGGCGGGGCCACACCTAGAATATTGTGTGCAGTTTTGGTCTCCTTTTC
Source organism: Scyliorhinus torazame (assembly GCF_047496885.1). Lineage (NCBI taxonomy): Eukaryota > Metazoa > Chordata > Chondrichthyes > Carcharhiniformes > Scyliorhinidae > Scyliorhinus > Scyliorhinus torazame. The sequence goes on along the minus strand of NC_092715.1, from coordinate 38,079,822 downwards.
TGAGGAAGGATGTTCTTGCTCTCGAAAATATGCATCGAAGGTTTACCAGGCTGATTCCGGGCATGGCAGGGCTGACATCCGAGGAGAGATTGATTAGGTTAGGATTGTTTTCGCTGGAGTTCAGACGAATAAGGGGGATCTCATAGACTTTAAAAATTCAAACAGGACTAGATCGGGTGGATGCAGGGAGGATGTTCCCGATGGTGGGTGTGTCCAGAACCAGGGGTCACAGTCTCAGGATTCGGGGTAGACCAGTTAGGACAGAGATGAAGAGACATTTCTTCACCCAAAGAGTGGTGCCTGTGGAATTCATTCCCGCAGGGAGTAAGTGAGGCTAAGACATTGAATACATTCAAGAGGCAGCTAGATATAGCACTTGAGGTAAATGGGATCAAGGGTATGGGGAGAAAGCAGGATTAGATTATTGAGTTGGACGATCAGCCATGATTATGATGAATGACGGAGCAGGCTCGAAGGGCCGAATGGCCTCCTCCTGCTCCTATCTTCTATGTTTCTGATCTCTGGCCTAACTTTGGTCCATGTCCCTGAATATCTTTGCTTAATCTATCTCACATTTAAAACTAACAACTGTTCTAGCTTGAACTGCAGTTTGTGGGAGAGAGTTCCTCTACCACCCTTTGAGTGAAGAAATCCTTCCTAACATCTCTCCTGAACGGTTTAGCTCTAATTTGTAGACTATGTCCCCTAGCTTTCGAATATCCAACCAGTGGAAATAGTTTATCTTTATCTTCCCTGTCTTTCCCCATTAATATCTTAAATAATTAGATCAGATCACCCTTTAACCTTCTAAATTCTAGCAAAAACAGGCTAATCTGTGTAATCCCTCCTCGTAAATTAACCCCTGTAGTCCAGGTATTATTTTTGTAAACTAACGTTGCACTCCCTCCAAGGCTGATATGCCATCAATGAACACACGATGAGTGGTGAACGTAACTGAAGCTTTAATACATTAAACAGCAAGCCTCCTGCCTCTGGTCCCGAACTGGATCAGAGACGGAGACCAGCCACCTTTAAACATGAGCCCGAGGGGAGGAGTCACAGGCGGAGCCAGCAGGCATGTAACAATACAATACAATACAATACAGTGGTTTACCCCAAAGGCCAAAATAGCCTTCCTAAGGTGTGGCACTGCCATATTTTTCACGTTTGTTTTTCCCAGCAGTATGTGTGGAAACTCCAGTCTGTTACCATGGATTCCTTGAAATATATCTTGAGACACTGTGGTACGACAGGTGATGCTCCCTTTTCCTTTCTTGTGAAATAATCAGAGGATAATTGCATTACACAGCAGGAGGCCATTCGGCCTATTATGTTTCTGCCAATTCTCTACCAGAGCAACTCACTCAGTCCCATTCTTTCACCTTTTTTTTCCCTGTAGCCCTGAAAATGTGTTATTTTCAGATAATTGTCCAATACTCTTATGAAATCCACAATTGAATCTGTCCCTACCGCACTCTCAGGCGGTGCTTCCCTGATCCTATCCACCTGCTGCGCGAATTCTCCGTTTTCCTCCACCGTATCATCGTTTCTTTTCCCAAACGTTTTCGCTTAAATCGGTGTCCTCTCATTCCTGATCCTTCCCACGAAGAGGAACAGTTCCTTCCTATTTACTCTGCCCACACACTTCATGATATTTTATAATAATAATCTTTATTAGTGTCTCAAGTAGGCATACATTAACACCGCAATGAAGTTACTGTGAAAATCCCCTAGTCACCACACTACGGCGTCTGTTCAGGTACACTGAGGTAGAATTCAGAATGTCCAATTCACCTAACCAGCACGCATTTCAGGACTTGTGGGAGGAAATCGGAGCACCCGGAGGAAATCCACGCAGACACAGGCCGAATGTGCAGACTCCGCCCAGACAGTGACCCAAGCCGGCAATCGAATCTGGGATGCTGGTGCTGTGAAGCAACAGTGCTAACCACTGTGCTACCATGCCGCCCTTTGAGCATGTTTATCAAATCTCTTCTTAATCTTCTCTTCGAGTAGAACGACCCCAGCTTCTCTGATCCACCCACGGAACTGAAGTCCCTCTTCTGATGCACCCACGGAACTAAAGTCCCTCATTCCTGGAACTACTCTTGTGGATGGAACGGCGGCACAGCGGTTAGCACTGCTGCCTCACCGTGCCATGGATCTGGGTTCAATTCCGATCTTGGGTGACTGTGTGGAGTTTGCATGTTCTCTCCGTGTCTGCGTGGGTTTCCTCCATCTGCTCTGGTTTCCTACCACAGTCCAAAGACGTGCTTGTGAGGTGGATTGGATATACTAAGTTGCCCCTTAGTTTCTAAAGATGTGCAGGTTAGATGGGGTTATGGGAATTGGGGGGGGGGGGGGGGGCAGTGGCTAGGTAGGGTGCTCTTTTAGAGGGTCAGTGCAGCCCCGGTGGGCTGAATGGCCTCCTTCTACACTGTAGGGATTCTATGAAACTTTTCTGTATGCTCGCCGAATACTTTCACATTTTCCCTAAAGTGCGGTAAAGAAATGGAAACTGTGTTTGAGTTGAGGCTGAACGAGAGATTTTGATAACTCAGGTTTATCAAAACTTCCTCGCTATGACCCTATTAATAAAGGCCAGGATTCCTGTGTGTGATTAGCGATTCTCTCAACCTACCCTGCCACCTTCAATGGTCTGAGCACATATAACCCCAGGTCCCTTTTCTCCCGTGCTCCGTTCGAATTGTACCCTTTATTTTACATTGTCTCTCTGCACTAAATGAGTCACTTCACACTACTATGCATTAAATTTCATCTGTCACTTGTCCGTCCATTGCACCAACCTGCTTCTGTCCTTTTGGAGTAGAACACTATCCGCCTCAGCTTGTGATACTTTCAGGTTTTGAGTCATCTGCAAATTTTGAAATTGCGTCCCATGTCCCTCGGTTTCGATCATTAATATATAATCAAGAAAAACAGGTGTCCCAATGCTGACCCCCAAGAGAATAAACCATCCTCTTTTCTTTAGTTAATTAACTTAAAAGTTGCTGTTTGGTTTAGAAGGTGAATTTTCAATCAGCTTTAAACAGGCTTCTACTTGTAGGCACTTGCAGCTGGAGCTTGTTAATTAGTTAATTGGATTAGGCCAGTTTTTCAGAGGCTAGATTCACAGTATAAAAGTGATCCCCTACAGTGCAGACTTTGTTTGCACTGAGTGCTGAATTTGGTGCTTTTTGAGTGCGATAGTGAGAGTTTGGTGACCGAGGGAGTGCTGAATTTGGTGCTTTTTGAGTGCGATAGTGAGTTTGGTGACCGAGGGAGTGCTGAATTTGGTGCTTTTTGAGTGCGATAGTGAGAGTTTGGTGACCGAGGGAGTGCTGAATTTGGTGCTTTTTGAGTGCGATAGTGAGAGTTTGGTGACCGAGGGAGTGCTGAATTTGGTGCTTTTTGAGTGCGATAGTGAGAGTTTGGTGACCGAGGGAGTTAGGTGAGGAGGGAGTAAGGTGCTCCTTTCATTTTGTTTCCGACATTTCCGCAAAGAGTGAGTAGAGAGCCAGGTGTTTACAGGAAGTGTAGCTGACTGGGAGCAGAGTCGGAGGGCGGAGATCTAGTTAGTCCACACAGCAGCTATATTCTGTAAGGTAAGAGGGGATGGAGGCTAGGCCAGTTACATGCTCCTCCTGTAGGATGTGGGTGGTGAGGGATACCACCGGTGTCCCCACTGACTATACCTGCGGGAAGTGCACCCAACTTCAGCTCCTCAAAGACCGTGTTAGGGAACTGGAGCTGAAGCTGGATGCACTTCGGATCATCCGGGAGGCAGAGGGGGTGATTGAGAAGAGTTACAGGGAGGTAACCACACCCAAGGTACAGGACAAGAATAGCTGGGTTACAGTCAGGAGGAAAAAAACAAACAGGCAGACAGTGCAGGGATCCCTCGTGGCCGTTCCCCTTCAAAACAAGTATACCGTTTTGGATGCTGTTGGGGGGGATGACCTACCGGGGGAAGGCCCTAGCGGCCTGGTCTCTGGCACTGAGTCTGGCTCTGGGGCTCAGAAGAGAAGGGGGGAGAATAGAAAAGCAATAGTTGTCGGAGATTCAATGGTTAGGTGAATAGATAGGAGATTCTGTGGTCGCGAGCGAGACCCCCGGAAGGTATGTTGCCTCCCGGGTGCCAGGGCCAGGGATGTCTCGGATCGTGTCTTCAGGATCCTTAAGGGGGAGGGGGAGCAGCCAGAAGTCGTGGTGCACATTGGTACCAACGACATAGGTAGGAAAAGGGGTGTGGAGGTAATAAACAAGTTTAGGGAGTTAGGCTGGAAGTTGAAAGCCAGGACAGACCGAGTTGTCATCTCTGGTTTGTTGCCGGTGCCACGTGATAGCGAGGCTAGGAATAGGGAGAGAGTGCAGTTGAACACGTGGCTGCAGGAATGGTGTAGGAGGGAGGGCTTCAGGTATTTGGATAATTGGAGCGCATTCTGGGGAAGGTGGGACCTGTACAAGCAGGACGGGTTGCTTCTGAACCAGAGGGGCACCAATATCCTGGGAGGGAGGTTTGCTTGTACTCTTCGGGAGGGTTTAAACTAATTTGGCAGGGGAATGGGAACCGGATTTGTAGTCCAGCAACTAAGGTAGCCGATATTCAGGACGCCAAAGCATGTAATGAGGCAGTGGGGAAGGGAACACTGACAAAGGAGAGTATTTGCAGGCACGGAGATGGGTTGAAGTGTGTATACTTCAACGCAAGAAGCATCAGGAATAAGGTGGGTGAACTTAAGGCATGGATCGGTACTTGGGACTACGATGTGGTGGCCATCACGGAAACTTGGATAGAAGAGGGGCAGAAATGGTTGTTGGAGGTCCCTGGTTATAGATGTTTCAATAAGATTAGGGAGGGTGGTAAAAGAGGTGGGGGGGGGGTGGCATTATTAATTAGAGATAGTATAACAGCTGCAGAAAGGCAGTTCGAGGAGTATCACCCTATTGAGGTAGTATGGGTTGAAGTCAGAAATAGGAAAGGAGCAGTCACCTTGTTAGGAGTTTTCTATAGGCCCCCCAATAGTAGCAGAGATGTGGAGGAACAGATTGGGAAACAGATTTTGGAAAGGTGCAGAAGTCATAGGGTAGTAGTCATGGGCGACTTTAACTTCCCAAATATTGAGTGGAAACTCTTTAGATCAAATAGTTTGGATGGGGTGATGTTTGTGCAGTGTGTCCAGGAAGCTTTTCTAACACAGTATGTAGATTGTCCAACCAGAGGAGGGGCAATATTGGATTTAGTACTGGGTAATGAACCAGGGCAAGTGATAGATTTGTTAGTGGGGGAGCATTTTGGAGATAGTGACCACAATTCTGTGACTTTCACTTTAGTAATGGAGAGGGATAGGTACGTGCAACAGGGCAAGGTTTACAATTGGAGGAAGGGTAAATACGATGTTGTCAGACAAGAATTGAAGTGCATAAGTTGGGAACATTGGCTGGCAGGGAAGGACACAAGTGAAATGTGGAACTTGTTCAAGGAACAGGTGCTACGTGTCCTTGATATGTATGTCCCTGTCAGGCAGGGAAGAGATGGTCGAGTGAGGGAACCATGGTTGACAAGAGAGGTTGAATTTCTTGTTAAGAGGAAAAAGGTGACTTATGTAAGGCTGAGGAAACAAGGTTCAGACAGGGCATTGGAGGGATACAAGATAGCCAGGAGGGAACTGAAGAAAGGGATTAGGAGAGCTAAGAGAGGGCATGAACAATCTTTGGCGGGTAGGATCAAGGAAAACCCCAAGACCTTTTACACATATGTGAGAAATATGAGATGACTAGAGCGAGGGTAGGTCCGATCAAGGACAGTAGCGGGAGATTGTGTATTGAGTCTGAAGAGATAGGCGAGGTCTTGAATGAGTACTTTTCTTCTGTATTTACAAATGAGAGGGGCGATATTGTTGGAGAGGACAGTGTGAAACAGATTGGTAAGCTCGAGGAAATACTTGTTAGGAAGGAAGATGTGTTGGGCATTTTGAAAAACTTGAGGATAGACAAGTCCCCCGGGCCTGACGGGATATATCCAAGGATTCTATGGGCAGCAAGAGATGAAATTGCAGAGCCGTTGGCAATTATCTTTTCGTCCTCACTGTCAACAGGGGTGGTACCAGGGGATTGGAGAGTGGCGAATGTCGTGCCCCTGTTCAAAAAAGGAACTAGGGATAACCCTGGGAATTACAGGCCAGTTAGTCTTACTTCGGTGGTAGGCAAAGTAATGGAAAGGGTACTGAAGGATAGGATTTCTGAGCACCTGGAAAGACACTGCTTGATTAGGGATAGTCAGCACGGATTTGTGAGGGGTAGGTCTTGCCTTACAAATCTTATTGAATTCTTTGAGGAGGTGACCAAGCATGTGGATGAAGGTAAAGCAGTGGATGTAGTGTACATGGATTTTAGTAAGGCATTTGATAAAGTTCCCATGGTAGGCTTCTGCACAAAGTAAGGAGGCATGGGATAGTGGGAAATTTGGCCAGTTGGATAACGAACTGGCTAACCGATAGAAGTCAGAGAGTGGTGGTGGATGGCAAATATTCAGCCTGGATCCCAGTTACCAGTGGTGTACTGCAGGGATCAGTTCTGGGTCCTCTGCTGTTTGTGATTTTCATTAATGACTTGGATGAGGGAGTTAAAGGGTGGGTCAGTAAATTTGCAGACGATACGAAGATTGGTGGAGTTGTGGATAGTAAGGAGGGCTGTTGTCGGCTGCAAAGAGACATAGATAGGATGCAGAGCTGGGCTGAGAAGTGGCAGATGGAGTTTAACCCTGAAAAGTGTCAGGTTGTCCATTTTGGAAGGACAAATATGAATGTGGAATACAGGGTTAACGGTAGAGTTCTTGGCATTGTGGAGGAGCAGAGAGATCTTGGGGTCTATGTTCATACATCTTTGAAAGTTGCCACTCAAGTGGATAGAGCTGTGAAGAAGGCCTATGGTGTGCTCGCGTTCATTAACAGAGGGATTGAATTTAAGAGCCGTGAGGTGATGATGCAGCTGTACAAAACTTTGGTAAGGCCACATTTGGAGTACTGTGTACAGTTCTGGTCGCCTCATTTTAGGAAGGATGTGGAAGCTCTGGAAAGGGTGCAAAGAAGATTTACCAGGATGTTGCCTGGAATGGAGAGTAGGTCTTACGAGGAAAGGTTGAGGGTGCTAGGCCTTTTCTCATTAGAGCGGAGAAGGATGAGGGGCGACTTGATAGAGGTTTATAAGATGATCAGGGGAATAGATAGACAGTCAGAGACTTTTTCCCCAGGTGGAACACACCATTACAAGGGGACATAAATTTAAGGTGAAAGGTGGAAGATATAGGAGGGATATCAGAGGTAGGTTCTTTACCCAGAGAGTAGTGGGGGCATGGAATGCACTGCCTGTGGAAGTAGTTGAGTCGGAAACATTAGTGACCTTCAAGCAGCTGTTGGATAGGTACATGGATTACGGGAAAATGATATAGTGTAGATTTATTTGTTCTTAAGGGCAGCACGGTAGCATTGTGGATAGCACAATTGCTTCACAGATCCATGGTCCCAGGTTCGATTCTGGCTTGGGTCATTGTCTGTGCGGAGTCTGCACGTCCTCCCCGTGTCTGCGTGGGTTTCCTCCGGGTGCTCCGGTTTCCTCCCACAGTCCAAAGATGTGCGGGTTAGGTGAATTGGCCAATGATAAATTGCCCTTAATGTCCAAATTGCCCTTGGTGTTGGGTGGAGGTGTTGAGTTTGGGTAGGGTGCTCTTTCCAAGAGCTGGTGCAGACTCAGGGGGCCGAATGGCCTCCTTCTGCACTGTAGATTCAATGATAATCTATGATTAATCTAGGACAAAGGTTCGGCACAACATCGTGGGCCGAAGGGCCTGTTCTGTGCTGTATTTTCTATGTTCTATGTATCCTGCAGCCTGAAAGGGGATCAGTCAGAGCTATTCCTATACCTCTGTCAATTTTATATCCATATTCCTCCTGTCTCCTTCATTCCTTTCTCTGATTTGTTCGCATGCCTGGCACATATGGTGACGCATTCATTCATTCATTCAATCCCATGGGCTCTACCCAAAGGCAGGTCCTGGGCTCATTGACTGCTGATGCTTTATCTTGAGCTGTTTTCTCGGCAGTTTTTGTCACTGGTCCTTTGCCATTGCTTTCCGCTCTCAGGGGCAGGGTGAAGAGACAGAGCCAAGTCCTCCCTCAGCAAGAAAGGGAATTGAACTGACTTTGCCAACGTAATTTGGAACCACATGCTATCTGACTACCCCCCCCTCCCTTGCCTTATTGTGCTATATGCAACACCATTGTTTATTTATTAAATTAATCCGTATAATGTCTATTCACTTGGAAGACTAGCCTCATCACTGAAAAGGGAAAATGTAGATCCTAATGTCGATCCTCCAAATGTCGATCCTAAGAGTGATTGAATAATGCCGAGTGTAAGAATAACTATCTTTGAGGCTCACAACACAAAACCAGTCTTTAACACTATTGTACAGCTAATCCACTCATGATCTTATCAAAAATGCCAAGGGAATGTCATTTGCTGATAATGTACTGTCGAAAAGAACGTTGTTTAAAAATAATTCATACCAATAACATTAGCAATGATCCTACAATTTGCTATGTTTGCTGAAAAATATATCTTGCAAGTTGGAGATCTCACATGGTTCCATTCTTTCTATCTAATGGCAGCTGGAGAATCACTTGCAATAGTTTCTCTTCCTGTTCTCGTCTCCTCTGGGATGCTTCATTACTTTTAAGGTGAGGCTTCAATATTCTCTGTATCTATATATCAAGACGCTATTGTTAAACTTGATTATTTTTATGTCCATTCATTTCATGAAGTTATTCAAGTTTCTTTGTAATTCCCATGTTTTTGTATTGCCTGTAAGGTTTTTTATTCAGATCACCTTTTACTCGCTCACTTGGGTCATCTGGATTGCAGTGGCTTCTCCCCCATACTGAGAGGACCACGCCAAAGGTTAGTCTTCTCCCCGTGAGTTAAGAACAGGAGGTCACATTCTCCTAAAGTCACAGTTCAAAATACATATATCCCCATGAATTAAAATGCCAAAACTCTGCTCAGCATTTGTGGCACCAAATGAGATGATTTAATTCTGCTCCACTGACTAGACGTCACAACAAAGAAAACATTGGACTTTAACTGAAGGCTAACTCTGGCCTATGACATTTAAGCAATTCAGCCTTATTTATGGCAAAGTATGTGTCCTGGGGAGGGAGCCATACAAAATTGTTCCTTTCATTTTTAATTAATTTTCTTTCTCTGAGGGATCAATTTACTTTTGTTGAATATACGTGCACACATCCATATATATGTCGTTGTGAGTCATTAGCACAGCTTCGCCTGGAAATTCTGTAGGGGTTATCACAATCTTCCGCTCGAGAAATGGCTTCAACAGCTGGGCCTTATAAGAAAATAAGAACATAAGAACTAGGAATGGGAGTAGGCCATCTGGCCCCTCGAGCCTGCTCCGCCATTTAATGAGATCATGGCTGATCTTTGTGGACTCAGCTCCACTCTCCGGCCCGTACACCATATCCCCGAATACCTTTATTCTTTAGACAGGTATCTCTCTTTTTCTTAAAAGAAGGAGCCTCAACTGCTTCACTGGGCAAGGAATTCCAGAGATTCACAACCCTTTGGGTGAAGAAGTTCCTCCTACACTCCGTCCAAAATCTACTTCCCCTTATTTTGAGGCTGTGCCCCCTAGTTCTGCTTTCCCCGACCAGTTGAAACAACCTGCCCGCATCTATCCTATCGATTCCCTTCATAATTTTATATGTATCAATAAGATCCCCCCGCATCCTTCTAAACTCCAATGAGTACAGTTCCAGTCTACTCAACCTCTCGTCATAATCTAATCCCCTAAACTCTGGGATCAACCTAGTGAATCTCCTCTGCACTCCCTCCAGTGCCAATATGTCCTTTCTCAGGTAAGGAGACCAAAACTGAACACAATACTCCAGATGTGGCCTCACCAACACCTTATACGATTGCAGCATAACCCCCCTAGTCTTGAACTCCATCCCTCTAGCAATGAAAGACAAAACTCGATTAGCCTTCTTAATCACCTGTTGCACCTGCACACCAACTTTTTGCGACTCGTGCAACAGCACACCCAGGTCCCTCTGCACAGCAGCATGTTTTAACATCTTACCGTTTAAATAATAATCCATTCTGCTGTTATTCCTCCCAAAATGGATAGCCTCACACTTGGCAACATTGAACTCCATCTGCCAGACCCTAGCCCATTCACCTAACCTATCCGCAGACTTCCGGTATCCTCTGCACTTTTTGCTTTACCACTCATCTTAGTGTCGTCTGCAAACTTTGACACATTGCACTTAGTCCCCAACTCCAAATCGTCTATGTAAATTGTGAACAACTGCAGGCCCAACACTGATCCTTGAGGGACCCCACTAGTTACAGGTTGCCAACCAGAGAAACACCCATTTATCCCCACTCTCTGCTTTCTGTTAGTTAACCAATCCTCTATCCATGCTACTACTTTACCCTCAATGCCATGCATCTTTAGTTTATGCAACAACCTTTTGTGTGGCACCTTGTCAAAAGCTTTCTGGAAATCCAGATATACCACATCCATTAGCTCCCCATTATCTACTGCACTGGTAACGTCCTCAAAAAATTCTACCAAATTAGTCAGACACGACCTACCCTTTGTGAACCCATGCTGCGTCTGCCCAATGGGACAATTTCCCTCCAGGTGCCCCGCTATTTCCTCCTTAATGATAGATTCCAGCATTTTCCCTACAACCGAAGTTAAGCTTCCCGGCCTATAATTACCCGCTTTCTGCCGACCTCCTTTTTTAAACAGTGGTGTCACGCTTGCTACTTTCCAATCCTCTGGGACCACCCCAGAGTCTAGTGAATTTTGATAAATTATCACTAGTGCGTTTACAATTTCCCTAGCCATCTCTTTTAACACTCTGGGATGCATCCCATCAGGGCCAGGAGACTTGTCTACCTTTAGCCCCATTAGCTTGCCCAATACTGCCTCCTTAGTGATTACAATCATCTCAAGGTCCTCACCTATCATATCTTTATTTCCATCAGTCACTGGCATGTTATTTGTGTCCTCCACTGTGAAGACTGGCCCAAAAAACCTGTTCAGCTCCTCAGCCATTTCCCCGTCTCCTATTATTAAATCTCCCATCTCATCTTCCAAAGGACCAATATTTACCTTAGCCACTCTTTTTTGTCTTATATATTTATAGAAGCTTTTACTATCTGCTTTTATGTTCTGAGCCAGTTTACTTTCATAGTCTACCTTACTCTTCTTTATGGCTTTTTTAGTAGCTTTCTGTTGTCCCCTAAAGACTTCCCAGTCCTCTAGTCTCCCACTAATTTTTGCCACTTTGTATGTTTTTTCCTTCAATTTGATACTCTCCCTCACCTCCTTAGATATCCACGGTCGATTTTTCCCCTTTCTACCGTCTTTCATTTTGTCGGTATGAACCTTTCCTGAACACTGTGAAAGATTGTTCGGAAGGTTCTCCACTGTTCCTCAACTGCTTCACCATGAAGTCTTTGCTCCCAGTCTACCTTAGCTAGTTCTTCTCTCATCCCATTGTAATCGCCTTTGTTTAAGCACAAAACACTGTTTGATTTTACCTTGTCATCCTCCAACTGTATTTTAAGTTCCACCATATTGTGGTCGCTCCTTCCAAGAGGATCCCGAACTATGAGATCATTAATCAATCCTGCCTCATTACACAGGACCAGATCTAGGACCGCTTGTTCCCTTGTAGGTTCCATTACATACTGTTGCAGGAAATTATCCCGGGCACATTCTATAAACTCCTCCTCAAGGCTGCCTTTACCAACCTGGTTAAACCAATCGATATGCAGATTAAAATCTCCCATGATAACCGCTGTACCATTTCTACATGCATCCATTATTTCTTTGCTTATTGCCTGCCCTACCATCCTGTTACTATTTGGTGGCCTATAGACTACTCCTATCAGTGACCTTTTCGCCTTACTATTCCTGATTTCCATCGAAATTGATTCAACCTTGTCCTCCATAGCACCAATATCATCCCTTACTATTGCCCGGATGCCATCCTTAAACAACACAGCTACACCACCGCCCTTACCGTCCATTCTATCCTTTCGTATAGTCTGATACCCTTGGATATTTAACTCCCAGTCGTGACCATCTTTTAACCATGCTTCAGTAATGGCCAATTTCTGTCATTACTCTAAGTGTACTTCCTGTCTCCTAATGAAAGTACCATTAAGAAACCAAAAGGGAGGGGCCAATTCTTCAAACATCACCTTTGACATATTTGAGCCAAGTTGTGTATCCAGTGTAGCATTGTGGGATAGGAGGAAATTCAGCCCATTTAGCTGGCCTTGGCTCCCCACTGGTGCAATTTCGCTAGTCCAATGCCCCCACCCACCCTTCCCCTGTAACCCTGCAATTACTTTTATCTTCAAAAGCCTATCCATTCCCGTTTTCAATTCCATAATTAACTGCCCCCACCACACCCTCAGGCAGTGCGTTCCAGATCCTAATTGCTTGGTGTGTACAGATCACTCAAGTCAAGTAGTCAAGTACAAAAAAGATGTAGGGAATATTGTGTTGAGGTACACCTTTAAGAGCTATGGCTATCTTTCTGATCACAGTAAGAAGTCTTACAACACCAGGTTAAAGTCCAACAGGTTTGTTTTGATGTCACTAGCTTTCGGAGCGCTGTTCCTTCCTCAGGTGTTGTAAGACTTCTTACTGTGCTCAGCCCAGTCCAACGCCGGCATCTCCACAGCATATCTTTCTGAGTATGATGTGGAGATGCCGGCGTTGGACTGGGGTGAGCACAGGATTTTGCGCGACAATCACCAGGCAGGAATGTTCCCTTCCAGTCGGGGAACACTTCAGCAGTCAAGGGCATTCAGCCTCTGATCTCCGGGTAAGCGTTCTCCAACGCGGCCTTCAGGACGCGCGACAACGCAGAATGGCCGAGCAGAAACTTATAGCCAAGTTCCGCACACATGAGTGCGGCCTCAACCGGGACCTGGGATTCATGTCGCATTACATTCATCCCCCACCATCTGGCCTGCAAAATCCTACCAACTGTCCTGGCTTGACACAATTCACACCTCTTTAACCTGGGGTTACCCCATCTCTGGATCTGTAAAGATTTAATCACCTGCTAATGCTCGTATTCCAAGCATTGTCTGGCATCTTTGAATCTGTCTATATATGTGTTTCTGGAACCGACCTCTTCATTCACCTGAGGAAGGAGCAGCGCTCCGAAAGCTAGTGACATCGAAACAAACCTGTTGGACTTTAGCCTGGTGTTGTAAGACTTCTTTCTGATGTATAGAAGTGTGATTAATTACGATCCCAGACCAGACCCCAGTAGTGGGGCTAGGATACAGGACAGAAACCCAAATATTTTATTTTAATTTTGAGTGTGAAGAAAGGACACCTCGCTCTAGGAGTGATTACACAAAGAAATAGGGATCTCCCATGAATTTCTGAGACCCCACCAATTCCGACCCCTGACCCATCGATTCTCCCTTGCACGGGTTTTCATTCTATGACTCCTCCCAGCCCCTTTCTAACAAATCTTGCCCCCGGACCCCGCACCCCCACATACCACTCCCCCGTGTGACTCTCCTGGAGCCTTGGGGAATATGGGAAGAATTGCTGAGAGCTTTTACCTGAAATGGCCATGTTCCACGAGACAGTATTCCTAGGTGGCGCAACAGCAGCAAGTGAGTTGATACTGTCTGCTGAATGGGCTTAATAGTTTTTTTCATAGAATCCCCACAGTACAGAAGGAAGCCATTCGGCCCATCGAGTCTGCACCGACCCTCATAAAAAGCATTGTACCGAGACCCACTCCACTGCCCTATCCCTGTAACCCCGCGCATTGACCATGGCCAATCCACCTAGCTGAACATCTTTGGACACTAAGGGGAAATTTAGCATGGTCAATCCACCCAACTCGCACATCTTTGGGCCGCGAGAGGAAAAGGGAGTGTTGATCCCCAAATTTCTTTCTCTGTCAGTCTGGCCTCAATAAAAGTTGAGATGGATTCGCACGTAAAAAGAAGTTATTTATTTAGCTTGCAAGCTTGATTCATTTCATAGAAATATAAGAGACATCCAGTTTCCTATATCCCAGAAAGCGAATGAACAAAGAAACAAAGGGATCTCTGCAAATCAATTCAAATGGTATCAAGTTTCACATACTCGACAGACATAGGTCAGTCTATGTCCCTCCTGACCTGTTCGATCTATTCTGATTGGCTCACTTCCAATCCCTTTCTCTGGCCCCTATCAATGCAGCATCACTCTCATAGACACACCTCTTCCTGCTTTTTCCATGCGGTCTCAAACCCCTTTGTCCCTAACTGCCAGAATCAAAGTGGCTTATTTCTACATTACATTAACTAGTATCTCTAAAGTAACTATTTTATATCACATTCGTCATTCCCTCCTTTTATCATTCCATGATAACCGAACTATCCAATCCATAGCTACGGTTCCTCATCTAAAAAGATCCGTCGCTGCATTTCCAATTCCTGTCTTAGCCCCCCTTCATCTGCCTCACCCTCATGGATTTTAACAGTTAAATTTTTTTTTCCGGTGATTGGGGCGGTGATCTGATCTAGTGCACCCCGCATTCTACCCATCACACATTTAAGGATGGCCAGGCCCACAAAGATGCAGCCGATAGCTACCACTAGATACATGGCCATATTTATCAACCAGTCCTTCCATCCTCCAAATCCCCAGTTACCCCAAGAGTCAGGATCCTGCATCCCGTCCAAGTGATCCCGTATGCGATCCATAAATTTAGTAATGTTAGCGGTCAAGTCCTGAACACCCATGATACACTTGCCCTGTACTATGGCGCATACCCCACCCTCACGGGCCAGAAGATAGTCAAGAGCATACCGGTTCTGCATTGCAAACAACCGTAGCTGAGACAACTCCTTGGTTATTGCCCCGAGGGCTCCCAAGGTTTACTACCCGGGTTTTCCTCAGTTTGGCCTTTAACTAACTTAAGTGTATCTCCCGGTAACCTACGTTCTAGCTATACTTCCCTTCTCATACGCCCCGTCCTCTCTCTAGTCCCTTTCTCTTTCTCATGGTCTCTTCCTACACTCTTCTGACAGCCTGATTTTACCTTTATTGTACCACTCTTAACACATCCAAAATCAAATTTACATGTATTCCAAAAACAAGGCAATGTCCATATAATGTTCCCTTCCCATCGCCGGGACCGGTGCAGCTGCTTCATGACTCCTGCATTCTCCTTAACTTTGATGACCTTCCATGAGTCGATACCATGTCCTCGTATATGGGGGCAGCGAAGAACATCACCTTTGCATAGGTGATGTATCCTTGTAGATTGGTTGGGGCTACACAGATACATAATATTCCCCTTTTCCATGTCCATCGCCAATAACACGCCAAGCGAAGTGAGGCCAAATATCAGACAGACTATGCGTAGCCACTCCATCATGCTCCACACCTGTAAAATAGCACTGGAGAAGGGAGGCAGGTTAGTATCCGACCTTTTACAGTAGTGGAGATGGACTCAATTTACAGTGATGTAGGTGGAACCAAGCACTTCGCCCCTCCACTTTAACTGCTGTGGGGGTGGTAAGGAGAACTTGGAAGGGCCCGTCCCATCGCGGCTCCGACCCCTTCCTAGTCCAATTTTTGACCATGACATAACTACCGGGCTGGACTGAAAGTGAGCTAGGTACTGGGGCAATGGCTGGTGAGCCGCACGGACTTGGCCATGGAGTTCCTTGAGCACTTGCGTAAGGGCTAGAACATAGGCGGTCATTTCTTCAGTCATCTGATGAAACTGAACCCGTCTGGGAACCTGCAGGCTCCAAGGAGTTCTAAGAGGCCTGCCATAAAGAATCTCGGCGGGAGAGAGCCGGGCTGGTCCCGCAGGTGTAACCCGCAGCTGGAAGAGGGCAACGGGGAGCAACTTAAGCCATGTCAGTCCCGTGTCTGCTCTTAATTTAGCCAATTTAGTTTTGAGGGTCTGATTGTGTCTCTCAACCAACCCGGCCGCCTGCGGTCTGTAAGCACAGTGTAACTGCTGGCGTATGCCCAACTGGGAGCAAAACTCCTTGTTAATTTGTCCAATAAAATGAGGCCCATTATCAGAACTTAACTGAGCTGGTATACCGTACCGGGGAATGATTTCCCTCATCAAGACTTTAACCACAGTAGCAGCTTTACTATAGATAGTCGGATACGCCTCGACCCATCTGCTGAACACATCCACAATGACCAAAACATATTTGTAACATTGACACCTTTCCAACTCAATTTAATCCATTTGGAGCGTCTCAAAGGGACCACTGGGCAACGGGGTTTGCCCCTTCCCACAAGGGATACCTTTTCCGGTGTTATATTGCTGACAAATCAAACACCGATTACTGATACTTTGGGCCAACCCCTGCATTTTAGGGTGCCACCAAGTGTCCAGCAACAAATCACTAGTCCCTCGAGCCCCACAATGAGTTGCAAAGTGTACACATTCAATGACCCATAAAGCCAGCATATCAGACATACAAGTCTGATGTGCAGGCGTGGTCCATAAAGAGGAAACAGAATCATATGTACAACCTAACCGTTTCCACATTTGTTTATCACTCTCAGGAGCGTCCTCCTGTAACCTTATGACGTCTTGGATGGTTGGCATTGGCTTGTCAGAAGCAGACATATTCATAGTAGATCGTTTAGTCTGACTTAACATTTTAGGCACCATCACTTGCTGAATTTGTGCGGCTGTGCGCGCTGCACGATCTGCTCGTTCATTACCAACGTCAGCTGGGGTTGTACCATTCGTGTGGGCAGCGCATTTAATAACGGAAATCTGCGCGGGCATAAGGAGGGCCTGCAGTAGGTCATTAACTAAACCCTGGTGGGATATTTGACCACACATAATCATGTCAGGTTGTTCTGACGAAATGTCACTCAAATCGCCCCTTATTGTGGTAGTTTCCTGAATCAAGGCTAAACAGTCGTGGCCAGGTGCGTCTTCATGGACAGGGGGACCACTAAGAAAACAGGCTGGATTGATAGTGGTACAGTATTTAAATGTCAGACGTGGATTGTTCAAAAGGTATATCTCATACCTATTCTGACGAGCTGCGGTAAGATGCTGACCATTCGCCCCATATCCCTGGCATGGTACTGGTCATGGACCTGACGTGTAATGAGGGCTTACCGAAGCTGACTGTGGCCATAAATGTGGTGATATTGTAACAAAATCGGCTGTACCTTCTTTTCCCGTGACTGTGGCTGTAACCTTGACTGGCCATTCGGTCTCAAGTAATGGCCGGTATTTGTCCTCCAACTCCCTGTTTCGTCCAGTTCTGTCATAGGCCAGGGTAACGTGATGCAGTGACTGTTCAACGTCTAACGTCCACCACTGGGGGGTGATAGAAATATAGCACTGTTGTCTCATCCTCCTCTTCGCTGATCCACCCACCCAAAGTCACTATATTGGGGCTCCTGCTGGTAAACTACCATTTCTGCCGCTTGTTGGGGTCGCAGATCATCCTTTTTCATTACATACTCAGTCTTAACCTTTGTAACTGAGCCTCCTTCTTGGCCTACACCCTCCTTCCAATAAAATCTGACTGCCCTTGCCATCTGGGAAGGGTCGTTCTCTGTCAAATTCATGTTATTACATTTCACAGCAGTAACCACAGAAGGTGGTAGGCAATGCATTAACATAGCACAGTATTGAGGGGAATTCTGACCATTTTGATACAGCAAATCGCCTGACTGCCCCCGGTGTATTTCATTAAAATGCTCCAGAAATTCCTCAGCTCTTCAATCTTCCTAGGTTTTAGGTCTAAGATGACAGAAAGATTTATGGGCCTTTGAAATGTGCTATTCAACGCATTCAAGATCTGTGTCCTTCTTTTCTCTATTTGCTCTCTTTTTTTTAAAACTTAAAAATGTTTGAAAATTCAAATTGAATTACTGCAACTTGCAAGCTTAGCTCTGATCTCAACTCAGAACTAAATTTACAATTTGCTTAACACAAACTTGTATAACATTTACAACTTAATTATTTCTTTATCTTAACAATTTTTCTTTTAACAAGTTTTTTTTTCTTTTACATACACATAAGTATTAGCAAAATCAACTATCATCTCCAGATTGACACTTTTTAAAATGGTGTCCATGATCTTCTTTAAGTTTCTATTAATCTCCAGATAAAATGAGATAAACCTCATTTCAAGTAAGTAAAACTTAAGATTCTGGCAATTTCAATCAATTGCTTTAGAAAATAATAACTTTTATCAAAGAGGTGGAGAAACCCACTGGTTTCCTTTAATTAATTCAAAACGTAACTTTGCTGGTGTTCACTGACTCAAAGGAAAGGTATCCGATTACACTATGGCTGCTGCTGTTATCTCAAAGCCTGAGTGAGAAGCACTGTCTGTTTTCAACTCCGCCTGCTGCTGTTAACCCTTTGAGAGACTTCTGCTTCAACCAATATGCAGCATTCCTCACAATCTCAACTAGACCTCGGAACTTTACAGTCCAAGGAGACAATTTTAGCTTAATCAACTATATATTTAAAACACTCACACATAGAGTTGAACCATCTTCAGATTTAAAAACAGTTTATACTGGACTGAACCTTCATCTATTGAAGTCCCATCAGCCCCTGAACCCATATAATAGACTGAACCTTCATTAATGAAGTCACATCAGCCTCTGAACCCTTATAATAGACTGAACCTTCATTACTAAAGTCCCATCAGCCCAAAACCCTAACCCAAGCCGAAACAACAATATGAAATCCCATCAATTAAAGTGCTAATCCCCAGACGGACCTGTGATTTCGTCGAGGCGGTCTTTCTGTGCCAACCGCGAGTGACCAGACTAATCAGACGATAAGAAGAGGGGAACAATCAATGCGCGGTCGTTTTCCAGTTCTACATTGAGGGCCCTTTGTTCCCCATCCTCCTGTTCATAATCAGTCTAATTCTGATTTCGCAGTTGGATCAGGATCGCCCTGAGAAATCCCGGTTTTCGGCACCAAATGTTGATCCCCAAATTTCTTTCTCTGTCAGTCTGGCCTCAATAAAAGTTGAGATGGATTCGCACGTAAAAAGAAGTTATTTATTTAGCTTGCAAGCTTGATTCATTTCATCGAAATATAAGAGACATCCAGTTTCCTATTTCCCAGAAAGCGAATGAACAAAGAAACAAAGGGATCTCTGCAAATCAATTCAAATGGTATCAAGTTTCACATACTCGACGGACATAGGTCAGCCTATGTCCCTCCTGACCTGTTCGATCTATTCTGATTGGCTCACTTCCAATCCCTTTCTCTGGCCCCTATCAATGCAACATCACTCTCATAAACACACCTCTTCCTGCTTTTTCCATGCGGTCTCAAAACCCTTTGTCCCTAACTGCCAGAATCAAAGTGGCTTATTTCTACATTACATTAACTAGTATCTCAAAAGTAACTATTTTATATCACATTCGTCAGGAGCACCCGGAATAAACCCCGCAGAGCGAGAGTACAAATTCTACACAGTCACCCAAGGTTGGAATCGAACCCATGCCCCTGATGCTGTGAGGCAGCAGTGATGACCACTGTGCCATCATGTCACCATCTTTGTCCACCTTTCTGTACACTTCTCTGTGCAGACTATTGTATTATATCTGGGCCCTGCCTGGTGTGTGACTCAGGGAGTTCACCCAGTCAGGAGTGGGGTCCAGTATCAGTCCCCTAATTGTATAATTCCCCCATTCCAGAATTCAGTTCTTCCCTCTATCTTTCCTCATTATGGCGCGTGAACAAATCAGATTGCACAAAGTACATTTTCCTTCCAAGTTTATTCTCATGTTCAAATCATTGAAATAAAATAGAAGAACATCCAAAAATGACAGACAGAAAGAGATTCTCTGCTCCGCCCAGCCTGCCCCACATAATGGTGAGGCAAAATATATTGACTTCTGCAGCCCAACCGGGACCGTGTCACCGCTCAGGAGAGGCACAAAAAACAGATCAAATAGCACGATTAATTTTGGAGAAATCCTTCCTGGGAAGTTCCTCCTTCATCCCCTTAGGCAGGTGGTGGGGCAGTGGCATTGTCATTGGTCTAGTAATTCAGAGACCCAGGGTGATATGCTGGTCTTCGGTTCAAATCGCACCATGGCAGAATTCAATAAGAGTCTGGAATTGAAAGTCCAATGATGACTATAAAATAATCATCGATACTCTAAGAAGTCCATTGGGTTTACTAATGCCCTTCAGGGAAATCTGCCATCCTTAACTGGTCTGACCGACATGTGACTCCAGATCTAAAGCAATGTGGTTGACCCTGAAATGGCCTCACGATCCACTTAGTCCAAAGGCAATAAGGGATGGGCAATAAATAAATGGTGGCCTTGCCAGCATCACCCACATCCCAAGAATCAATTTTTAAAAAAATCAGCAACAAGTCCAGGAGATCACCCATGTATTATAGACTACTCTTCAGACTTTGGGATGACTTTGAATCAGGTCTGCAGGCGGCGGAGGTTGAACAGATTCCCTATTGTTCTCTGGTGTTGGGGGCAGCTGAAATGGTGGAGGATGCTCCATAATCCCTTGAGGTTGACAGGGTCGAAGGCCTTTGTGAGCTCAAAGGTGGCCGTGTACAAGGGAAGGTGCTGTTCTCTGCATTTCTCTTGTAGTTGCCGTGCGGTTAACATCATGGTCTGTTGTGCACCTTTAGTGGGCAGAATCTGCATTGTGACTCTGGGAGGAGCTCTTCAGCCATGCCGAGAAGGTGATTGAGGAAAGCGATGGTGCGATGACCTTCTCTGTGGCCGATAGCCACAGACGTTCTTCAACGTCTCTACTTCCTACAGAGGTTAAAGAAATTCGGCATGACTCTCTCAAACCTCTACAGATGTGCGATAGAGAGCATCCTATCCGGCTGCATCACAGCCTGGTATGGCAACTGCTCGGCCCAAGATTGCAATAAACTGCAGAGTGTGGCGAACTCAGCCCAACGCATCACACAAGCTTTCCACCCTCCCATTGATTCTGTCTACACCTCCCGCTGCCTCAGGAAGGCAGACAGCATTGTCAGAGACCCCTCACACCCAGGCTTTGCCCTCTTCCAGGCCTTTCCGTCAGGCAGAAGATACAGAAGTCTGAAGACCCGCACATCCAGACAGAGGAACAGCTTCTTCCCCACAGCTACTAGACTCCTCAACGACTCTCCCTTGGACTGATCTGTTCCCGGTAAGACACTATTCACAATGCCCTATGCTACTCTTGCTCATGTATTTTCTTTGTTTGGCACTTGTTCCGCACTATAACCAATTACTTATTTGTCAATGTACTTTGTTGATTATTCTTTTTGCCTACTGTGTACGTATGTGTACATTCCCTTGGCTGCAGAAAAATACTTTTCATTGTACTTCGGTACATGTGACAATCAATCAAACAATCAATCAATCGATAAATCAATCAACTTTCTTGAAGATGTCCACAATTATGTGTCTCTGAGTTCTCCCAGCATTTTCCCATTCCAGGGAATAAGGTTGTGTATTCGCGTCTATAGCGTTTCTCCATCATGTTTTAGTGCTTCGGAGGGGACCAAGCTGATCCTGATGCCTTTGTTCTTTAGCTGTCAGGTGGCCTTTTCTACCTTGTCCTGGGTTGGGATTGTGCTGAGGTGGTGGCGGGTAGCATGTTCAAGGATGGAGTCAAGGACACTCACCATGAAGACCGAGAGCCTCTGTTAAGGAGGTCCTCGAAGTGCTTCACCCAGCAGGCGCTGACTGTTCTTGATAAGCAGCTCCCCATTCTTGGCCAGCAGTGGGACCATGAGTGCTTGGGCCAAAGGTGGTATTGACTGCTTAAAGAAGCCTCAAGGGTCATGGGTGTTGGCTTTCTGCTGGATCTCCTGTGCTTTCTCCACCCACCATCTGTTCTTTAGTTTGTCGGTTGTTTTTGGCCCTCAGCCTTCAGCTGTCTGTCGAGCTGCTTTCTCGCTCTCGTGTTGGGTTGCAGTTTCAGGTTCAGAAAAGCCGTGCGCTTGTGGTTTGTCAACTCCTGCATCTCGTGGTCATTCTCATCGAACCGGTCTAGGTGTTTCCTGATCGAGTGACCAAGCTTCTCTTCACAGATTCTGATTATGGAGGCATTAAGGGCAGACCAGGCGCTGTCGACACTCGGTGTCTCTCGATCACTGGGAGTCATCATGTTGGCAGTGAGGCACGGGCTGAATAGGGGTCTTTGTCAGGGTCTTTGAGTGTCTACGAGTCGATTTTCCTGAGGCATTATTTTTTTTTGCCATTACTGCTTTGGGGTCACAGTGATGTTGATCACACAGTGGATTAGACCGTGGTCCATCAGCAATCATTGGCTCCTGTCATGGCCTGAGCGATACACAAGTCCCTGCGATCCCTCACTCAGAGCAGGTGGACTTGCAACGATGGTGTTGCCACGGTGCCTTGTGCTTGACCCTCTGACAGAACAAGGTGTTGGTTATGACAAGGCCGTATTCTCGGCATTTTGTCAGAAGCAGGAGTTGATGTTGGATTTCCCTACCCACTCTCTGCTGATTATACCTCTCCAGAGGTCTGTGTCCTTTCCAACTCTGATGTTGAAGTCACCAAGGAGGATCAGCTTGCCACCCGTCGGGACTCGGCCAAGGATTGTTCGAGGCTGGAGTAAAATTCCTCTTTGAACTCGTCCTTAGCTTCCAATTTTGGGGCGTACACACTGAGAACTGGACCACACAGATTCTGGGCTAGAGTGAGCTGAAGAGTCAGGAGTTATTTGTTTGTCCCACAAAGGGGGGTCTCTGAGACGGCTAACTATTTTGTTTTGAATTGTGAAGCTAACCCACGGAGACAGCAGGTTCTGGTTTACCTTTTCAGAAGCCACCTGGGGCGAAGTTCTCCGGAAGCGGCGCGATGTCCACCGACTGGCGCCCAAAACGGCGCCAATCAGACGGGCATCGCGTCGCCCCAAAGGTGCGGAATGCTCCGCATCTTTGGGGGCCGAGCCCCAACATTGAGGGGCTAGGCCGACGCCGGAGGAATTTACGCCCCGCCAGCTGGCGGAAACGGCCTTTGTTGCCCCACCAGCTGGCGCGGAAATGACATCTCGGGGCGGCACATACGCGGGAGCGTCAGCGGCCGCTGACAGTTTCCCACGCATGCGCAGTTGAGGGAGTCTCTTCCGCCTCCGCCATGGTGGAGACCGTGATGAAGGCGGAAGGGAAAGAGTGCCCCCACGGCACAGGCCCCCCCGCGGATCGGTGAGCCCCAATCGCGGGCCAGGCCACCGTGGGGGCGCCCCCCGGGGTCAGATCGCCCCGCGCCCCCCCCAAGACCCCGGAACCCGCCTGCGCCGCCTTGTCCCGCCGGTAACGTAGGTGATTTAATTTACGCCGGCGGGACAGGCAATTTATCGGCGGGACTTCGGCCCATCCGGGCCAGAGAATCGCGCGGCGGGGCCCGCCAACTGGCGCGGCGTGATTCCGCCCCCGCCTAATCTCTGGTGCCGGAGACTTCGGCAACCGGCGGGGGTGGGATTCACGCCAGCCCCCGGCGATTCTCCGACCCGGCGGGGGGTCGGAGAATGTCGCCCAAACTTGTTCCTTGAGCTGGTCTCCCCCTGACCACCGGTCTCAGTGTGATGATTTCAATGTCCAAACGCCTGAGCTCCTGGGCAGCGATAACAGTACCCTATTCTAGTCTGATACTTTTGGGATAGTCCATGAGGGTCCACATGTGCACACCAGCCAGCACAATGACTGGAAAGAGCATGGCCTTGGTCCAGTGGAAGGAGGTCCTTGGTATCGTGACCCGGGTCTTCTGCATGGGCCTTAGATATTCAAGCACATGTAACATCATAGACCAAAGAATTATTTCAGCAGCACCGAAGGAGTGTCTGCACTGGCTGTCCAAATGAGCATGATAGCTTAGTGCCATTATCTGCCTTTTCCCCAGCATTTGGTTTCTATTCAAATAATCATCTGATGCCCTCTCG
This sequence comes from Scyliorhinus torazame, assembly GCF_047496885.1. Taxonomy (NCBI): domain Eukaryota; kingdom Metazoa; phylum Chordata; class Chondrichthyes; order Carcharhiniformes; family Scyliorhinidae; genus Scyliorhinus; species Scyliorhinus torazame. Next base: position 38,055,787 of record NC_092715.1, on the reverse strand, counting down.
ATTGAACCTGCCTCCACCACACTTCCAGGCAGTGCATTCCAGACCCAAACCACTCTGACCTTTCTCCTTTCACCATCACACAGAAACTCCCTCCTTGGGATTCATGAAGTACAGTCGCATCCTCATGAGCTAAAGAGGGTGGCACTGAAATGTTGGTTCATTTGGAAAACTTTGATTACATTCGGAATGGGGCGGCCAACGTGCTGCTCCACACTGGGTTCATCGTCTCCTCCATCGCTGCTCCACACTGGGTTCACCATTTCCTCCAATGCTGCTCCACACTGGGTTCATCGTCTCCTCCAGCACTGCTCCACACTGGGTTCATCGTCTCCTCCATCGCTGCTCCACACTGGGTTCATCGTCTCCTCCAACGCTGCTCCACACTGGGTTCACCATTTCCTCCAATGCTGCTCCACACTGGGTTCATCGTCTCCTCCAGCACTGCTCCACACTGGGTTCATCGCCTCCTCCATCGCTGCTCCACACTGGGTTCACCATTTCCTCCAATGCTGCTCCACACTGGGTTCATCGTCTCCTTCAGCACTACTCCACACTGGGATAACCGCTCTCAACCAGTGCTGCTCCACATTGAGTTCACCATCATCCTCCAGTGCTGCTCCACACTGGGTTCACCGCTCTCCTCCAACGCTGCTCCACACTGGGTTCACCGCTCTCCTCCAACGCTGCTCCACACTGGGTTCACCGCTCTCCTCCAATGCTGCTCCACACTGGGTTCACCGCTCTCCTCCAACACTGCTCCACACTGGGTTCACCGCTCTCCTCCAACGCTGCTCCACACTGGGTTCACCGCTCTCCTCCAATGCTGCTCCACACTGGGTTCACCGCTCTCCTCCATCGCTGCTCCACACTGGATTCACCGCTCTGCTACATCGCTGCTCCACGTTGGGTTCACCGCTATCCTCCATCGCTGCTCCACACTGGGTTCATCGTCTCCACCAGCACTGCTCCACGCTGGGTTCATCGTCTCCTCCAGCGCTGCTCCACACTGGTTTCACCGCTCTCCTCCAATGCTGCTCCACACTGGGTTCACCGCTCTCCTCCATCGCTGCTTCACACTGGATTCACCGCTCTGCTACATCGCTGCTCCACACTGGGTTCACCGCTATCCTCCATCGCTGCTCCACACTGGGTTCATCGTCTCCACCAGCACTGCTCCACGCTGGGTTCATCGTCTCCTCCAGCGCTGCTCCACACTGGGTTCACCGCTCTCCTCCAACGCTGCTCCACACTGGGTTCATCGTCTCCACCAGCACTGCTCCACGCTGGGTTCATCGTCTCCTCCAGCGCTGCTCCACACTGGGTTCACCGCTCTCCTCCAACGCTGCTCCACACTGGGTTCACCGCTCTCCTCCAAGGCTGCTCCACACTGGGTTCACCGCTCTCCTCCAACGCTGCTCCACACTGGGTTCACCGCTCTCCTCCAATGCTGCTCCACACTGGGTTCACCGCTCTCCTCCATCGCTGCTCCACACTGGATTCACCGCTCTGCTACATCGCTGCTCCACACTGGGTTCACCGCTATCCTCCATCGCTGCTCCACACTGGGTTCATCGTCTCCACCAGCACTGCTCCACGCTGGGTTCATCGTCTCCTCCAGCGCTGCTCCACACTGGGTTCACCGCTCTCCTCCAATGCTGCTGCTCCACACTGGGTTCGCCGCTCTCCTCCAACACTGCTCCACACTGTGTTCACCGCTCTCCTCCAACACTGCTCCACGCTGGGTTCATCGTCTCCACCAGCACTGCTCCACGCTGGGTTCATCGTCTCCTCCAGCGCTGCTCCACACGGGTTCAACGCTCTCCTCCAACGCTGCTCCACACTGGGTTCACCGCTCTCCTCCATCGCTGCTCCACACTGGGTTCAACGCTCTCCTCCAACGCTGCTCCACACTGGGTTCACCGCTCTCCTCCAGCGCTGCTCCACACTGGGTTCACCGCTCTCCTCCAACGCTGCTCCACACTGGGTTCACCGCTCTCCTCCAGCGCTGCTCCACACTGGGTTCACCGCTTTCATCCAACGCTGCTCCACACTGGGTTCACCGCTCTCCTCCAACGCTGCTCCACACTGGGCTCACCGCTCTCCTCCAACGCTGCTCCACACTGGGTTCACCGCTCTCCTCCAACGCTGATCCACACTGGGTTCACCGCTCTCCTCCAGCGCTGCTCCACACTGGGTTCACCGCTCTCCTCCAACGCTGCTCCACACTGGGTTCACCGCTCTCCTCCAACGCTGCTCCACACTGGGTTCACCGCTCTCCTCCAATGCTGCTCCACACTGGGTTCAACGCTCTCCTCCAACGCTGCTCCACACTGGGTTCACCGCTCTCCTCCAGCGCTGCTCCACACTGGGTTCACCGCTCTCCTCCAACGCTGCTCCACACTGGGTTCACCGCTCTCCTCCAGCGCTGCTCCACACTGGGTTCACCGCTTTCATCCAACGCTGCTCCACACTGGGTTCACCGCTCTCCTCCAACGCTGCTCCACACTGGGCTCACCGCTCTCCTCCAACGCTGCTCCACACTGCGTTCACCGCTCTCCTCCAACGCTGCTCCACACTGGGTTCACCGCTCTCCTCCAATGCTGCTCCACACTGGGTTCATCGCTCTCCTCCAATGCTGCTCCACACTGGGTTCACCGATCTCCTCCAGCGCTGCTCCACACTGGGTTCACCGCTCTCCTCCAACGCTGCTCCACACTGGGTTCACCGCTGTCCTCCAGCGCTGCTCCACACTGGGTTCACCGCTCTCCTCCAATGCTGCTCCACACTGGGTTCACCGCTCTCCTCCAACGCTGCTCCACACTGGGTTCATCGTCTCCACCAGCACTGCTCCACGCTGGGTTCATCGTCTCCTCCAGCGCTGCTCCACACTGGGTTCACCGCTCTCCTCCAATGCTGCTCCACACTGGGTTCACTGCTCTCCTCCAACGCTGCTCCTCACTGGGTTCACCGCTCTCCTCCAGCGGTGCTCCACACTGGGTTCACCGCTCTCCTCCAGCGCTGCTCCACACTGGGTTCACCGCTCTCCTCCAACGCTGCTCCAGACTGGGTTCACCGCTCTCCTCCAGCGCTGCTCCACACTGGGTTCACCGCTCTCCTCCAACGCTGCTCCACACTGGGTTCACCGCTCTCCTCCAACACGGCTACACACTGGGTTCACCGCTCTCCTCCAACGCTGCTCCACACTGGGCTCACCACTCTCCTCCTACACTGCTCCACACTGGGTTCACCGCTCTCCTCCTACGCTGCTCCACACTGGGTTCACCGCTCTCCTCCAACACTGCTCCACACTGGGTTCACAGCTCTCCTCCAGCGCTGTTCCACACTGGGTTCACCGCTCTCCTCCATCGCTGCTTCACACTGGGTTCATCGTCTCCTCCAGCGCTGCTCCACACTGGGTTCACCGCTCTCCTCCAACGCTGCTCCACACTGGGTTCATCGTCTCCACCAGCACTTCTCCACGCTGGGTTCATCGTCTCCTCTAGCGCTGCTCCACACTGTGTTCACCGCTCTCCTCCAATGCTGCTCCACACTGGTTTCACCGCTCTCCTCCATCACTGCTCCACACTGAGTTCAACTCTCTCCTCCAACGCTGCTCCACACTGTGTTCACCGCTCTCCTCCAACGCTGCTCCACACTGGGTTCACCGCTCTCCTCCAAGCTGCTCCACACTGGGCTCACCGCTCACCTCCAATTCTGCTCCACACTGGTTCACCGCTCTCCTCCAACGCTGCTCCACACTGGGTTCACCGCTCTCCTCCAGCGCTGCTCCACACTGGGTTCACCGCTCTCCTCCAGCGCTGCTCCACACTGGGTTCACCGCTCTCCTCCAATGCTGCTCCACACTGGTTTCACCGCTCTCCTCCACCACTGCTCCACACTGAGTTCAACTCTCTCCTCCAACGCTGCTCCACACTGTGTTCACCGCTCTCCTCCAACGCTGCTCCACACTGGGTTCACCGCTCTCCTCCAGCGCTGCTCCACACTGGGTTCACCGCTCTCCTCCAGCGCTGCTCCACACTGGGTTCACCGCTCTGCTACATCGCTGCTCCACACTGGGTTCACCGCTATCCTCCATCGCTGCTCCACACTGGGTTCATCGTCTCCACCAGCACTGCTCCACGCTGGGTTCATCGTCTCCTCCAGCGCTGCTCCACACTGGGTTCACCGCTCTCCTCCAATGCTGCTGCTCCACACTGGGTTCGCCGCTCTCCTCCAACACTGCTCCACACTGGGTTCATCGTCTCCACCAGCACTGCTCCACGCTGGGTTCACCGCTCTCCTCCATCGCTGCTCCACACTGGGTTCAACGCTCTCCTCCAACGCTGCTCCACACTGGGTTCAACGCTCTCCTCCAACGCTGTTCCACACGGGGTTCACCGCTCTCCTCCATCGCTGCTCCACACTGGGTTCAACGCTCTCCTCCAACGCTGTTCCACACGGGGTTCACCGCTCTCCTCCAGCGCTGCTCCACACTGGGTTCACCGCTCTCCTCCAACGCTGCTCCACACTGGGTTCACCGCTCTCCTCCAGCGCTGCTCCACACTGGGTTCACCGCTTTCATCCAACGCTGCTCCACACTGGGTTCACCGCTCTCCTCCAACGCTGCTCCACACTGGGCTCACCGCTCTCCTCCAACGCTGCTCCACACTGGGCTCACCCCTCTCCTCCAACGCTGCTCCACACTGGGTTCACCGCTCTCCTCCAACGCTGATCCACACTGGGTTCACCGCTCTCCTCCAGCGCTGCTCCACACTGGGTTCACCGCTCTCCTCCATCGCTGCTCCACACTGGGTTCATCGTCTCCACCAGCACTTCTCCACGCTGGGTTCATCGTCTCCTCCAGCGCTGCTCCACACTGGGCTCACCACTCTCCTCCTACACTGCTCCACACTGTGTTCACCGCTCTCCTCCAGCGCTGCTCCACACTGGGTTCACCGCTCTCCTCCAGCGCTGCTCCACACTGGGTTCACCGCTCTACTCCAGCGCTGCTCCACACTGGGTTCACCGCTCTGCTACATCGCTGCTCCACACTGGGTTCACCGCTATCCTCCATCGCTGCTCCACACTGGGTTCATCGTCTCCACCAGCACTGCTCAACGCTGGGTTCATCGTCTCCTCCAGCGCTGCTCCACACTGGGTTCACCGCTCTCCTCCAATGCTGCTGCTCCACACTGGGTTCGCCGCTCTCCTCCAACACTGCTCCACACTGGGTTCATCGTCTCCACCAGCACTGCTCCACGCTGGGTTCATCGTCTCCTCCAGCGCTGCTCCACACTGGTTTCACCGCTCTCCTCCAATGCTGCTCCACACTGGGTTCACCGCTCTCCTCCATCGCTGCTCCACACTGGGTTCACCGCTCTCCTCCATCGCTGCTCCACACTGGGTTCACCGCTCTCCTCCAGCGCTGCTCCACACTGGGTTCACCGCTCTCGTCCAACGCTGCTCCACACTGGGTTCACCGCTCTCCTCCAGCGCTGCTCCACACTGGGTTCACCGCTTTCATCCAACGCTGCTCCACACTGGGTTCACCGCTCTCCTCCAACACTGCTCCACACTAGGTTCACCGCTCTCCTCCAACGCTGCTCCACACTGGGCTCACCGCTCTCCTCCAACGCTGCTCCACACTGGGCTGACCCCTCTCCTCCAACGCTGCTCCACACTGGGTTCACCGCTCTCCTCCAACGCTGATCCACACTGGGTTCACCGCTCTCCTCCAGCGCTGCTCCACACTGGGTTCACCGCTCTCCTCCAACGCTGCTCCACACTGGGTTCATCGTCTCCACCAGCACTTCTCCACGCTGGGTTCATCGTCTCCTCCAGCGCTGCTCCACAATGGGCTCACCACTCTCCTCCAACGCTGCTCCACACTGGGTTCACCGCTGTCCTCCAGCGCTGCTCCACACTGGGTTCACCGCTCTCCTCCAATGCTGCTCCACACTGGGTTCACCGCTCTCCTCCAACGCTGCTCCACACTGGGTTCATCGTCTCCACCAGCACTGCTCCACGCTGGGTTCATCGTCTCCTCCAGCGCTGCTCCACACTGGGTTCACCGCTCTCCTCCAATGCTGCTCCACACTGGGTTCAACTCTCTCCTCCAACGTTGCTCCACACTGGGTTCACCGCTCTCCTCCAGCGCTGCTCCACACTGGGTTCACTGCTCTCCTCCAACGCTGCTCCAGACTGGGTTCACCGCTCTCCTCCAGCGCTGCTCCACACTGGGTTCACCGCTCTCCTCCAACGCTGCTCCACACTGGGTTCACCGCTCTCCTCCAACACTGCTACACACTGGGTTCACCGCTCTCCTCCAACGCTGCTCCACACTGGGCTCACCACTCTCCTCCTACACTGCTCCACACTGGGTTCACCGCTCTCCTCCTACGCTGCTCCACACTGGGTTCATCGCTCTCCTCCAACACTGCTCCACACTGGGTTCACAGCTCTCCTCCAGCGCTGTTCCACACTGGGTTCACCGCTCTCCTCCATCGCTGCTTCACACTGGGTTCATCGTCTCCTCCAGCGCTGCTCCACGCTGGGTTCATCGTCTCCTCCAGCGCTGCTCCACACTGGGTTCACCGCTCTCCTCCAACGCTGCTCCACACTGGGTTCATCGTCTCCACCAGCACTTCTCCACGCTGGGTTCATCGTCTCCTCTAGCGCTGCTCCACACTGTGTTCACCGCTCTCCTCCAATGCTGCTCCACACTGGTTTCACCGCTCTCCTCCATCACTGCTCCACACTGAGTTCAACTCTCTCCTCCAACGCTGCTCCACACTATGTTCACCGCTCTCCTCCAACGCTGCTCCACACTGGGTTCACCGCTCTCCTCCAAGCTGCTCCACACTGGGCTCACCGCTCACCTCCAATTCTGCTCCACACTGGTTCACCGCTCTCCTCCAACGCTGCTCCACACTGGGTTCACCGCTCTCCTCCAGCGCTGCTCCACACTGGGTTCACCGCTCTCCTCCAGCGCTGCTCCACACTGGGTTCACCGCTCTCCTCCAATGCTGCTCCACACTGGTTTCACCGCTCTCCTCCACCACTGCTCCACACTGAGTTCAACTCTCTCCTCCAACGCTGCTCCACACTGTGTTCACCGCTCTCCTCCAACGCTGCTCCACACTGGGTTCACCGCTCTCCTCCAGCGCTGCTCCACACTGGGTTCACCGCTCTCCTCCAGCGCTGCTCCACACTGGGTTCACCGCTCTGCTACATCGCTGCTCCACACTGGGTTCACCGCTATCCTCCATCGCTGCTCCACACTGGGTTCATCGTCTCCACCAGCACTGCTCCACGCTGGGTTCATCGTCTCCTCCAGCGCTGCTCCACACTGGGTTCACCGCTCTCCTCCAATGCTGCTGCTCCACACTGGGTTCGCCGCTCTCCTCCAACACTGCTCCACACTGGGTTCATCGTCTCCACCAGCACTGCTCCACGCTGGGTTCATCGTCTCCTCCAGCGCTGCTCCACACTGGTTTCACCGCTCTCCTCCAATGCTGCTCCACACTGGGTTCACCGCTCTCCTCCATCGCTGCTCCACACTGGGTTCAACGCTCTCCTCCAACGCTGCTCCACACTGGGTTCACCGCTCTCCTCCAGCGCTGCTCCACACTGGGTTCACCGCTCTCCTCCAACGCTGCTCCACACTGGGTTCACCGCTCTCCTCCAGCGCTGCTCCACACTGGGTTCACCGCTTTCATCCAACGCTGCTCCACACTGGGTTCACCGCTCTCCTCCAACACTGCTCCACACTAGGTTCACCGCTCTCCTCCAACGCTGCTCCACACTGGGTTCACCGCTCTCCTCCAATGCTGCTCCACACTGGGTTCACCGCTCTCCTCCATCGCTGCTCCACACTGGATTCACCGCTCTGCTACATCGCTGCTCCACGTTGGGTTCACCGCTATCCTCCATCGCTGCTCCACACTGGGTTCATCGTCTCCACCAGCACTGCTCCACGCTGGGTTCATCGTCTCCTCCAGCGCTGCTCCACACTGGTTTCACCGCTCTCCTCCAATGCTGCTCCACACTGGGTTCACCGCTCTCCTCCATCGCTGCTTCACACTGGATTCACCGCTCTGCTACATCGCTGCTCCACACTGGGTTCACCGCTATCCTCCATCGCTGCTCCACACTGGGTTCATCGTCTCCACCAGCACTGCTCCACGCTGGGTTCATCGTCTCCTCCAGCGCTGCTCCACACTGGGTTCACCGCTCTCCTCCAACGCTGCTCCACACTGGGTTCATCGTCTCCACCAGCACTGCTCCACGCTGGGTTCATCGTCTCCTCCAGCGCTGCTCCACACTGGGTTCACCGCTCTCCTCCAACGCTGCTCCACACTGGGTTCACCGCTCTCCTCCAAGGCTGCTCCACACTGGGTTCACCGCTCTCCTCCAACGCTGCTCCACACTGGGTTCACCGCTCTCCTCCAATGCTGCTCCACACTGGGTTCACCGCTCTCCTCCATCGCTGCTCCACACTGGATTCACCGCTCTGCTACATCGCTGCTCCACACTGGGTTCACCGCTATCCTCCATCGCTGCTCCACACTGGGTTCATCGTCTCCACCAGCACTGCTCCACGCTGGGTTCATCGTCTCCTCCAGCGCTGCTCCACACTGGGTTCACCGCTCTCCTCCAATGCTGCTGCTCCACACTGGGTTCGCCGCTCTCCTCCAACACTGCTCCACACTGTGTTCACCGCTCTCCTCCAACACTGCTCCACGCTGGGTTCATCGTCTCCACCAGCACTGCTCCACGCTGGGTTCATCGTCTCCTCCAGCGCTGCTCCACACGGGTTCAACGCTCTCCTCCAACGCTGCTCCACACTGGGTTCACCGCTCTCCTCCATCGCTGCTCCACACTGGGTTCAACGCTCTCCTCCAACGCTGCTCCACACTGGGTTCACCGCTCTCCTCCAGCGCTGCTCCACACTGGGTTCACCGCTCTCCTCCAACGCTGCTCCACACTGGGTTCACCGCTCTCCTCCAGCGCTGCTCCACACTGGGTTCACCGCTTTCATCCAACGCTGCTCCACACTGGGTTCACCGCTCTCCTCCAACGCTGCTCCACACTGGGCTCACCGCTCTCCTCCAACGCTGCTCCACACTGGGTTCACCGCTCTCCTCCAACGCTGATCCACACTGGGTTCACCGCTCTCCTCCAGCGCTGCTCCACACTGGGTTCACCGCTCTCCTCCAACGCTGCTCCACACTGGGTTCACCGCTCTCCTCCAACGCTGCTCCACACTGGGTTCACCGCTCTCCTCCAATGCTGCTCCACACTGGGTTCAACGCTCTCCTCCAACGCTGCTCCACACTGGGTTCACCGCTCTCCTCCAGCGCTGCTCCACACTGGGTTCACCGCTCTCCTCCAACGCTGCTCCACACTGGGTTCACCGCTCTCCTCCAGCGCTGCTCCACACTGGGTTCACCGCTTTCATCCAACGCTGCTCCACACTGGGTTCACCGCTCTCCTCCAACGCTGCTCCACACTGGGCTCACCGCTCTCCTCCAACGCTGCTCCACACTGCGTTCACCGCTCTCCTCCAACGCTGCTCCACACTGGGTTCACCGCTCTCCTCCAATGCTGCTCCACACTGGGTTCATCGCTCTCCTCCAATGCTGCTCCACACTGGGTTCACCGATCTCCTCCAGCGCTGCTCCACACTGGGTTCACCGCTCTCCTCCAACGCTGCTCCACACTGGGTTCACCGCTGTCCTCCAGCGCTGCTCCACACTGGGTTCACCGCTCTCCTCCAATGCTGCTCCACACTGGGTTCACCGCTCTCCTCCAACGCTGCTCCACACTGGGTTCATCGTCTCCACCAGCACTGCTCCACGCTGGGTTCATCGTCTCCTCCAGCGCTGCTCCACACTGGGTTCACCGCTCTCCTCCAATGCTGCTCCACACTGGGTTCACTGCTCTCCTCCAACGCTGCTCCTCACTGGGTTCACCGCTCTCCTCCAGCGGTGCTCCACACTGGGTTCACCGCTCTCCTCCAGCGCTGCTCCACACTGGGTTCACCGCTCTCCTCCAACGCTGCTCCAGACTGGGTTCACCGCTCTCCTCCAGCGCTGCTCCACACTGGGTTCACCGCTCTCCTCCAACGCTGCTCCACACTGGGTTCACCGCTCTCCTCCAACACGGCTACACACTGGGTTCACCGCTCTCCTCCAACGCTGCTCCACACTGGGCTCACCACTCTCCTCCTACACTGCTCCACACTGGGTTCACCGCTCTCCTCCTACGCTGCTCCACACTGGGTTCACCGCTCTCCTCCAACACTGCTCCACACTGGGTTCACAGCTCTCCTCCAGCGCTGTTCCACACTGGGTTCACCGCTCTCCTCCATCGCTGCTTCACACTGGGTTCATCGTCTCCTCCAGCGCTGCTCCACACTGGGTTCACCGCTCTCCTCCAACGCTGCTCCACACTGGGTTCATCGTCTCCACCAGCACTTCTCCACGCTGGGTTCATCGTCTCCTCTAGCGCTGCTCCACACTGTGTTCACCGCTCTCCTCCAATGCTGCTCCACACTGGTTTCACCGCTCTCCTCCATCACTGCTCCACACTGAGTTCAACTCTCTCCTCCAACGCTGCTCCACACTGTGTTCACCGCTCTCCTCCAACGCTGCTCCACACTGGGTTCACCGCTCTCCTCCAAGGTGCTCCACACTGGGCTCACCGCTCACCTCCAATTCTGCTCCACACTGGTTCACCGCTCTCCTCCAACGCTGCTCCACACTGGGTTCACCGCTCTCCTCCAGCGCTGCTCCACACTGGGTTCACCGCTCTCCTCCAGCGCTGCTCCACACTGGGTTCACCGCTCTCCTCCAATGCTGCTCCACACTGGTTTCACCGCTCTCCTCCACCACTGCTCCACACTGAGTTCAACTCTCTCCTCCAACGCTGCTCCACACTGTGTTCACCGCTCTCCTCCAACGCTGCTCCACACTGGGTTCACCGCTCTCCTCCAGCGCTGCTCCACACTGGGTTCACCGCTCTCCTCCAGCGCTGCTCCACACTGGGTTCACCGCTCTGCTACATCGCTGCTCCACACTGGGTTCACCGCTATCCTCCATCGCTGCTCCACAATGGGTTCATCGTCTCCACCAGCACTGCTCCACGCTGGGTTCATCGTCTCCTCCAGCGCTGCTCCACACTGGGTTCACCGCTCTCCTCCAATGCTGCTGCTCCACACTGGGTTCGCCGCTCTCCTCCAACACTGCTCCACACTGGGTTCATCGTCTCCACCAGCACTGCTCCACGCTGGGTTCACCGCTCTCCTCCATCGCTGCTCCACACTGGGTTCAACGCTCTCCTCCAACGCTGCTCCACACTGGGTTCAACGCTCTCCTCCAACGCTGTTCCACACGGGGTTCACCGCTCTCCTCCATCGCTGCTCCACACTGGGTTCAACGCTCTCCTCCAACGCTGTTCCACACGGGGTTCACCGCTCTCCTCCAGCGCTGCTCCACACTGGGTTCACCGCTCTCCTCCAACGCTGCTCCACACTGGGTTCACCGCTCTCCTCCAGCGCTGCTCCACACTGGGTTCACCGCTTTCATCCAACGCTGCTCCACACTGGGTTCACCGCTCTCCTCCAACGCTGCTCCACACTGGGCTCACCGCTCTCCTCCAACGCTGCTCCACACTGGGCTCACCCCTCTCCTCCAACGCTGCTCCACACTGGGTTCACCGCTCTCCTCCAACGCTGATCCACACTGGGTTCACCGCTCTCCTCCAGCGCTGCTCCACACTGGGTTCACCGCTCTCCTCCAACGCTGCTCCACATTGGGTTCATCGTCTCCACCAGCACTTCTCCACGCTGGGTTCATCGTCTCCTCCAGCGCTGCTCCACACTGGGCTCACCACTCTCCTCCTACACTGCTCCACACTGTGTTCACCGCTCTCCTCCAGCGCTGCTCCACACTGGGTTCACCGCTCTCCTCCAGCGCTGCTCCACACTGGGTTCACCGCTCTCTTCCAGCGCTGCTCCACACTGGGTTCACCGCTCTGCTACATCGCTGCTCCACACTGGGTTCACCGCTATCCTCCATCGCTGCTCCACACTGGGTTCATCGTCTCCACCAGCACTGCTCAACGCTGGGTTCATCGTCTCCTCCAGCGCTGCTCCACACTGGGTTCACCGCTCTCCTCCAATGCTGCTGCTCCACACTGGGTTCGCCGCTCTCCTCCAACACTGCTCCACACTGGGTTCATCGTCTCCACCAGCACTGCTCCACGCTGGGTTCATCGTCTCCTCCAGCGCTGCTCCACACTGGTTTCACCGCTCTCCTCCAATGCTGCTCCACACTGGGTTCACCGCTCTCCTCCATCGCTGCTCCACACTGGGTTCAACGCTCTCCTCCAACGCTGCTCCACACTGGGTTCACCGCTCTCCTCCAGCGCTGCTCCACACTGGGTTCACCGCTCTCGTCCAACGCTGCTCCACACTGGGTTCACCGCTCTCCTCCAGCGCTGCTCCACACTGGGTTCACCGCTTTCATCCAACGCTGCTCCACACTGGGTTCACCGCTCTCCTCCAACACTGCTCCACACTAGGTTCACCGCTCTCCTCCAACGCTGCTCCACACTGGGCTCACCGCTCTCCTCCAACGCTGCTCCACACTGGGCTGACCCCTCTCCTCCAACGCTGCTCCACACTGGGTTCACCGCTCTCCTCCAACGCTGATCCACACTGGGTTCACCGCTCTCCTCCAGCGCTGCTCCACACTGGGTTCACCGCTCTCCTCCAACGCTGCTCCACACTGGGTTCATCGTCTCCACCAGCACTTCTCCACGCTGGGTTCATCGTCTCCTCCAACGCTGCTCCACAATGGGCTCACCACTCTCCTCCAACGCTGCTCCACACTGGGTTCACCGCTGTCCTCCAGCGCTGCTCCACACTGGGTTCACCGCTCTCCTCCAATGCTGCTCCACACTGGGTTCACCGCTCTCCTCCAACGCTGCTCCACACTGGGTTCATCGTCTCCACCAGCACTGCTCCACGCTGGGTTCATCGTCTCCTCCAGCGCTGCTCCACACTGGGTTCACCGCTCTCCTCCAATGCTGCTCCACACTGGGTTCAACTCTCTCCTCCAACGTTGCTCCACACTGGGTTCACCGCTCTCCTCCAGCGCTGCTCCACACTGGGTTCACTGCTCTCCTCCAACGCTGCTCCAGACTGGGTTCACCGCTCTCCTCCAGCGCTGCTCCACACTGGGTTCACCGCTCTCCTCCAACGCTGCTCCACACTGGGTTCACCGCTCTCCTCCAACACTGCTACACACTGGGTTCACCGCTCTCCTCCAACGCTGCTCCACACTGGGCTCACCACTCTCCTCCTACACTGCTCCACACTGGGTTCACCGCTCTCCTCCTACGCTGCTCCACACTGGGTTCATCGCTCTCCTCCAACACTGCTCCACACTGGGTTCACAGCTCTCCTCCAGCGCTGTTCCACACTGGGTTCACCGCTCTCCTCCATCGCTGCTTCACACTGGGTTCATCGTCTCCTCCAGCGCTGCTCCACGCTGGGTTCATCGTCTCCTCCAGCGCTGCTCCACACTGGGTTCACCGCTCTCCTCCAACGCTGCTCCACACTGGGTTCATCGTCTCCACCAGCACTTCTCCACGCTGGGTTCATCGTCTCCTCTCGCGCTGCTCCACACTGTGTTCACCGCTCTCCTCCAATGCTGCTCCACACTGGTTTCACCGCTCTCCTCCATCACTGCTCCACACTGAGTTCAACTCTCTCCTCCAACGCTGCTCCACACTATGTTCACCGCTCTCCTCCAACGCTGCTCCACACTGGGTTCACCGCTCTCCTCCAAGCTGCTCCACACTGGGCTCACCGCTCACCTCCAATTCTGCTCCACACTGGTTCACCGCTCTCCTCCAACGCTGCTCCACACTGGGTTCACCGCTCTCCTCCAGCGCTGCTCCACACTGGGTTCACCGCTCTCCTCCAGCGCTGCTCCACACTGGGTTCACCGCTCTCCTCCAATGCTGCTCCACACTGGTTTCACCGCTCTCCTCCACCACTGCTCCACACTGAGTTCAACTCTCTCCTCCAACGCTGCTCCACACTGTGTTCACCGCTCTCCTCCAACGCTGCTCCACACTGGGTTCACCGCTCTCCTCCAGCGCTGCTCCACACTGGGTTCACCGCTCTCCTCCAGCGCTGCTCCACACTGGGTTCACCGCTCTGCTACATCGCTGCTCCACACTGGGTTCACCGCTATCCTCCATCGCTGCTCCACACTGGGTTCATCGTCTCCACCAGCACTGCTCCACGCTGGGTTCATCGTCTCCTCCAGCGCTGCTCCACACTGGGTTCACCGCTCTCCTCCAATGCTGCTGCTCCACACTGGGTTCGCCGCTCTCCTCCAACACTGCTCCACACTGGGTTCATCGTCTCCACCAGCACTGCTCCACGCTGGGTTCATCGTCTCCTCCAGCGCTGCTCCACACTGGTTTCACCGCTCTCCTCCAATGCTGCTCCACACTGGGTTCACCGCTCTCCTCCATCGCTGCTCCACACTGGGTTCAACGCTCTCCTCCAACGCTGCTCCACACTGGGTTCACCGCTCTCCTCCAGCGCTGCTCCACACTGGGTTCACCGCTCTCCTCCAACGCTGCTCCACACTGGGTTCACCGCTCTCCTCCAGCGCTGCTCCACACTGGGTTCACCGCTTTCATCCAACGCTGCTCCACACTGGGTTCACCGCTCTCCTCCAACACTGCTCCACACTAGGTTCACCGCTCTCCTCCAACGCTGCTCCACACTGGGCTCACCGCTCTCCTCCAACGCTGCTCCACACTGGGCTCACCCCTCTCCTCCAACGCTGCTCCACACTGGGTTCACCGCTCTCCTCCAACGCTGATCCACACTGGGTTCACCGCTCTCCTCCAGCGCTGCTCCACACTGGGTTCATCGTCTCCTCCAGCGCTGCTCCACAATGGGCTCACCACTCTCCTCCTACACTGCTCCACACTGGGTTCACCGCTCTCCTCCTACGCTGCTCCACACTGGGTTCACTGCTCTCCTCCAACACTGCTCCACACTCGGTTCACAGCTCTCCTCCAGCGCTGTTCCACACTGGGTTCACCGCTCTCCTCCATCGCTGCTTCACACTGGGTTCATCGTCTCCTCCAGCGCTGCTCCACGCTGGGTTCATCGTCTCCTCCAGCGCTGCTCCACACTGGGTTCACCGCTCTCCTCCAATGCTGCTCCACACTGGTTTCACCGCTCTCCTCCATCACTGCTCCACACTGAGTTCAACTCTCTCCTCCAACGCTGCTCCACACTGTGTTCACCGCTCTCCTCCAACGCTGCTCCACACTGGGTTCACCGCTCTCCTCCAAGCTGCTCCACACTGGGCTCACCGCTCACCTCCAATTCTGCTCCACACTGGTTCACCGCTCTCTTCCAACGCTGCTCCACACTGGGTTCACCGCTCTCCTCCAGCGCTGCTCCACACTGGGTTCACCGCTCTCCTCCAGCGCTGCTCCACACTGGGTTCACCGCTCTCCTCCAATGCTGCTCCACACTGGTTTCACCGCTCTCCTCCACCACTGCTCCACACTGAGTTCAACTCTCTCCTCCAACGCTGCTCCACACTGTGTTCACCGCTCTCCTCCAACGCTGCTCCACACTGGGTTCACCGCTCTCCTCCAGCGCTGCTCCACACTGGGTTCACCGCTCTCCTCCAGCGCTGCTCCACACTGGGTTCACCGCTCTGCTACATCGCTGCTCCACACTGGGTTCACCACTATCCTCCATCGCTGCTCCACACTGGGTTCATCGTCTCCACCAGCACTGCTCCACGCTGGGTTCATCGTCTCCTCCAGCGCTGCTCCACACTGGGTTCACCGCTCTCCTCCAATGCTGCTGCTCCACACTGGGTTCGCCGCTCTGCTCCAACACTGCTCCACACTGGGTTCATCGTCTCCACCAGCACTGCTCCACGCTGGGTTCATCGTCTCCTCCAGCGCTGCTCCACACTGGTTTCACCGCTCTCCTCCAATGCTGCTCCACACTGGGTTCACCGCTCTCCTCCATCGCTGCTCCACACTGGTTTCACCGCTCTCCTCCAATGCTGCTCCACACTGGGTTCACCACTCTCCTCCAACACTGCTCCACACTAGGTTCACCGCTCTCCTCCAGCACTGCTCCACACTGGGTTCACCGCTCTCCTCCAGCACTGCTCCACAGTGGGTTCACCGCTCTCCTCCAACGCTGCTCCACACTGGGTTGATCGTCACCTCCAACGCTGCTCCACACTGGGTTTACCGCTCTCCTCCAACGCTGCTCCACACTGGGTTCACCGCTCTCACCCAACGCTGCTCCACACTGGGTTCACCGCACACCTCCAACGCTGCTCCACACTGGGTTCACCGCTCTCCTCCAACGATGCTCCACACTGGGCTCACCACTCTCCTCCAATGCTGCTCCACGCTGGGTTCACCGCTCTCCTCCAGCGCTGTTCCACAATGGGTTCACCTCTCTCCTACAAAACTGCTCCACACTGGGTTCACCGCTCTACTCCAGCGCTGTTCCACACTGGGTTCACCTCTCTCCTAAAACACTGCTCCACACTGGGTTCACCGCTCTCCTCCAACGCTGCTCCACACTGGGCTCACCGCTCTCCTCCAATGCTGCTCCACACTGGGTTCACCGCTCTCCTCCAACGCTGCTCCACACTGGGTTCATCGTCTCCACCAGCACTGCTCCACGTTGGGTTCATCCTCTCCTCCAGCGCTGCTCCACACTGGGTTCACCGCTCTCCTCCAATGCTGCTCCACACTGGGTTCACCGCTATCCTCCATCGCTGCTCTACACTGGGTTCAACTCTCTCCTCCAACGCTGCTCCACACGGGGTTCACCGCTCTCCTCCAGCGCTGCTCCACACTGGGTTCACCGCTCTCCTCCAACGCTGCTCCACACTGGGGTCATCATCTCCTCCAACACGGCTCCACACTGGGTTCATCGTCTCCTCCAACGCTGCTTCACACTGGGTTCACCGCCCTTCTCCAAGGCTGTTCCACAGTGGGTTCACCGCTCTCCACCAACGCTGCTCCACACTGGGTTCACGGCTCTCCTCCAACGCTGCTCCACACTGGGTTCACCGCTCTCCTCCAACGCTGCTCCACACTGGGTTCACCGCTCTCCTCCAAACGCTACTCCACACTGGGTACACCACTCTCCTCCATGGCTGCTCCACACTGGGTTCACCGCTCTCCTCCAACGCTGCTCCACACTGGGTTCACCGCTCTCCTCCATGGCTGCTCCACACTGGGTTCACCGCTCTCCTCGAACGCTGCTCCACACTGTGTTCACCGCTCTCCTCCAACGCTGCTCCACACTGGGTTCACCGCTCTCCTCCAACACTGCTCCACACTATGTTCACCGCTCTCCTCCAACGCTGCTCCACACTGGGTTCACCGCTCTC
Organism: Scyliorhinus torazame; assembly: GCF_047496885.1. Taxonomy (NCBI): domain Eukaryota; kingdom Metazoa; phylum Chordata; class Chondrichthyes; order Carcharhiniformes; family Scyliorhinidae; genus Scyliorhinus; species Scyliorhinus torazame. The sequence continues at coordinate 38,038,310 of NC_092715.1, read as the reverse complement.
CTCCAACGCTGCTCCACAGTGGGCTCACCACTCTCCTCCAACACTGCTCCACACTGGGTTCACCTCTCTCCTCCAATGCTGCCCACACTGGGCTCACCACTCTCCTCCAACGCTGCTCCACACAGGGTTCACCGCTCTCCTCCAACACTGCTCCACACTGGGTTCACCGCTCTCCTCCAGCGCTGCTCCACACTGGGTACACCGCTCTCCTCCAGCACTGCTCCACACTGGGTTCAATGCTCTCCTCCAACGCTGCTACACACTGGGCTCACCACTCTCCTCCAACACTGCTCCACACTGGGTTCACCGCTCTCCTCCAACACTGCTCCACACTGGGTTCACCGCTCTCCTCCAGCGCTGCTCCACACTGGGTTCACCGCTCTCCTCCAACGCTGCTCAACACTGGGTTCACCGCTCTCCTCCAACGCTGCTCCACACTGGGTTCACCGCTCTCCACCTGCACTGCTCCACACTGGGTTCATCGCTCTCCTCCAATGCTGCTCCACACTGGGTTCACCGCTCTCCTCCAGCGCTGCTCCACACTGGGTTCACCGCTCTCCTCCAACGCTGCTCCACACTGGGTTCACCGCTCTCCTCCAACGCTGCTCCACACTGGGTTCCCCGCTCTCCACCTGCGCAGCTCCACACTGGGTTCACCGCTCTCCTCCAACACTGCTCCACACTGGGTTCACCGCTCACCTCCAACGCTGCCCCACACTGGCTTCACCGCTCTACTCCAACGCTGCTCCAGACTGGGTTCACCGCTCTCCTCCAGCGCTGCTCCACACTGGGTTCTCCGCACTCCTCCAACGCTGCTCCACACTGGGTTCACCGCTCTGCTCCAACGCTGCTCCACACTGGGTTCAACGCTCTCCTCCAACGCTGCTCCACACTGGGCTCAACACTCTTCTCCAACGCTGCTCCACACTGGGTTCACCTCTCTCCTCCAACGCTGCTCCACACTGGGTTCACCGCTCTCCTCCAGCGCTGTTCCACACTGGGTTCACCGCTCTCCTCCATCGCTGCTCCACGCTGGGTTCATCGTCTCCTCCAGCACTGCTCCACGCTGGGTTCATCGTCTCCTCCAGCGCTGCTCCACACGGGGTTCACCGCTCTCCTCAAATGCTGCTCCACGCTGGGTTCACCGCTCTCCTCCAACACTGCTCCACACTGGGTTCATCGTCTCCTCCAGCGCTGCTCCACACTGGGTTCACCGCTCTCCTCCAATGCTGCTCCACACTGGGTTCACCGCTATCCTTCATCGTTGCTCCACACTGGGTTCAACTCTCTCCTCCAACGCTGCTCCACACGGGGTTCACCGCTCTCCTCCAGCGCTGCTCCACACTGGGTTCACCGCTCTCCTCCAACGCTGCTCCACACTGGGGTCATCATCTCCTCCAACACTGCTCCACACTGGGTTCATCGGCTCCTCCAACGCTGCTTCACACTGGGTTCACCGCCCTTCTCCAAGGCTGCTCCACAGTGGGTTCACCGCTCTCCTCCAACGCTGCTCCACACTGGGTTCACGGCTCTCCTCCAACGCTGCTCCACACTGGGTTCACCGCTCTCCTCCAATGCTGCTCCACACTGGGTTCACCGCTCTCCTCCAAACGCTACTCCACACTGGGTTCCCCACTCTCCTCCATGGCTGCTCCACATTGGTTCACCGCTCTACTCCAACGCTGCTCCACACTGGGTTCACCGCTCTCCTCCAACGGTGCTCCAAACTGGGTTCACCGCTCTCCTCCAGCGCTGTTCCACACTGGGTTCACCGCTCTCCTCCATCGCTGCTTCACACTGGGTTCATCGTCTGCTCCAGCACTGCTCCACACTGGGTTCACCGCTCTCCTCCAACGCTGCTCCACACTGGGTTCATCGTCTCCACCAGCACTGCTCCACGCTGGGTTCATCGTCTCCTCCAGCGCTGCTCCACACTGGGTTCACCGCTCTCCTCCAATGCTGCTCCACACTGGTTTCACCGCTCTCCTCCATCGCAGCTCCACACTGGGTTCAACTATCTCCTCCAACGCTGCTCCACACTGGGTTCACCACTCTCCTCCAAGCTGCTCCACACTGGGTTCACCGCTCACCTCCAATGCTGCTCCACACTGGGTTCACCGCTCTCCTCCAACGCTGCTCCACACTGGGTTCACCGCTCTCCTCCAGCGCTGCTCCACACTGGGTTCACCGCTCTCCTCCAACGCTGCTCCAGACTGGGTTCACCGCTCTCCTCCAGCGCTGCTCCACACTGGGTTCTCCGCACTCCTCCAACGCTGCTCCACACTGGGTTCACCTCTCTCCTCCAACGCTGCTCCACACTGGGTTCACCGCTCTCCTCCAGCGCTGCTCCACACTGGGTTCACCGCTCTCGTCCAACGCTGCTCCACACTGGGTTCACCGCTCTCCTCCAGCGCTGTTCCACACTGGGTTCACCGCTCTCCTCCATCGCTGCTCCACGCTGGGTTCATCGTCTCCTCCAGCACTGCTCCACGCTGGGTTCATCGTCTCCTCCAGCGCTGCTCCACACGGGGTTCACCGCTCTCCTCAAATGCTGCTCCAAACTGGGTTCACCGCTATCCTCCATCGCTGCTCCACACTGGGTTCAACTCTCTCCTCCAACGCTGCTCCACACGGGGTTCACCGCTCTCCTCCAACGCTGCTCCACACTGGGTTCACCGCTCTCCTCCAACGCTGCTCCACACCGGGTTCATCGTCTCCTCCAACGCTGCTTCACACTGGGTTCACCGCCCTTCTCCAAGGCTGCTCCACAGTGGGTTCACCGCTCTCCTCCAACGCTGCTCCACACTGGGTTCACGGCTCTCCTCCAACGCTGCTCCACACTGGGTTCACCGCTATCCTCCAACACTGCTCCACACTGGGTTCACCGCTCTCTCCAACGCTGCTCCACACTGGGTTCACCGCTCTCCTCCAACGCTGCTCCACACTGGGTTCATCGTGTCCACCAGCCCTGCTCCACGTTGGGTTCATCCTCTCCTCCAGCGCTGCTCCACACTGGGTTCACCGCTCTCCTCCAATGCTGCTCCACACTGGGTTCACCGCTATCCTCCATCGCTGCTCTACACTGGGTTCAACTCTCTCCTCCAACGCTGCTCCACACGGGGTTCACCGCTCTCCTCCAGCGCTGCTCCACACTGGGTTCACCGCTCTCCTCCAACGCTGCTCCACACTGGGGTCATCATCTCCTCCAACACTGCTCCACACTGGGTTCATTGTCTCCACCAACGCTGCTTCACACTGGGTTCACCGCCCTTCTCCAAGGCTGTTCCACAGTCGGTTCACCGCTCTCCACCAACGCTGCTCCACACTGGGTTCACGGCTCTCCTCCAACGCTGCTCCACACTGGGTTCACCGCTCTCCTCCAATGCTGCTCCACACTGGGTTCACCGCTCTCCTCCAACGCTGCTCCACACTGGGTTCACCGCTCTCCTCCAAACGCTACTCCACACTGGGTACACCACTCTCCTCCATGGCTGCTCCACACTGGGTTCACCGCTCTCCTCCAACGCTGCTCCACACTGGGTTCACCGCTCTCCTCCATGGCTGCTCCACACTGGGTTCACTGCTCTCCTCGAACGCTGCTCCACACTGTGTTCACCGCTCTCCTCCAACGCTGCTCCACACTGGGTTCACTGCTCTCCTCGAACGCTGCTCCACACTGGGTTCACCGCTCTCCTCCAACGCTGCTCCACACTGGGTTCACCGCTCTCCTCCATGGCTGCTCCACACTGGGTTCACTGCTCTCCTCGAACGCTGCTCCACACTGGGTTCACCGCTCTCCTCCAACACTGCTCCACACTATGTTCACCGCTCTCCTCCAACGCTGCTCCACACTGGGCTCACCACTCTCCTCCAACACTGCTCCACACTGGGTTCACCGCTCTCCTCCAGCGCTGCTCCACACTGGGTACACCGCTCTCCTCCAGCACTGCTCCACACTGGGTTCAATGCTCTCCTCCAACGCTGCTCCACACTGGGCTCACCACTCTCCTCCAACACTGCTCCACACTGGGTTCACCGCTCTCCTCCAACGCTGCCCACAATGGGCTCACCACTCTCCTCCAACGCTGCTCCACACTGGGTTCACCGCTCTCCTCCAACACTGCTCCACACTGGGTTCACCGCTCTCCTCCAACACTGCTCCACACTGGGTTCACCGCTCTCCTCCAGCGCTGCTCCACACTGGGTTCACCGCTCTCCTCCAACGCTGCTCAACACTGGGTTCACCGCTCTCCTCCAGCGCTGCTCCACACTGGGTTCACCGCTCTCCTCCAACGCTGCTCCACACTGGGTTCACCGCTCTCCTCCAACGCTGCTCCACACTGGGTTCACCGCTCTCCACCTGCGCAGCTCCACACTGGGTTCACCGCTCTCCTCCAACACTGCTCCACACTGGGTTCACCGCTCACCTCCTACGCTGCCCCACACTGGCTTCACCGCTCTACTTCAACGCTGCTCCAGACTGGGTTCACCGCTCTCCTCCAGCGCTGCTCCACACTGGGTTCTCCGCACTCCTCCAACGCTGCTCCACACTGGGTTCACCGCTCTGCTCCAACGCTGCTCCACACTGGGTTCAACGCTCTCCTCCAACGCTGCTCCACACTGGGCTCAACACTCTTCTCCAACGCTGCTCCACACTGGGTTCACCTCTCTCCTCCAACGCTCCTCCACACTGGGTTCACCGCTGTCGTCCAACGCTGCTCCACACTGGGTTCACCGCTCTACTCCAGCGCTGTTCCACACTGGGTTCACCGCTCTCCTCCAACGCTCCTCCACACTGGGTTCACCGCTCTCCTCCAGCGCTGCTCCACACTGGGTTCACCGCTGTCGTCCAACGCTGCTCCACACTGGGTTCACCGCTCTACTCCAGCGCTGTTCCACACTGGGTTCACCGCTCTCCTCCATCGCAGCTCCACGTTGGGTTCATCGTCTCCTCCAGCACTGCTCCACGCTGGGTTCATCGTCTCCTCCAGCGCTGCTCCACACGGGGTTCACCGCTCTCCTCCAACACTGCTCCACACTGGGTTCATCGTCTCCTCCAGCGCTGCTCCACACTGGGTTCACCGCTCTCCTCCAATGCTGCTCCACACTGGGTTCACCGCTATCCTCCATCGCTGCTCCACACTGGGTTCAACTCTCTCCTCCAACGCTGCTCCACACGGGGTTCACCGCTCTCCTCCAGCGCTGCTCCACACTGGGTTCGCCGCTCTCCTCCAACGCTGCTCCACACTGGGGTCATCATCTCCTCCAACACTGCTCCACACTGGGTTCATCGGCTCCTCCAACGCTGCTTCACACTGGGTTCACCGCCCTTCTCCAAGGCTGCTCCACAGTGGGTTCACCGCTCTCCTCCAACGCTGCTGCACACTGGGTTCACGGCTCTCCTCCAACGCTGCTCCACACTGGGTTCACCGCTCTCCTCCAATGCTGCTCCACACTGGGTTCACCGCTCTCCTCCAACGCTGCTCCACACTGGGTTCACCGCTCTCCTCCAAACGCTACTCCACACTGGGTTCCCCACTCTCCTCCATGGCTGCTCCACATTGGTTCACCGCTCTACTCCAACGCTGCTCCACACTGGGTTCACCGCTCTCCTCCAACGGTGCTCCAAACTGGGTTCACCGCTCTCCTCCAGCGCTGTTCCACACATTGGTTTCACCGCTCTCCTCCATCGCTGCTTCACACTGGGTTCATCGTCTGCTCCAGCACTGCTCCACACTGGGTTCACCGCTCTCCTCCAACGCTGCTCCACACTGGGTTCATCGTCTCCACCAGCACTGCTCCACGCTGGGTTCATCGTCTCCTCCACCGCTGCTCCACACTGGGTTCACCGCTCTCCTCCAATGCTGCTCCACACTGGTTTCACCGCTCTCCTCCATCGCAGCTCCACACTGGGTTCAACTCTCTCCTCCAACGCTGCTCCACACTGGGTACACCACTCTCCTCCAAGCTGCTCCACACTGGGTTCATCGCTCTCCTCCAATGCTGCTCCACACTGGGTTCACCGCTCTCCTCCAGCGCTGCTCCACACTGGGTTCACCGCTCTCCTCCAACGCTGCTCCACACTGGGTTCACCGCTCTCCACCTGCGCAGCTCCACACTGGGTTCACCGCTCTCCTCCAGCGCTGCTCCACACTGGGTTCTCCGCACTCCTCCAACGCTGCTCCACACTGGGTTCACCGCTCTGCTCCAACGCTGCTCCACACTGGGTTCAACGCTCTCCTCCAACGCTGCTCCATACTGGGCTCAACACTTTTCTCCAACGCTGCTCCACACTGGGTTCACCTCTCTCCTCCAACGCTGCTCCACACTGGGTTCACCGCTCTCCTCCAACGCTGCTCCACACTGGGTTCACCGCTGTCGTCCAACGCTGCTCCACACTGGGTTCACCGCTCTCCTCCAGCGCTGTTCCACACTGGGTTCACCGCTCTCCTCCATCGCTGCTCCACGCTGGGTTCATCGTTTCCTCCAGCACTGCTCCACGCTGGGTTCATGGTCTCCTCCAGCGCTGCTCCACACGGGGTTCACCGCTCTCCTCAAATGCTGCTCCACGCTGGGTTCACCGCTCTCCTCCAACACTGCTCCACACTGGGCTCACCGCTCTCCTCCAACACTGCTCCACACTGGGTTCACCGCTCTCCTCCAGCGCTGCCCACACTGGGTTCACCGCTCTCCTCCAATGCTGCTCCACACTGGGTTCACCGCTATCCTCCATCGCTGCTCCACACTGGGTTCAACTCTCTCCTCCAACGCTGCTCCACACGGGGTTCACCGCTCTCCTCCAGCGCTGCTCCACACTGGGTTCACCACTCTCCTCCAACGCTGCTCCACACTGGGGTCGTCATCTCCTCCAACACTGCTCCACACTGGGTTCATCGGCTCCTCCAACGCTGCTTCACACTGGGTTCACCGCCCTTCTCCAAGGCTGCTCCACAGTGGGTTCACCGCTCTCCTCCAACGCTGCTCCACACTGGGTTCACGGCTCTCCTCCAACGCTGCTCCACACTGGGTTCACCGCTATCCTCCAACGCTGCTCCACACTGGGTTCACCGCTCTCCTCCAAACGCTACTCCACACTGGGTTCACCGCTCTCCTCCAACGCTGCTCCACACTGGGTTCACCGCTCTCCTCCAACGGTGCTCCAAACTGGCTTCACCGCTCTCCTCCAGCGCTGTTCCACACTGGGTTCACCGCTCTCCTCCATCGCTGCTCCACACTGGGTTCACCGCCCTCCTCCAACGCTGCTCCACACTGGGTTCACCGCTCTCCTCCAGCGCTGCTCCACACTGGGTTCACCGCTCTCCTCCAACGCTGCTCCACACTGGGTTCACCGCTCTCCTCCAGCGCTGCTCCACACTGGGTTCACCGCTCTCCTCCAACGCTGCTCCACACTGGGTTCACCGCTCTCCTCCAACACTGCTCCACACTGGGTTCACCGCTCTCCTCCAACGCTGCTCCACACTGGGCTCACCACTCTCCTCCAACACTGCTCCACACTGGGTTCACCGCTCTCCTCCAACGCTGCCCACAATGGGCTCACCACTCTCCTCCAACGCTGCTCCACACTGGTTTCACCGCTCTCCTCCAACACTGCTCCACAGTTGGTTCACTGCTCTCCTCCAGCGCTGCTCCACACTGGGTTCACCGCTCTCCTCCAACGCTGCTCCACACTGGGTTCACCGCTCTCCTCCAACGCTGCTCCACACTGTGTTCACCGCTCTCCACCAGCGCTGCTCCACACTGGGTTCATCGCTCACCTCCAATGCTGCTCCACACTGGGTGCACCGCTCTCCTCCAGCGCTGCTCCACACTGGGTTCACCGCTCTCCTCCAACGCTGCTCCACACTGGGTTCACCGAACTCCTCCAACGCTGCTCCACACTGGGTTCACCGCTCTCCACCTGCGCAGCTCCACACTGGGTTCACCGCTCTCCTCCAACACTGCTCCACACTGGGTTCACCGCTCACCTCCAACGCTGCTCCACACTGGCTTCACCGCTCTACTCCACGCTGCTCCAGACTGGGTTCTCCGCACTCCTCCAACGCTGTTCCACACTGGGTTCTCCGCACTCCTCCAACGCTGCTCCACACTGGGTTCACCTCTCTCCTCCAACGCTGCTCCACACTGGGTTCACCGCTCTCCTCCAGCGCTGCTCCACACTGGGTTCACCGCTCTCCTCCAACGCTGCTCCACACTGGGTTCACCGTTCTCGTCTAACGCTGCTCCACACTGGGTTCACCGCTCTCCTCCAACGCTGCTCCACACTGGGTTCAGGGCTCTCCTCCAACGCTGCTCCACACTGGGTTCACCGCTCTCCTCCAATGCTGCTCCACACTGGGTTCACCGCTCTCCTCCAACGCTGCTCCACACTGGGTTCACCGCTCTCCTCCAAACGCTACTCCACACTGGGTTCCCCACTCTCCTCCATGGCTGCTCCACACTGGGTTCACCGCTCTCCTCCAACGCTGCTCCACACTGGCTTCACCGCTCTACTCCACGCTGCTCCAGACTGGGTTCTCCGCACTCCTCCAACGCTGTTCCACACTGGGTTCTCCGCACTCCTCCAACGCTGCTCCACACTGGGTTCACCTCTCTCTTCCAACGCTGCTCCACACTGGGTTCACCGCTCTCCTCCAGCGCTGCTCCACACTGGGTTCACCGCTCTCCTCCAACGCTGCTCCACACTGGGTTCACCGTTCTCGTCTAACGCTGCTCCACACTGGGTTCACCGCTCTCCTCCAACGCTGCTCCACACTGGGTTCAGGGCTCTCCTCCAACGCTGCTCCACACTGGGTTCACCGCTCTCCTCCAATGCTGCTCCACACTGGGTTCACCGCTCTCCTCCAACGCTGCTCCACACTGGGTTCACCGCTCTCCTCCAAACGCTACTCCACACTGGGTTCCCCACTCTCCTCCATGGCTGCTCCACACTGGGTTCACCGCTCTCCTCCAACGCTGCTCCACACTGGGTTCACCTCTCACCTCCAACGCTGCCCACACTGGGCTCACCACTCTCCTCCAACGCTGCTCCACACTGGGTTCCCCGCTCTCCTCCAACACTGCTCCACACTGGGTTCACCGCTCTCCTCCAGCGCTGCTCCACACTGGGTAGACCGCTCTCCTCCAGCGCTGCTCCACACTGAGTACACCGCTCTCCTCCAACGCTGCTCCACACTGGGTTCACCGCTCTCCACCTGCACTGCTCCACACTGGGTTCATCGCTCTCCTCCAATGCTGCTCCACACTGGGTTCACCGCTCTCCTCCAGCGCTGCTCGAGACAATGTTCACCGCTCTCCTCCAACGCTGCTCCACACTGGGTTCACCGAACTCCTCCAACGCTGCTCCACACTGGGTTCACCGCTCTCCACCTGCGCAGCTCCACACTGGGTTCACCGCTCTCCTCCAACACTGCTCCACACTGGGTTCACCGCTCACCTCCAACGCTGCTCCACACTGGCTTCACCGCTCTACTCCAACGCTGCTCCAGACTGGGTTCACCGCTCTCCTCCAGCGCTGCTCCACACTGGATTCTCCGCACTCCTCCAACGCTGCTCCACACTGGGTTCAACTCTCTCCTCCAACGCTGCTCCACACTGGGTTCACCGCTCTCCTCCAGCGCTGCTCCACACTGGGTTCAGGGCTCTCCTCCAACGCTGCTCCACACTGGGTTCACCGCTCTCCTCCAATGCTGCTCCACACTGGGTTCACCGCTCTCCTCCAACGCTGCTCCACACTGGGTTCACCGCTCTCCTCCAAACGCTACTCCACACTGGGTTCCCCACTCTCCTCCATGGCTGCTCCACACTGGGTTCACCGCTCTCCTCCAACGCTGCTCCACACTGGGTTCACCTCTCACCTCCAACGCTGCCCACACTGGGCTCACCACTCTCCTCCAACGCTGCTCCACACTGGGTTCCCCGCTCTCCTCCAACACTGCTCCACACTGGGTTCACCGCTCTCCTCCAGCGCTGCTCCACACTGGGTAGACCGCTCTCCTCCAGCGCTGCTCCACACTGAGTACACCGCTCTCCTCCAACGCTGCTCCACACTGGGTTCACCGCTCTCCACCTGCACTGCTCCACACTGGGTTCATCGCTCTCCTCCAATGCTGCTCCACACTGGGTTCACCGCTCTCCTCCAGCGCTGCTCGAGACAATGTTCACCGCTCTCCTCCAACGCTGCTCCACACTGGGTTCACCGAACTCCTCCAACGCTGCTCCACACTGGGTTCACCGCTCTCCACCTGCGCAGCTCCACACTGGGTTCACCGCTCTCCTCCAACACTGCTCCACACTGGGTTCACCGCTCACCTCCAACGCTGCTCCACACTGGCTTCACCGCTCTACTCCAACGCTGCTCCAGACTGGGTTCACCGCTCTCCTCCAGCGCTGCTCCACACTGGATTCTCCGCACTCCTCCAACGCTGCTCCACACTGGGTTCAACTCTCTCCTCCAACGCTGCTCCACACTGGGTTCACCGCTCTCCTCCAGCGCTGCTCCACACTGGGTTCACCGCTCTCGTCCAACGCTGCTCCACACTGGGTTCACCGCTCTCCTCCAGCGCTGTTCCACACTGGGTTCACCGCTCTTCTCCATCGCTGCTCCACGCTGGGTTCATCGTCTCCTCCAGCACTGCTCCACGCTGGGTTCATCGTCTCCTCCAGCGCTGCTCCACACGGGGTTCACCTCTCTCCTCAAATGCTGCTCCACACTGGGTTCACCGCTCTCCTCCAACACTGCTCCACACTGGGTTCATCGTCTCCTCCAGCGCTGCTCCACACTGGGTTCACCGCTCTCCTCCAATGCTGCTCCACACTGGGTTCACCGCTATCCTCCATCACTGCTCCACACTGGGTTCAACTCTCTCCTCCAACGCTGCTCCACACGGGGTTCACCGCTCTCCTCCAGCGCTGCTCCTCACTGGGTTCACCGCTCTCCTCCAACGCTGCTCCACACTGGGGTCATCATCTCCTCCAACACTGCTCCACACCGGGTTCATCGTCTCCTCCAACGCTGCTTCACACTGGGTTCACCGCCCTTCTCCAAGGCTGCTCCACAGTGGGTTCACCGCTCTCCTCCAAACGCTGCTCCACACTGGGTTCACGGCTCTCCTCCAACGCTGCTCCACACTGGGTTCACCGCTATCCTCGAATGCTGCTCCACACTGGGTTCACCGCTCTCCTCCAACGCTGCTCCACACTGGGTTCACCGCTCTCCTCCAAACGCTACTCCACACTGGGTTCCCCACTCTCCTCCATGGCTGCTCCACACTGGGTTCACCGCTCTCCTCCAACACTGCTCCACACTGGGTTCACCGCTCTCCTCCATGGCTGCTCCACACTGGGTTCACCGCTCTCCTCGAACGCTGCTCCACACTGGGTTCACCGCTCTCCTCCAACGCTGCTCCACACTGGGTTCACCGCTCTCCTCCAACATTGCTCCACACTGGGTTCACCGCTCTCCTCCAACGCTGCTCCACACTGGGCTCACCACTCTCCTCCAACACTGCTCCACACTGGGTTCACCTCTCTCCTCCAACGCTGCCCACACTGGGCTCACCACTCTCCTCCAACGCTGCTCCACACTGGGTTCCCCGTTCTCCTCCAACACTGCTCCACACTGGGTTCACCGCTCTCCTCCAGCGCTGCTCCACACTGGGTACACCGCTCTCCTCCAGCGCTGCTCCACACTGAGTACACCGCTCTCCTCCAACGCTGCTCCACACTGGGTTCACCGCTCTCCACCTGCACTGCTCCACACTGGGTTCATCGCTCTCCTCCAATGCTGCTCCACACTGGGTTCACCGCTCTCCTCCAGCGCTGCTCGAGACAATGTTCACCGCTCTCCTCCAACGCTGCTCCACACTGGGTTCACCGCTCTACTCCAACGCTGCTCCAGACTGGGTTCACCGCTCTCCTCCAGCGCTGCTCCACACTGGGTTCACCGCTCTCCTCCAACGCTGCTCCACACTGGGTTCACCGCTCTCCACCAACACTGCTCCACACTGGGCTCACCTCTCTCCTCCAACGCTGCTCCACACTGGGTTCACCGCTCTCCTCCAACGCTGCTCCACACTGGGTTCACCGCTCTGCTCCAACGCTGCTCCACACTGGGTTCACCGCTCTCCTCCAACGCTGCTCCACACTGGGCTCATCTCTCTCCTCCAACGCTGCTCCACAATGGGTTCACCGATCTCCTCCAACGCTGCTCCACACTGGGTTCCCCGCTCTGCTCCAACACTGCTCCACACTGGGTTCACCGCTCTCCTCCAAAGCTGCTCCACACTGGGTTCACCGCTCTCCTCCAACGCTGCTCCACACTGGGTTCACCGCTCTCGTCCAACGCTGCTCCACACTGGGTTCACCGCTCTCCTCCAACGCTGTTCCACACTGGGTTCACCGCTCTCCTCCATCGCTGCTCCACACTGGGTTTACCGCTCTCCTCCAACGCTGCTCCACACTGGGTTCACCGCTCTCGTCCAACGCTGCTCCACACTGGGTTTACCGCTCTCCTCCAACGCTGCTCCACACTGGGTTCACCGCTCTCGTCCAACGCTGCTCCACACTGGGTTCACCGCTCTCCTCCAGCACTGTTCCACACTGGGTTCACCGCTCTCCTCCATCGCTGCTCCACACTGGGTTCATCGTCTCCTCCAGCACTGCTCCACGCTGGGTTCATCGTCTCCTCCAGCGCTGCTCCACACGGGGTTCACCGCTCTCCTCCAATGCTGCTCCACACTAGGTTCACCGCTCTCCTCCAACGCTGCTCCACACTGGGTTCATCGTCTCCACCAGCACTGCTCCACGCTGGGTTCATCGTCTCCTCCAGCGCTGCTCCACACTGGGTTCACCGCTCTCCTCCAATGCTGCTCCACACTGGGTTCACCGCTATCCTCCATCGCCGCTCCACACTGGGTTCAACTCTCTCCTCCAACGCTGCTCCACACGGGGTTCACCGCTCTCCTCCAGCGCTGCTCCACACTGGGTTCACCGCTCTCCTCCAATGCTGCTCCACACTGGGTTCACCGCTATCCTCCATCGCTGCTCCACACTGGGTTCAACTCTCTCCTCCAAAGCTGCTCCACACGGGGTTCACCGCTCTCCTCCAGCAAAGCTCCACACTGGGTTCATCGTCTCCTCCAACACTGCTCCACACTGGCTTCACCGCTCTCCTCCAACACTGCTCCACACTGGGTTCACCGCTCTCCTCTAATGCTGCTCCACACTGGGTTCACCGCTCTCCTCCAGCACTGCTCCACACTGGGTTCACCGCTCTCCTCCAGCACTGCTCCACAGTGGGTTTACCGCTCTCCTCCAACGCTGCTACACACTGGGTTCACCGCTCTCACCCAACGCTGCTCCACACTGGGTTCACCGCACACCTCTAACGCTGCTCCACACTGGGTTCACCGCTCTCCTCCAACGCTGCTCCACACTGGGTTCACCGCTCTCACCCAACGCTGCTCCACACTGGGTTCACCGCACACCTCTAACGCTGCTCCACGCTGGGTTCACCGCTCTCCTCCAGCGCTGTTCCACAATGGGTTCACCTCTCTCCTACAACACTGCTCCAGACTGGGTTCACCGCTCTACTCCAGCGCTGTTCCACACTGGGTTCACCTCTCTCCTAAAACACTGCTCCACACTTGGTTCACCACTCTCCTACAACGCTGCTCCACACTGGGTACACCGCTCTCCTCCAGCGCTGCTCCACACTGAGTACACCGCTCTCCTCCAACGCTGCTCCACACTGGGTTCACCGCTCTCCACCTGCACTGCTCCACACTGGGTTCATCGCTCTCCTCCAATGCTGCTCCACACTGGGTTCACCGCTCTCCTCCAGCGCTGCTCGAGACAATGTTCACCGCTCTCCTCCAACGCTGCTCCACACTGGGTTCACCGCTCTACTCCAACGCTGCTCCAGACTGGGTTCACCGCTCTCCTCCAGCGCTGCTCCACACTGGGTTCACCGCTCTCCTCCAACGCTGCTCCACACTGGGTTCACCGCTCTGCTCCAACGCTGCTCCACACTGGGTTCACCGCTCTCCTCCAACGCTGCTCCACACTGGGCTCACCTCTCTCCTCCAACGCTGCTCCACACTGGGTTCACCGCTCTCCTCCAACGCTGCTCCACACTGGGTTCACCGCTCTGCTCCAACGCTGCTCCACACTGGGTTCACCGCTCTCCTCCAACGCTGCTCCACACTGGGCTCACCTCTCTCCTCCAAAGCTGCTCCACAATGGGTTCACCGATCTCCTCCAACGCTGCTCCACACTGGGTTCCCCGCTCTGCTCCAACACTGCTCCACACTGGGTTCACCGCTCTCCTCCAAAGCTGCTCCACACTGGGTTCACCGCTCTCCTCCAACGCTGCTCCACACTGGGTTCACCGCTCTCGTCCAACGCTGCTCCACACTGGGTTCACCGCTCTCCTCCAGCGCTGTTCCACACTGGGTTCACCGCTCTCCTCCATCGCTGCTCCACACTGGGTTTACCGCTCTCCTCCAACGCTGCTCCACACTGGGTTCACCGCTCTCGTCCAACGCTGCTCCACACTGGGTTTACCGCTCTCCTCCAACGCTGCTCCACACTGGGTTCACCGCTCTCGTCCAACGCTGCTCCACACTGGGTTCACCGCTCTCCTCCAGCACTGTTCCACACTGGGTTCACCGCTCTCCTCCATCGCTGCTCCACACTGGGTTCATCGTCTCCTCCAGCACTGCTCCACGCTGGGTTCATCGTCTCCTCCAGCGCTGCTCCACACGGGGTTCACCGCTCTCCTCCAATGCTGCTCCACACTAGGTTCACCGCTCTCCTCCAACGCTGCTCCACACTGGGTTCATCGTCTCCACCAGCACTGCTCCACACTGGGTTCACCGCTCTCCTCCAATGCTGCTCCACACTGGGTTCACCGCTATCCTCCATCGCCGCTCCACACTGGGTTCAACTCTCTCCTCCAACGCTGCTCCACACGGGGTTCACCGCTCTCCTCCAGCGCTGCTCCACACTGGGTTCACCGCTCTCCTCCAATGCTGCTCCACACTGGGTTCACCGCTATCCTCCATCGCTGCTCCACACTGGGTTCAACTCTCTCCTCCAAAGCTGCTCCACACGGGGTTCACCGCTCTCCTCCAGCAAAGCTCCACACTGGGTTCATCATCTCCTCCAACACTGCTCCACACTGGCTTCACCGCTCTCCTCCAACACTGCTCCACACTGGGTTCACCGCTCTCCTCTAATGCTGCTCCACACTGGGTTCACCGCTCTCCTCCAGCACTGCTCCACACTGGGTTCACCGCTCTCCTCCAACGCTGCTACACACTGGGTTCACCGCTCTCACCCAACGCTGCTCCACACTGGGTTCACCGCACACCTCTAACGCTGCTCCACACTGGGTTCACCGCTCTCCTCCAACGCTGCTCCACACTGGGTTCACCGCTCTCACCCAACGCTGCTCCACACTGGGTTCACCGCACACCTCTAACGCTGCTCCACGCTGGGTTCACCGCTCTCCTCCAGCGCTGTTCCACAATGGGTTCACCTCTCTCCTACAACACTGCTCCAGACTGGGTTCACCGCTCTACTCCAGCGCTGTTCCACACTGGGTTCACCGCTCTCCTACAACGCTGCTCCACACTGGGTTCACCGCTCTCCTCCAACGCTGCTCCACACTGGGCTCACCACTCTCCTCCAATGCTGCTCCACACTGGGTTCACCGCTCTCCTCCAACGCTGCTCCACACTGGGTTCATCGTCTCCACCAGCACTGCTCCACGTTGGGTTCATCCTCTCCTCCAGCGCTGCTCCACACTGGGTTCACCGCTCTCCTCCAATGCTGCTCCACACTGGGTTCACCGCTCTCCTCCAGCGCTGCTCCACACTGGGTTCACCGCTCTCCTCCAACGCTGCTCCACACTGGGGTCATCATCTCCTCCAACACTGCTCCACACTGGGTTCATCGTCTCCTCCAACGCTGCTTCACACTGGGTTCTCCGCCCTTCTCCAAGGCTGCTCCACAGTGGGTTCACCGCTCTCCACCAACGCTGCTACACACTGGGTTCACGGCTCTCCTCCAACGCTGCTCCACACTGGGTTCACCGCTCTCCTCCAATGCTGCTCCACACTGGGTTCACCGCTCTCCTCCAACGCTGCTCCACACTGGGTTCACTGCTCTCCTCCAAACGCTACTCCACACTGGGTACACCACTCTCCTCCATGGCTGCTCCACACTGGGTTCACCGCTCTCCTCCAACGCTGCTCCACACTGGGTTCACCGCTCTCCTCCATGGCTGCTCCACACTGGGTTCACCGCTCTCCTCGAACGCTGCTCCACACTGGGTTCACCGCTCTCCTCCAACGCTGCTCCACACTGGGTTCACCGCTCTCCTCCATGGCTGCTCCACACTGGGTTCACCGCTCTCCTCCAACGCTGCTCCACACTGGGTTCACCGCTCTCCTCCAACACTGCTCCACACTATGTTCACCGCTCTCCTCCAACGCTGCTCCACACTGGGCTCACCACTCTCCTCCAACACTGCTCCACACTGGGTTCACCTCTCTCCTCCAACGCTGCCCACACTGGGCTCACCACTCTCCTCCAACGCTGCTCCACACAGGGTTCACCGCTCTCCTCCAACACTGCTCCACACTGGGTTCACCGCTCTCCTCCAGCGCTGCTCCACACTGGGTACACCACTCTCCTCCAGCACTGCTCCACACTGGGTTCAATGCTCTCCTCCAACGCTGCTCCACACTGGGCTCACCACTCTCCTCCAACACTGTTCCACACTGGGTTCACCGATCTCCTCCAACGCTGCCCACAATGGGCTCACCGCTCTCCTCCAGCGCTGCTCCACACTGGGTTCACCGCTCTCCTCCAACGCTGCTCCACACTGGGTTCACCGCTCTCCACCTGCGCTGCTCCACACTGGGTTCATCGCTCTCCTCCAGCGCTGCTCCACACTGGGTTCACCGCTCTCCTCCTGCGCTGCTCCACACTGGGTTCACCGCTCTCCTCCAACGCTGCTCCACACTGGGTTCACCGCTCTCCACCTGCGCAGCTCCACACTGGGTTCACCGCTCTTCTCCAACAACTGCTCCACACTGGGTTCACCGCTCACCTCCAACGCTGCTCCACACTGGCTTCACCGCTCTACTCCAACGCTGCTCCAGACTGGGTTCACCGCTCTCCTCCAGCGCTGCTCCACACTGGCTTCTCCGCACTCCTCCAACGCTGCTCCACACTGGGTTCACCGCTCTGCTCCAACGCTGCTCCACACTGGGTTCACCGCTCTCCTCCAACGTTGCTCCACACTGGGCTCAACACTCTTCTCCAACGCTGCTCCACACTGGGTTCACCTCTCTGGTCCAACGCTGCTCCATCATGGGTTCACCGCTGTCGACCAACGCTGCTCCACACTGGGTTCACCGCTCTCCTCCAGCGCTGTTCCACACTGGGTTCACCGCTCTCCTCCATCGCTGCTCCACGCTGGGTTCATCGTCTCCTCCAGCACTGCTCCACGCTGGGTTCATCGTCTCCTCCAGCGCTGCTCCACACGGGGTTCACCGCTCTCCTCAAATGCTGCTCCACACTGGGTTCACCGCTCTCCTCCAACACTGCTCCACACTGGGTTCACCGCTCTCCTCCAATGCTGCTCCACACTGGGTTCACCGCTATCCTCCATCGCTGCTCCACACTGGGTTCTACTCTCTCCTCCAACGCTGCTCCACTCGGGGTTCACCGCTCTCCACCAGCGCTGCTCCACACTGGGTTCACCGCTCTCCTCCAACGCTGCTCCACACTGGGGTCATCATCTCCTCCAACACTGCTCCACACTGGGTTCATCGTCTCCTCCAACGCTGCTTCACACTGGGTTCACCGCCCTTCTCCAAGGCTGCTCCACAGTGGGTTCACCGCTCTCCTCCAACGCTGCTCCACACTGGGTTCACGGCTCTCCTCCAACGCTGCTCAACACTGGGTTCACCGCTCTCCTCCAATGCTGCTCCACACTGGGTTCACCGCTCTCCTCCAACGCTGCTCCACACTGGGTTCACCGCTCTCCTCCAAACGCTACTCCACACTGGGTTCCCCACTCTCCTCCATGGCTGCTCCACACTGGGTTCACCGCTCTCCTCCAACGCTGCTCCACACTGGGTTCACCGCTCTCCTCCATGGCTGCTCCACACTGGGTTCACCGCTCTCCTCGAACGCTGCTCCACACTGGGTTCACCGCTCTCCTCCAACGCTGCTCCACACTGGGTTCACCGCTCTCCGCCAACATTGCTCCACACTGGGTTCACCGCTCTCCTCCAACGCTGCTCCACACTTGGCTCACCACTCTCCTCCAACACTGCTCCACACTGGGTTCACCTCTCTCCTCCAACGCTGCCCACACTGGGCTCACCACTCTCCTCCAACGCTGCTCCACACTGGGTTCCCCGATCTCCTCCAACACTGCTCCACACTGGGTTCACCGCTCTCCTCCAGCGCTGCTCCACACTGGGTACACCGCTTTCCTCCAGCGCTGCTCCACACTGGGTACACCGCTCTCCTCCAACGCTGCTCCACACTGGGTTCACCGCTCTCCACCTGCACTGCTCCAGACTGGGTTCATCGCTCTCCTCCAATGCTGCTCCACACTGGGTTCACCGCTCTCCTCCAGCGCTGCTCCACACTGGGTACACCGCTCTCCTCCAGCGCTGCTCCACACTGGGTTCACCGCTCTCCTCCAACGCTGCTCCACACTGGGTTCACCGCTCTCCACCTGCACTGCTCCACACTGGGTTCATCGCTCTCCTCCAATGCTGCTCCACACTGGGTTCACCGCTCTTCTCCAACGCTGCTCCACACTGGGTTCACCGCTCTCCTCCAACGCTGCTCCACACTGGGTTCACCGCCCTCCACCTGCGCTGCTCCACACTGGGTTCACCGCTCTCCTCCAACACTGCTCCACACTGGGTTCACCGCTCACCTCCAACGCTGCTCCACACTGGGTTCACCGCTCTACTCCAACGCTGCTCCAGACTGGGTTCACCGCTCTCCTCCAGCGCTGCTCCACACTGGGTTCACCGCTCTCCTCCAACGCTGCTCCACACTGGGTTCACCGCTCTGCTCCAACACTGCTCCACACTGGGCTCACCTCTCTCCTCCAACGCTGCTCCACACTGGGTTCACCTCTCTCCTCCAACGCTGCTCCACACTGGGTTCACCGATCTCCTCCAACGCTGCTCCACACTGGGTTCACCGATCTCCTCCAACGCTGCTCCACACTGGGTTCCCCGCTCTGCTCCAACACTGCTCCACACTGGGTTCACCGCTCTCCTCCAAAGCTGCTCCACACTGGGTTCACCGCTCTCCTCCAACGCTGCACCACACTGGGTTTACCGCTCTCCTCCAACGCTGCTCCACACTGGGTTCACCGCTCTCGTCCAACGCTGCTCCACACTGGGTTCACCGCTCTCCTCCAGCGCTGTTCCACACTGGGTTCACCGCTCTCCTCCATCGCTGCTCCACACTGGGTTCATCGTCTCCTCCAGCAGTGCTCCACGCTGGGTTCATCGTCTCCTCCAGCGCTGCTCCACACGGGGTTCACCGCTCTCCTCCAATGCTGCTCCACACTGGGTTCACCGCTCTCCTCCAACGCTGCTCCACACTGGGTTCATCGTCTCCACCAGCACTGCTCCACGCTGGGTTCACCGCTCTCCTCCAATGCTGCTCCACACTGGGTTCAACTCTCTCCTCCAACGCTGCTCCACACTGGGTTCACCGCTCTACTCCAACGCTGCTCCAGACTGGGTTCACCGCTCTCCTCCAGCGCTGCTCCACACTGGGTTCACCGCTCTCCTCCAACGCTGCTCCACACTGGGTTCACCGCTCTGCTCCAACGCTGCTCCACACTGGGTTCACCGCTCTCCTCCAACGCTGCTCCACACTGGGCTCACCTCTCTCCTCCAACGCTGCTCCACACTGGGTTCACCGCTCTCCTCCAACGCTGCTCCACACTGGGTTCACCGCTCTGCTCCAACGCTGCTCCACACTGGGTTCACCGCTCTCCTCCAACGCTGCTCCACACTGGGCTCACCTCTCTCCTCCAAAGCTGCTCCACAATGGGTTCACCGATCTCCTCCAACGCTGCTCCACACTGGGTTCCCCGCTCTGCTCCAACACTGCTCCACACTGGGTTCACCGCTCTCCTCCAAAGCTGCTCCACACTGGGTTCACCTCTCTCCTCCAACGCTGCCCACACTGGGCTCACCACTCTCCTCCAACGCTGCTCCACACAGGGTTCACCGCTCTCCTCCAACACTGCTCCACACTGGGTTCACCGCTCTCCTCCAGCGCTGCTCCACACTGGGTACACCACTCTCCTCCAGCACTGCTCCACACTGGGTTCAATGCTCTCCTCCAACGCTGCTCCACACTGGGCTCACCACTCTCCTCCAACACTGTTCCACACTGGGTTCACCGATCTCCTCCAACGCTGCCCACAATGGGCTCACCGCTCTCCTCCAGCGCTGCTCCACACTGGGTTCACCGCTCTCCTCCAACGCTGCTCCACACTGGGTTCACCGCTCTCCACCTGCGCTGCTCCACACTGGGTTCATCGCTCTCCTCCAGCGCTGCTCTACACTGGGTTCACCGCTCTCCTCCTGCGCTGCTCCACACTGGGTTCACCGCTCTCCTCCAACGCTGCTCCACACTGGGTTCACCGCTCTCCACCTGCGCAGCTCCACACTGGGTTCACCGCTCTTCTCCAACAACTGCTCCACACTGGGTTCACCGCTCACCTCCAACGCTGCTCCACACTGGCTTCACCGCTCTACTCCAACGCTGCTCCAGACTGGGTTCACCGCTCTCCTCCAGCGCTGCTCCACACTGGCTTCTCCGCACTCCTCCAACGCTGCTCCACACTGGGTTCACCGCTCTGCTCCAACGCTGCTCCACACTGGGTTCACCGCTCTCCTCCAACGCTGCTCCACACTGGGCTCAACACTCTTCTCCAACGCTGCTCCACACTGGGTTCACCTCTCTGGTCCAACGCTGCTCCATCATGGGTTCACCGCTGTCGACCAACGCTGCTCCACACTGGGTTCACCGCTCTCCTCCAGCGCTGTTCCACACTGGGTTCACCGCTCTCCTCCATCGCTGCTCCACGCTGGGTTCATCGTCTCCTCCAGCACTGCTCCACGCTGGGTTCATCGTCTCCTCCAGCGCTGCTCCACACGGGGTTCACCGCTCTCCTCAAATGCTGCTCCACACTGGGTTCACCGCTCTCCTCCAACACTGCTCCACACTGGGTTCACCGCTCTCCTCCAATGCTGCTCCACACTGGGTTCACCGCTATCCTCCATCGCTGCTCCACACTGGGTTCTACTCTCTCCTCCAACGCTGCTCCACTCGGGGTTCACCGCTCTCCACCAGCGCTGCTCCACACTGGGTTCACCGCTCTCCTCCAACGCTGCTCCACACTGGGGTCATCATCTCCTCCAACACTGCTCCACACTGGGTTCATCGTCTCCTCCAACGCTGCTTCACACTGGGTTCACCGCCCTTCTCCAAGGCTGCTCCACAGTGGGTTCACCGCTCTCCTCCAACGCTGCTCCACACTGGGTTCACGGCTCTCCTCCAACGCTGCTCAACACTGGGTTCACCGCTCTCCTCCAATGCTGCTCCACACTGGGTTCACCGCTCTCCTCCAACGCTGCTCCACACTGGGTTCACCGCTCTCCTCCAAACGCTACTCCACACTGGGTTCCCCACTCTCCTCCATGGCTGCTCCACACTGGGTTCACCGCTCTCCTCCAACGCTGCTCCACACTGGGTTCACCGCTCTCCTCCATGGCTGCTCCACACTGGGTTCACCGCTCTCCTCGAACGCTGCTCCACACTGGGTTCACCGCTCTCCTCCAACGCTGCTCCACACTGGGTTCACCGCTCTCCGCCAACATTGCTCCACACTGGGTTCACCGCTCTCCTCCAACGCTGCTCCACACTTGGCTCACCACTCTCCTCCAACACTGCTCCACACTGGGTTCACCTCTCTCCTCCAACGCTGCCCACACTGGGCTCACCACTCTCCTCCAACGCTGCTCCACACTGGGTTCCCCGATCTCCTCCAACACTGCTCCACACTGGGTTCACCGCTCTCCTCCAGCGCTGCTCCACACTGGGTACACCGCTTTCCTCCAGCGCTGCTCCACACTGGGTACACCGCTCTCCTCCAACGCTGCTCCACACTGGGTTCACCGCTCTCCACCTGCACTGCTCCAGACTGGGTTCATCGCTCTCCTCCAATGCTGCTCCACACTGGGTTCACCGCTCTCCTCCAGCGCTGCTCCACACTGGGTACACCGCTCTCCTCCAGCGCTGCTCCACACTGGGTTCACCGCTCTCCTCCAACGCTGCTCCACACTGGGTTCACCGCTCTCCACCTGCACTGCTCCACACTGGGTTCATCGCTCTCCTCCAATGCTGCTCCACACTGGGTTCACCGCTCTTCTCCAACGCTGCTCCACACTGGGTTCACCGCTCTCCTCCAACGCTGCTCCACACTGGGTTCACCGCCCTCCACCTGCGCTGCTCCACACTGGGTTCACCGCTCTCCTCCAACACTGCTCCACACTGGGTTCACCGCTCACCTCCAACGCTGCTCCACACTGGGTTCACCGCTCTACTCCAACGCTGCTCCAGACTGGGTTCACCGCTCTCCTCCAGCGCTGCTCCACACTGGGTTCACCGCTCTCCTCCAACGCTGCTCCACACTGGGTTCACCGCTCTGCTCCAACACTGCTCCACACTGGGCTCACCTCTCTCCTCCAACGCTGCTCCACACTGGGTTCACCTCTCTCCTCCAACGCTGCTCCACACTGGGTTCACCGATCTCCTCCAACGCTGCTCCACACTGGGTTCACCGATCTCCTCCAACGCTGCTCCACACTGGGTTCCCCGCTCTGCTCCAACACTGCTCCACACTGGGTTCACCGCTCTCCTCCAAAGCTGCTCCACACTGGGTTCACCGCTCTCCTCCAACGCTGCACCACACTGGGTTTACCGCTCTCCTCCAACGCTGCTCCACACTGGGTTCACCGCTCTCGTCCAACGCTGCTCCACACTGGGTTCACCGCTCTCCTCCAGCGCTGTTCCACACTGGGTTCACCGCTCTCCTCCATCGCTGCTCCACACTGGGTTCATCGTCTCCTCCAGCAGTGCTCCACGCTGGGTTCATCGTCTCCTCCAGCGCTGCTCCACACGGGGTTCACCGCTCTCCTCCAATGCTGCTCCACACTGGGTTCACCGCTCTCCTCCAACGCTGCTCCACACTGGGTTCATCGTCTCCACCAGCACTGCTCCACGCTGGGTTCACCGCTCTCCTCCAATGCTGCTCCACACTGGGTTCAACTCTCTCCTCCAACGCTGCTCCACACGGGGTTCACCGCTCTCCTCCAGCGCTGCTCCACACTGGGTTCACCGCTCTCCTCCAATGCTGCTCCACACTGGGTTCACGGCTATCCTCCATCGCTGCTCCACACTGGGTTCAACTCTCTCCTCCAAAGCTGCTCAACACGGGGTTCACCGCTCTCCTCCAACAAAGCTCCACACTGGGTTCATCGTCTCCTCCAACACTGCTCCACACTGGCTTCACCGCTCTCCTCTAACACTGCTCCACACTGGGTTCACCGCTCTCCTCTAATGCTGCTCCACACTGGGTTCACCGCTCTCCTCCAGCACTGCTCCACACTGGGTTCACCGCTCTCCTCCAGCACTGCTCCACAGTGGGTTCACCGCTCTCCTCCAACGCTGCTCCACACTGGGTTCACCGCTCTCACCCAACGCTGCTCCACACTGGGTTGATCGTCACCTCCAACGCTGCTCCACACTGGGTTTACCGCTCTCCTCCAACGCTGCTCCACACTGGGTTCATCGCTCTCACCCAACGCTGCTCCACACTGGGTTCACCGCACAGCTCCAACGCTGCTCCACACTGGGTTCACCGCTCTCCTCCAACGATGCTCCACACTGGGTTCACCGCTCTCCTCCAGCGCTGTTCCACAATGGGTTCACCTCTCTCCTACAAAACTGCTCCACACTGGGTTCACCGCTCTACTCCAGCGCTGTTCCACACTGGGTTCACCTCTCTCCTAAAACACTGCTCCACACTTGGTTCACCACTCTCCTACAACGCTGCTCAACACTGGGTTCACCGCTCTCCTCCAACGCTGCTCCACACTGGGCTCACCACTCTCCTCCAATGCTGCTCCACACTGGGTTCACCGCTCTCCTCCAACGCTGCTCCACACTGGGTTCACCGATCTCCTCCAACGCTGCTCCACACTGGGTTCCCCGCTCTGCTCCAACACTGCTCCACACTGGGTTCACCGCTCTCCTCCAAAGCTGCTCCACACTGGGTTCACCGCTCTCCTCCAACGCTGCTCCACACTTGGTTTCCGGCTCTCCTCCAACGCTGCTCCACACTGGGTTCACCGCTCTACTCCAACACTGCTCCACACTGGGTTCAGCTCTCTCCTAAAACACTGCTCCACACTTGGTTCACCACTCTCCTACAACGCTGCTCCACACTGGGTTCACCGCTCTCCTACAACACTGCTCCACACTGGGTTCAGCTCTCTCCTAAAACACTGCTCCACACTTGGTTCACCACTCTCCTTCAACGCTGCTCCACACTGGGTTCACCACTCTCCTCCAATGCTGCTCCACACTGGGTTCACCGCTCTCCTCCAACGCTGCTCCACACTGGGTTCATCGTCTCCACCAGCACTGCTCCACGTTGGGTTCATCCTCTCCTCCAGCGCTGCTCCACACTGGGTTCACCGCTCTCCTCCAATGCTGCTCCACACTGGGTTCACTGCTATCCTCCATCGCTGCTCTACACTGGGTTCAACTCTCTCCTCCAACGCTGCTCCACACTGGGTTCACCGCTCACCTCCAACGCTGCTCCACACTGGGTTCACCGCTCTCCACCTGCGCTGCTCCACACTGGGTTCATCGCTCTCCTCCAATGCTGCTCCACACTGGGTTCACCGCTCTCCTCCAGCGCTGCTCCACATTGGGTTCACCGCTCTCCTCCAACGCTGCTCCACACTGGGTTCACCGCTCTCCTCCAACGCTGCTCCACACTGGGTTCACCGCTCTCCTCCAGCGCTGCTCCACACTGGGTTCACCGCTCTGCTCCAACGCTGCTCCACACTGGGTTCACCGCTTTCCTCCAACGCTGCTCCACACTGGGTTCACCGCTCTCCTCCAACGCTGCTCCACACTGGGTTCATCGTCTCCTCCAACGCTGCTCCACACTGGGTTCACCGCTCTCCTCCTGCACTGCTCCACACTGGGTTCACCGCTCTCCCCCAACACTGCTCCACACTGGGTTCACCGCTCTCCTCCAACACTGCTCCACACTGGGTTCACCGCTCTCCTCCAGCACTGCTCCACACTGGGTTCACCGCTCTCCTCCAGCACTGCTCCACACTGGGTTCACCGCTCTCCTCCAACGCTGCTTCACACTGGGTTCATCGTCACCTCCAACGCAGCTCCACACTGGGTTCACCGCCCTCCCCCATCGCTGCTCCACACTGGGTTCACCGCTCACCTCCAACGCTGCTCCACCCTGGGTTCATCGTCACCTCCTACGCTGCTCCACTCTGGGTTCACCGCTCTCCTCCAACGCTGCTCCACACTGGGTTCACCGCTCTCCTCCAACGCTGCTCCACACTGGATTCATCGTCCCCTCCAACGAAGCTACACACTGGGTTCACCGCTCTCCTTCTGCACTGCTCCACACTGGGTTCACCGCTCTCCTTCTGCACTGCTCCACACTGGGTTCACCGCTCTCCTTCTGCACTGCTCCAGACTGGGTTCACCGCTCTCCTCCAATGCTGCTCCACACTTGGCTCACCACTCTCCTCCAACACTGCTCCACACTGGGTTCACCTCTCTCCTCCAACGCTGCCCACACTGGGCTCACCACTCTCCTCCAACGCTGCTCCACACTGGGTTCACCGCTCTCCTCCAAAGCTGCTCCACACTGGTTCACCGCTCTCCTCCAACGCTGCTCCACACAGGGTTTACCGCTCTCCTCCAACGCTGCTCCACACTGGGTTCACCGCTCTCGTCCAATGCTGCTCCACACTGGGTTCACCGCTCTCCTCCAGCACTGCTCCACACTGGTGTCACCGCTCTCCTCCAGCACTGCTCCACACTGGGTTCATCGTCTCCTCCAGCACTGCTCCACGCTGGGTTCATCGTCTCCTCCAGCGCTGCTCCACACTGTGTTCATCGTCTCCTCCTGCACTGCTCCACGCTGGGTTCACCGCTCTCCTCCAATGCTGCTCCACACTGGGTTCACCGCTATCCTCCATCGCTGCTCCGCACTGGGTTCAACTCTCTCCTCCAAAGCTGCTCCACACGGGGTTCACTGCTCTCCTCCAGCGCTGCTCCACACTGGGTTCACCGCTCTCCTCCAATGCTGCTCCACACTGGGTTCACCGCTATCCTCCATCGCTGCTCCACACTGGGTTCAACTCTCTCCTCCAAAGCTGCTCCACACGGGGTTCACCGCTCTCCTCCAACAAAGCTCCACACTGGGTTCATCGTCTCCTCCAACACTGCTCCACACTGGCTTCACCGCTCTCCTCCAACACTGCTCCACACTGGGTTCACCGCTCTCCTCTAATGCTGCTCCACACTGGGTTCACCGCTCTCCTCCAGCATTGCTCCACAGTGGGTTCACCGCTCTCATCCAACGCTGCTCCACACTGGGTTTACCGCTCTCCTCCAACGCTGCTCCACACTGGGTTCACCGCTCTCACCCAACGCTGCTCCACACTGGGTTCACCGCACACCTCCAACGCTGCTCCACACTGGGTTCACCGCTCTCCTCCAACGATGCTCCACACTGGGCTCACCACTCTCCTATAACACTGCTCCACACTGGGATAACCGCTCTACTCCAGCGCTGTTCCACACTGGGTTCACCTCTCTCCTAAAACACTGCTCCACACTTGGTTCACCACACTCCTACAATGCTGCTCCACACTGGGCTCACCACTCTCCTCCAATGCTGCTCCACACTGGGTTCACCGCTCTCCTCCAACGCTGCTCCACACTGGGTTCATCGTCTCCACCAGCACTGCTCCACGTTGGGTTCATCCTGTCCTACAGCGCTGCTCCACACTGGGTTCACCGCTCACCTCCAATGCTGCTCCACACTGGGTTCACCGCTATCCTCCATCGCTGCTCTACACTGGGTTCAACTCTCTCCTCCAACGCTGCTCCACACGGGGTTCACCGCTCTCCTCCAGCGCTGCTCCACACTGGGTTCACCGCTCTCCTCCAAAGCTGCTCGACACTGGGGTCATCATCTCCTCCAACACTGCTCCACACTGAGTTCATCGTCTCCTCCAACGCTGCTCCACACTGGGTTCACCGCTCTCCTCCAATGCTGCTCCACACTGGGTTCACCGCTCTCCTCCAACGCTGCTCCACACTGGGCTCACCGCTCTCCTCCAAACGTTACTCCACACTGGGTACACCACTCTCCTCCATGGCTGCTCCACACTGGGTTCACCGCTCTCCTCCAGCGCTGCTCCACACTGGGTTCACCGCTCTCCTCCAATGCTGCTCCACACTGGGTTCACCGCTATCCTCCATCGCTGCTCCACACTGGGTTCAACTCTCTCCTCCAAAGCTGCTCCACACGGGGTTCACCGCTCTCCTCCAACACTGCTCCACACTGGCTTCACCGCTCTCCTCCAACACTGCTCCACACTGGGTTCACCGCTCTCCTCTAATGCTGCTTCACACTGGGTTCACCGCTCTCCTCCAGCACTGCTCCACACTGGGTTCACCGCTCTCCTCCAGCACTGCTCCACAGTGGGTTCTCCGCTCTCCTCCAACGCTGCTCCACACTGGGTTCACCGCTCTCCTCCAGCACTGCTCCACACTGGCTTCACCGCTCTCCACCAACACTGCTCCACACTGGGTTCACCGCTCTCCTCTAATGCTGCTCCACACTGGGTTCACCGCTCTCCTCCAGCACTGCTCCACACTGGGCTCACCACTCTCCTCCAATGCTGCTCCACACTGGGTTCACCGCTCTCCTCCAGCGCTGCTCCACACTGGGTTCACCGCTCTGCTCCAACGCTGCTCCACACCGGGTTCACCGCTTTCCTCCAACGCTGCTCCACACTGGGTTCACCGCTCTCCTCCAACGCTGCTCCACACTGGGTTCATCGTCTCCTCCAACGCTGCTCCACACTGGGTTCACCGCTCTCCTCCTGCACTGCTCCACACTGGGTTCACCGCTCTCCCCCAACACTGCTCCACACTGGGTTCACCGCTCTCCTCCAACACTGCTTCAAAGTGGGTTCACCGCTCTCCTCCAGCACTGCTCCACACTGGGTTCACCGCTCTCCTCCAGCACTGCTCCACACTGGGTTCACCGGTCTCCTCCAACGCTGCTTCACACTGGGTTCATCGTCACCTCCAACGCTGCTCCACACTGGGTTCACCGCTCTCCCCCAACGCAGCTCCACACTGGGTTCACCGCCCTCCCCCATCGCTGCTCCACACTGGGTTCACCGCTCACCTCCAACGCTGCTCCACCCTGGGTTCATCGTCACCTCTTACGCTGCTCCACTCTGGGTTCACCGCTCTCCTCCAACGCTGCTCCACACTGGGTTCACCGCTCTCCTCCAATGCTGCTCCACACTGGATTCATCGTCCCCTCCAACGAAGCTACACACTGGGTTCACCGCTCTCCTTCTGCACTGCTCCACACTGGGTTCACCGCTCTCCCCCAACACTGATCCACACTGGGTTCACCGCTCTCCTCCAACACTGCTCCACACTGGGTTCACCTCTCTCCTCCAACGCTGCCCACACTGGGCTCACCACTCTCCTCCAACGCTGCTCCACACTGGGTTCACCGCTCTCCCCCAACACTGATCCACATTGGGTTCACCGCTCTCCTCCAACACTGATCCACACTGGGTTCACCGCTCTCCCCCAACACTGATCCACACTGGGTTCACCGCTCTCCTCCAACACTGATCCACACTGGGTTCACCGCTCTCCTCCAACACTGCTCCACACTGGGTTCACCTCTCTCCTCCAACGCTGCCCACACTGGGTTCACCGCTCTCCTCCAACGCTGCTCCACACAGGGTTTACCGCTCTCCTCCAACGCTGCTCCACACTGGGTTCACCGCTCTCGTCCAACGCTGCTCCACACTGGGTTCACCGCTCTCCTCCAGCACTGCTCCACACTCTGTTCATCGTCTCCTCCAGCACTGCTCCACGCTGGGTTCATCGTCTCCTCCAGCGCTGCTCCACACTGTGTTCATCGTCTCCTCCAGCACTGCTCCACGCTGGGTTCATCGTCTCCTCCAGCGCTGCTCCACACTGGGTTCACCGCTCTCCTCCAATGCTGCTCCACACTGGGTTCACCGCTATCCTCCATCGCCGCTCCACACTGGGTTCAACTCTCTACTCCAACGCTGCTCCACACGGGGTTCACTGCTCTCCTCCAGCGCTGCTCCACACTGGGTTCACCGCTCTCCTCCAATGCTGCTCCACACTGGGTTCACCGCTATCCTCCATCGCTGCTCCACACTGGGTTCAACTCTCTCCTCCAAAGCTGCTCCACACGGGGTTCTCCGCTCTCCTCCAACAAAGCTCCACACTGGGTTCATCGTCTCCTCCAACAATGCTCCACACTGGCTTCACCGCTCTCCTCCAACACTGCTCCACACTGGGTTCACCGCTCTCCTCTAATGCTGCTCCACACTGGGTTCACCGCTCTCCTCCAGCACTGCTCCACACTGGGTTCACCGCTCTCCTCCAGCATTGCTCCACAGTGGGTTCACCGCTCTCCTCCAACGCTGCTCCACACTGCGTTTACCGCTCTCCTCCAACGCTGCTCCACACTGGGTTCACCGCTCTCACCCAACGCTGCTCCACACTGGGTTCACCGCACACCTCCAACGCTGCTCCACACTGGGTTCACCGCTCTCCTCCAACGATGCTCCACACTGGGTTCACCGCTCTCCTCCAGCGCTGTTCCACAATGGGTTCACCTCTCTCCTACAACACTGCTCCACACTGGGATAACCGCTCTACTCCAGCGCTGTTCCACACTGGGTTCACCTCTCTCCTAAAACACTGCTCCACACTTGGTTCACCACACTCCTACAATGCTGCTCCACACTGGGTTCACCGCTCTCCTCCAACGCTGCTCCACACTGGGCTCACCACTCTCCTCCAATGCTGCTCCACACTGGGTTCAACGCTCTCCTCCAACGCTGCTCCACACTGGGTTCATCGTCTCCACCAGCACTGCTCCACGTTGGGTTCATCCTGTCCTACAGCGCTGCTCCACACTGGGTTCACCGCTCACCTCCAATGCTGCTCCACACTGGGTTCACCGCTATCCTCCATCGCTGCTCTACACTGGGTTCAACTCTCTCCTCCAACGCTGCTCCACACGGGGTTCACCGCTCTCCTCCAGCGCTGCTCCACACTGGGTTCACCGCTCTCCTCCAAAGCTGCTCCACACTGGGGTCATCATCTCCTCCAACACTGCTCCACACTGGGTTCATCGTCTCCTCCAACGCTGCTTCACACTGGGTTCACCGCTCTTCTCCAAGGCTGCTCCACAGTGGGTTCACTGCTCTCCACCAACGCTGCTCCACACTTGGTTCACGGCTCTCCTCCAACGCTGCTCCACACTGGGTTCACCGCTCTCCTCCAACGCTGCTCCACACTGGGCTCACCGCTCTCCTCCAAACGCTACTCCACACTGGGTACACCACTCTCCTCCATGGCTGCTCCACACTGGGTTCACCGCTCTCCTCCAACGCTGCTCCACACTGGGTTCACCGCTCTCCTCCATGGCTGCTCCACACTGGGTTCACCGCTCTCCTCGAACGCTGCTCCACACTGTGTTCACCGCTCTCCTCCAACGCTGCTCCACACTGGGTTCACCGCTCTCCTCCAACACTGCTCCACACTATGTTCACCGCTCTCCTCCAACGCTGCTCCACACTGGGCTCACCACTCTCCTCCAACACTGCTCCACACTGGGTTCACCTCTCTCCTCCAACGCTGCCCACACTGGGCTCACAACTCTCCTCCAACGCTGCTCCACACAGGGTTCACCGCTCTCCTCCAACACTGCTCCACACTGGGTTCACCGCTCTCCTCCAACGCTGCTCCACACTGGATTCACCGCTCTCCACCTGCGCTGCTCCACACTGGGTTCATCGCTCTCCTCCAGCGCTGCTCCACACTGGGTTCACCGCTCTCCTCCAACGCTGCTCCACACTGGGTTCACCGCTCTCCTCCAACGCTGCTCCACACTGGGTTCACCGCTCTTCTCCAACGCTGCTCCAAACTGGGTTCACCGCCCTCCACCTGCGCTGCTCCACACTGGCTTCACCGCTCACCTCCAACGCTGCTCCACACTGGGTTCACCGCTCTCCTCCAACGCTGCTCCAGACTGGGTTCACCGCTCTCCTCCAGCGCTGCTCCACACTGGGTTCACCGCTCTCCTCCAACGCTGCTCCACACTGGGTTCACCGCTCTCCTCCAACGCTGCTCCACACTGGGTTCACCGCCCTCCACCTGCGCTGCTCCACACTGGGTTCACCGCTCTCCTCCAACACTGCTCCAAACTGGGTTCACCGCTCACCTCCAACGCTGCTCCAGACTGGGTTCACCGCTCTCCTCCAGCGCTGCTCCACACTGGGTTCACCGCACTCCTCCAACGCTGCTCCACACTGGGTTCACCTCTCTCCTCCAACGCTGCTCCACACTGGGTTCCCCGCTCTGCTCCAACACTGCTCCACACTGGGTTCACCGCTCTCCTCCAAAGCTGCTCCACACTGGGTTCACCGCTCTCCTCCAACGCTGCTCCACACTGGGTTCACCGCTCTCCTCCAACGCTGCTCCACTCTGGGTTCACCGCTCTCCTCCAACGCTGCTCCACAGTGGGTTCACCGCTCTCGTCCAACGCTGCTCCACACTGGGTTCACCGCTCTCCTCCAACGCTGCTCCACTCTGGGTTCACCGCTCTCCTCCAACGCTGCTCCACACTGGGTTCACCGCTCTCCTCCAACGCTGCTCCACACTGGGTTCACCGCTCTCCTCCAACGCTGCTCCACTCTGGGTTCACCGCTCTCCTCCAACACTGCTCCACAGTGGGTTCACCGCTCTCGTCCAACGCTGCTCCACGCTGGGTTCATCGTCTCCTCCAGCGCTGCTCCACACGGGGTTCACCGCTCTCATCCAATGCTGCTCCACACTGGGTTGACCGCTCTCCTCCAACGCTGCTCCACACTGGGCTCATCGTCTCCACCAGCACTGCTCCACGCTGGGTTCATCGTCTCCTCCAGCGCTGCTCCATACTGGGTTCACCGCTCTCCTCCAATGCTGCTCCACACTGGGTTCACCGCTATCCTCCATCGCTGCTCCACACTGGGTTCAACTCTCTCCTCCAAAGCTGCTCCACACGGGGTTCACCGCTCTCCTCCAACACTGCTCCACACTGGGTTCAACTCTCTCCTCCAACGCTGCTCCACACGGGGTTCACCGCTCTCCTCCAGCGCTGCTCCACGCTGGGTTCACCGCTATCCTCCATCGCTGCTCCACACTGGGTTCAACTCTCTCCTCCAAAGCTGCTCCACACGGGGTTCACCGCTCTCCTCCAACACTGCTCCACACTGGCTTCACCGCTCTCCTCCAACACTGCTCCACACTGGGTTCACCGCTCTCCTCTAATGCTGCTCCACACTGGGTTCACCGCTCTCCTCCAGCACTGCTCCACACTGGGTTCACCGCTCTCCTCCAGCACTGCTCCACAGTGGGTTCTCCGCTCTCCTCCAACGCTGCTCCACACTGGGTTCACCGCTCTCCTCCAGCACTGCTCCACACTGGCTTCACCGCTCTCCACCAACACTGCTCCACTCTGGGTTCACCGCTCTCCTCTAATGCTGCTCCACACTGGGTTCACCGCTCTCCTCCAGCACTGCTCCACACTGGGCTCACCACTCTCCTCCAATGCTGCTCCACACTGGGTTCACCGCTCTCCTCCAGCGCTGCTCCACACTGGGTTCACCGCTCTGCTCCAACGCTGCTCCACACTGGGTTCACCGCTTTCCTCCAACGCTGCTCCACACTGGGTTCACCGCTCTCCTCCAACGCTGCTCCACACTGGGTTCATCGTCTCCTCCAACGCTGCTCCACACTGGCTTCACCGCTCACCTCCAACGCTGCTCCACACTGGGTTCACCGCTCTCCTCCAACGCTGCTCCAGACTGGGTTCACCGCTCTCCTCCAGCGCTGCTCCACACTGGGTTCACCGCTCTCCTCCAACGCTGCTCCACACTGGGTTCACCGCTCTCCTCCAACGCTGCTCCACACTGGGTTCACCGCCCTCCACCTGCGCTGCTCCACACTGGGTTCACCGCTCTCCTCCAACACTGCTCCAAACTGGGTTCACCGCTCACCTCCAACGCTGCTCCAGACTGGGTTCACCGCTCTCCTCCAGCGCTGCTCCACACTGGGTTCACCGCACTCCTCCAACGCTGCTCCACACTGGGTTCACCTCTCTCCTCCAACGCTGCTCCACACTGGGTTCCCCGCTCTGCTCCAACACTGCTCCACACTGGGTTCACCGCTCTCCTCCAAAGCTGCTCCACACTGGGTTCACCGCTCTCCTCCAACGCTGCTCCACACTGGGTTCACCGCTCTCCTCCAACGCTGCTCCACTCTGGGTTCACCGCTCTCCTCCAACGCTGCTCCACAGTGGGTTCACCGCTCTCGTCCAACGCTGCTCCACACTGGGTTCACCGCTCTCCTCCAACGCTGCTCCACTCTGGGTTCACCGCTCTCCTCCAACGCTGCTCCACACTGGGTTCACCGCTCTCCTCCAACGCTGCTCCACACTGGGTTCACCGCTCTCCTCCAACGCTGCTCCACTCTGGGTTCACCGCTCTCCTCCAACACTGCTCCACAGTGGGTTCACCGCTCTCGTCCAACGCTGCTCCACGCTGGGTTCATCGTCTCCTCCAGCGCTGCTCCACACGGGGTTCACCGCTCTCATCCAATGCTGCTCCACACTGGGTTGACCGCTCTCCTCCAACGCTGCTCCACACTGGGCTCATCGTCTCCACCAGCACTGCTCCACGCTGGGTTCATCGTCTCCTCCAGCGCTGCTCCATACTGGGTTCACCGCTCTCCTCCAATGCTGCTCCACACTGGGTTCACCGCTATCCTCCATCGCTGCTCCACACTGGGTTCAACTCTCTCCTCCAAAGCTGCTCCACACGGGGTTCACCGCTCTCCTCCAACACTGCTCCACACTGGGTTCAACTCTCTCCTCCAACGCTGCTCCACACGGGGTTCACCGCTCTCCTCCAGCGCTGCTCCACGCTGGGTTCACCGCTATCCTCCATCGCTGCTCCACACTGGGTTCAACTCTCTCCTCCAAAGCTGCTCCACACGGGGTTCACCGCTCTCCTCCAACACTGCTCCACACTGGCTTCACCGCTCTCCTCCAACACTGCTCCACACTGGGTTCACCGCTCTCCTCTAATGCTGCTCCACACTGGGTTCACCGCTCTCCTCCAGCACTGCTCCACACTGGGTTCACCGCTCTCCTCCAGCACTGCTCCACAGTGGGTTCTCCGCTCTCCTCCAACGCTGCTCCACACTGGGTTCACCGCTCTCCTCCAGCACTGCTCCACACTGGCTTCACCGCTCTCCACCAACACTGCTCCACTCTGGGTTCACCGCTCTCCTCTAATGCTGCTCCACACTGGGTTCACCGCTCTCCTCCAGCACTGCTCCACACTGGGCTCACCACTCTCCTCCAATGCTGCTCCACACTGGGTTCACCGCTCTCCTCCAGCGCTGCTCCACACTGGGTTCACCGCTCTGCTCCAACGCTGCTCCACACTGGGTTCACCGCTTTCCTCCAACGCTGCTCCACACTGGGTTCACCGCTCTCCTCCAACGCTGCTCCACACTGGGTTCATCGTCTCCTCCAACGCTGCTCCACACTGGGTTCACCGCTCTCCTCCTGCACTGCTCCACACTGGGTTCACCGCTCTCCCCCAACACTGCTCCACACTGGGTTCACCGCTCTCCTCCAACACTGCTCCACACTGGGTTCACCGCTCTCCTCCAGCACTGCTCCACACTGGGTTCACCGCTCTCCTCCAGCACTGCTCCACACTGGGTTCACCGCTCTCCTCCAACGCTGCTTCACACTGGGTTCATCGTCACCTCCAACGCTGCTCCACACTGGGTTCACCGCTCTCCCCCAACGCAGCTCCACACTGGGTTCACCGCCCTCCCCCATCGCTGCTCCACACTGGGTTCACCGCTCACCTCCAACGCTGCTCCACCCTGGGTTCATCGTCAACTCCTACGCTGCTCCACTCTGGGTTCACCGCTCTCCTCCAACGCTGCTCCACACTGGGTTCACCGCTCTCCTCCAACGCTGCTCCACACTGGATTCATCGTCCCCTCCAACGAAGCTACACACTGGGTTCACCGCTCTCCTTCTGCACTGCTCCACACTGGGTTCACCGCTCTCCCCCAACACTGCTCCAAACTGGGTTCACCGCTCACCTCCAACGCTGCTCCAGACTGGGTTCACCGCTCTCCTCCAGCGCTGCTCCACACTGGGTTCACCGCTCTCCTCCAACACTGCTCCAAACTGGGTTCACCGCTCTCCTCCAACGCTGCTCCACACTGGGTTCACCGCCCTCCACCTGCGCTGCTCCACACTGGGTTCACCGCTCTCCTCCAACACTGCTCCAAACTGGGTTCACCGCTCACCTCCAACGCTGCTCCAGACTGGGTTCACCGCTCTCCTCCAGCGCTGCTCCACACTGGGTTCACCGCACTCCTCCAACGCTGCTCCACACTGGGTTCACCTCTCTCCTCCAACGCTGCTCCACACTGGGTTCCCCGCTCTGCTCCAACACTGCTCCACACTGGGTTCACCGCTCTCCTCCAAAGCTGCTCCACACTGGGTTCACCGCTCTCCTCCAACGCTGCTCCACACTGGGTTCACCGCTCTCCTCCAACGCTGCTCCACTCTGGGTTCACCGCTCTCCTCCAACGCTGCTCCACAGTGGGTTCACCGCTCTCGTCCAACGCTGCTCCACACTGGGTTCACCGCTCTCCTCCAACGCTGCTCCACTCTGGGTTCACCGCTCTCCTCCAACGCTGCTCCACACTGGGTTCACCGCTCTCCTCCAACGCTGCTCCACACTGGGTTCACCGCTCTCCTCCAACGCTGCTCCACTCTGGGTTCACCGCTCTCCTCCAACACTGCTCCACAGTGGGTTCACCGCTCTCGTCCAACGCTGCTCCACGCTGGGTTCATCGTCTCCTCCAGCGCTGCTCCACACGGGGTTCACCGCTCTCATCCAATGCTGCTCCACACTGGGTTGACCGCTCTCCTCCAACGCTGCTCCACACTGGGCTCATCGTCTCCACCAGCACTGCTCCACGCTGGGTTCATCGTCTCCTCCAGCGCTGCTCCATACTGGGTTCACCGCTCTCCTCCAATGCTGCTCCACACTGGGTTCACCGCTATCCTCCATCGCTGCTCCACACTGGGTTCAACTCTCTCCTCCAAAGCTGCTCCACACGGGGTTCACCGCTCTCCTCCAACACTGCTCCACACTGGGTTCAACTCTCTCCTCCAACGCTGCTCCACACGGGGTTCACCGCTCTCCTCCAGCGCTGCTCCACGCTGGGTTCACCGCTATCCTCCATCGCTGCTCCACACTGGGTTCAACTCTCTCCTCCAAAGCTGCTCCACACGGGGTTCACCGCTCTCCTCCAACACTGCTCCACACTGGCTTCACCGCTCTCCTCCAACACTGCTCCACACTGGGTTCACCGCTCTCCTCTAATGCTGCTCCACACTGGGTTCACCGCTCTCCTCCAGCACTGCTCCACACTGGGTTCACCGCTCTCCTCCAGCACTGCTCCACAGTGGGTTCTCCGCTCTCCTCCAACGCTGCTCCACACTGGGTTCACCGCTCTCCTCCAGCACTGCTCCACACTGGCTTCACCGCTCTCCACCAACACTGCTCCACTCTGGGTTCACCGCTCTCCTCTAATGCTGCTCCACACTGGGTTCACCGCTCTCCTCCAGCACTGCTCCACACTGGGCTCACCACTCTCCTCCAATGCTGCTCCACACTGGGTTCACCGCTCTCCTCCAGCGCTGCTCCACACTGGGTTCACCGCTCTGCTCCAACGCTGCTCCACACTGGGTTCACCGCTTTCCTCCAACGCTGCTCCACACTGGGTTCACCGCTCTCCTCCAACGCTGCTCCACACTGGGTTCATCGTCTCCTCCAACGCTGCTCCACACTGGGTTCACCGCTCTCCTCCTGCACTGCTCCACACTGGGTTCACCGCTCTCCCCCAACACTGCTCCACACTGGGTTCACCGCTCTCCTCCAACACTGCTCCACACTGGGTTCACCGCTCTCCTCCAGCACTGCTCCACACTGGGTTCACCGCTCTCCTCCAGCACTGCTCCACACTGGGTTCACCGCTCTCCTCCAACGCTGCTTCACACTGGGTTCATCGTCACCTCCAACGCTGCTCCACACTGGGTTCACCGCTCTCCCCCAACGCAGCTCCACACTGGGTTCACCGCCCTCCCCCATCGCTGCTCCACACTGGGTTCACCGCTCACCTCCAACGCTGCTCCACCCTGGGTTCATCGTCAACTCCTACGCTGCTCCACTCTGGGTTCACCGCTCTCCTCCAACGCTGCTCCACACTGGGTTCACCGCTCTCCTCCAACGCTGCTCCACACTGGATTCATCGTCCCCTCCAACGAAGCTACACACTGGGTTCACCGCTCTCCTTCTGCACTGCTCCACACTGGGTTCACCGCTCTCCCCCAACACTGATCCACACTGGGTTCACCGCTCTCCTCCAACACTGCTCCACACTGGGTTCACCGCTCTCCTCCAATGCTGCTCCACACTGGGTTCAGCTCTCTCCTAAAACACTGCTCCACACAGGGTTCACCACTCTCCTACAACGCTGCTCCACACTGGGTTCACCGCTCTCCACCAACGCTGCTCCACACTGGGCTCACCGCTCTGCTCCAACGCTGCTCCACACTGGGTTCACCGCTCTCCTCCGACGCTGCTCCACACTGGGTTCACCGCTCTCCTCCAACGCTGCTCCACACTGGGTTCATCGTATCCTCCAACGCTGCTCCACACTGGGTTCACCGCTCTCCTCCTGCACTGCTCCACACTGGGTTCACCGCTCTCCCCCAACACTGCTCCACACTGGGTTCACCGCTCTCCTCCAACACTGCTCCACACTGGGTTCACCGCTCTCCTCCAGCACTGCTCCACACTGGGTTCACCGCTCTCCTCCAGCACTGCTCCACACTGGTTTCACCGCTCACCTCCAACGCTGCTCCACACTGGATTCAACGTCTCCTCCAGCGCTGCTCCACACTGGGTTCATCGTCTCCTCCAACGCTGCTTCACACTGGGTTCACTGCCCTTCTCCAAGGCTGCTCCACAGTGGGTTCACCGCTCTCCTCCAACGCTGCTCCACACTGGGTTCACCGCTCTCCTCCAACGCTGCTCCACACTGGGTTCACTGCTCTCCTCCAACGCTGCTCCACACTGGGTTCACTGCTCTCCTCCAACGCTGCTCCACACTGGGTTCACCGCTCTCCTCCAACGCTACTCCACACTGGGTTCACCGCTCTCCTCCAACGCTGCTCCACACTGGGTTCACCGCTCTCCTCCAACGCTGCTCCACACTGGGTTCACCGCTCTCCCCCAACGCTGCTCCACAAGGGGTTCAATGCTCACCTCCAACGCTGCTCCACACTGGGTTCACCGCTCTCCTCCAGCGCTGCTCCACACTGGGTTCACCGCTATCCTCCATCGCTGCTCCACACTGGGTTCAACTCTCTCCTCCAAAGCTGCTCCACACGGGGTTCACCGCTCTCCTCCAGCGCTGCTCCACACTGGGTTCACCGCTCTCCTCCAACACTGCTCCACACTGGGTTCAACTCTCTCCTCCAGCGCTGCTCCACACTGGGTTCATCGTCTCCTCCAACACTGCTCCACACTGGCTTCACCGCTCTCCTCCAACACTGCTCCACACTGGGTTCACCGCTCTCCTCTAATGCTGCTCCACACTGGGTTCACCGCTCTCCTCCAGCGCTGCTCCACACTGGGTTCACCGCTCTCCTCCAACACTGCTCCACACTGGGTTCACCGCTCACCTCCAACGCTGCTCCACACTGGGTTCACCGCTCTACTCCAACGCTGCTCCACACTGGGTTCACCGCTCTTCTCCAACGCTGCTCCACACTGGGTTCACCGCCCTCCACCTGCGCTGCTCCACACTGGGTTCACCGCTCACCTCCAACGCTGCTCCACACTGGGTTCACCGCTCTACTCCAACGCTGCTCCAGACTGGGTTCACCGCTCTCCTCCAGCGCTGCTCCACACTGGGTTCACCGCTCTCCTCCAACGCTGCTCCACACTGGGTTCACCGCTCTCCTCCAACGCTGCTCCACACTGGGTTCACCGCCCTCCACCTGCGCTGCTCCACACTGGGTTCACCGCTCACCTCCAACGCTGCTCCACACTGGGTTCACCGCTCTACTCCAACGCTGCTCCAGACTGGGTTCACCGCTCTCCTCCAGCGCTGCTCCACACTGGGTTCACCGCACTCCTCCAACGCTGCTCCACACTGGGTTCACGGCTCTGCTCCAACGCTGCTCCACACTGGGTTCACCGCTCTCCTCCAACGCTGCTCCACACTGGGCTCACCACTCTTCTCCAACGCTGCTCCACACTGGGTTCACCTCTCTCCTCCAACGCTGCTCCACACTGGGTTCCCCGCTCTGCTCCAACACTGCTCCACACTGGGTTCACCGCTCTCCTCCAAAGCTGCTCCACACTGGGTTCACCGCTCTCCTCCAACGCTGCTCCACACTGGGTTCACCGCTCTCCTCCAACGCTGCTCCACAGTGGGTTCACCGCTCTCCTCCAACGCTGCTCCACACTGGGTTCACCGCTCTCCTCCAACGCTGCTCCACAGTGGGTTCACCGCTCTCCTCCAACGCTGCTCCACAGTGGGTTCACCGCTCTCGTCCAACGCTGCTCCACGCTGGGTTCATCGTCTCCTCCAGCGCTGCTCCACACGGGGTTCACCGCTCTCATCCAATGCTGCTCCACACTGGGTTGACCGCTCTCCTCCAACGCTGCTCCACACTGGGCTCATCGTCTCCACCAGCACTGCTCCACGCTGGGTTCATCATCTCCTCCAGCGCTGCTCCATACTGGGTTCACCGCTCTCCTCCAAAGCTGCTCCACACGGGGTTCACCGCTCTCCTCCAACACTGCTCCACACTGGGTTCAACTCTCTCCTCCAACGCTGCTCCACACGGGGTTCACCGCTCTCCTCCAGCGCTGCTCCACACTGGGTTCACCGCTCTCCTCCAATGCTGCTCCACACTGGGTTCACCGCTATCCTCCATCGCTGCTCCACACTGGGTTCAACTCTCTCCTCCAAAGCTGCTCCACACGGGGTTCACCGCTCTCCTCCAACACTGCTCCACACTGGCTTCACCGCTCTCCTCCAACACTGCTCCACACTGGGTTCACCGCTCTCCTCTAATGCTGCTCCACACTGGGTTCACCGCTCTCCTCCAGCACTGCTCCACACTGGGTTCACCGCTCTCCTCCAGCACTGCTCCACAGTGGGTTCTCCGCTCTCCTCCAACGCTGATCCACACTGGGTTCACCTCTCTCCTCCAACGCTGCTCCACACTGGGTTCACCGCTCTCCTCCAGCGCTGCACCACACTGGGTTCACCGCTCTCGTCCAACGCTGCTCCACACTGGGTTCACCGCTCTCCTCCAGCGCTGCTCCACACTGGGTTCACCGCTCTCCTCCATCGCTGCTCCACGCTGGGTTCATCGTCTCCTCCAGCGCTGCTCCACACGGGGTTCACCGCTCTCCTCAAATGCTGCTCCACACTGGGTTCATCGTCTCCTCCAGCGCTGCTCCACACTGGGTTCACCGCTCTCCTCCAATGCTGCTCCACACTGGGTTCACCGCTATCCTCCAGCGCTGCTCCACACTGGGTTCTACTCTCTCCTCCAACGCTGCTCCACACGGGGTTCACCGCTCTCCTCCAGCGCTGCTCCACACTGGGTTCACCGCTCTCCTCCAACGCTGCTCCACACTGGGGTCATTATCTCCTCCAACACTGCTCCACACTGGGTTCATCGTCTCCTCCATCGCTGCTTCACACTGGGTTCACCGCCCTTCTCCAAGGCTGCTCCACACTGGGTTCACCGCTCTCCTCCAATGCTGCTCCACACTGGGTTCACCGCTCTCCTCCAACGCTGCTCCACACTGGGTTCACCGCTCTCCTCCAAACGCTACTCCACACTGGGTTCCCCACTCTCCTCCATGGCTGCTCCACACTGGGTTCACCGCTCTCCTCCAACGCTGCTCCACACTGGGTTCACCGCTCTCCTCCATGGCTGCTCCACACTGGGTTCACCGCTCTCCTCGAACGCTGCTCCACACTGGGTTCACCGCTCTCCTCCAACGCTGCTCCACACTGGGTTAACCGCTCTCCTCCAACATTGCTCCACACTGGGTTCACCGCTCTCCTCCAACGCTGCTCCACACTGGGTTCACCACTCTCCTCCAACACTGCTCCACACTGGGTTCACCGCTCTCCTCCAACGCTGCCCACACTGGGCTCACCACTCTCCTCCAACGCTGCTCCACACTGGGTTCCCCGCTCTCCTCAAACACTGCTCCACACTGGGTTCACCGCACTCCTCCAGCGCTGCTCCACACTGGGTACACCGCTCTCCTCCAGCGCTGCTCCACACTGGGTACACCGCTCTCCTCCAACGCTGCTCCACACTGGGTTCACCGCTCTCCACCTGCACTGCTCCACACTGGGCTCATCGCTCTCCTCCAATGCTGCTCCACACTGGGTTCACCGCTCTCCTCCAACGCTGCTCCACACGGGGTTCACCGCTCTCCTCCAACGCTGCTCCACACTGGGTTCACCGCCCTCCACCTGCGCTGCTCCACACGGGGTTCACCGCTCTCCTCCAACACTGCTCCACACTGGGTTCCCCGCTCACCTCCAACGCTGCTCCACACTGGGTTCACGGCTCTACTCCAACGCTGCTCCAGACTGGGTTCACCGCTCTCCTCCAGCGCTGCTCCACACTGGGTTCACCGCTCTCCTCCAACGGTGCTCCACACTGGGTTCACCGCTCTGCTCCAACGCTGCTCCACACTGGGTTCACCGCTCTCCTCCAACGCTGCTCCACACTGGGCTCACCTCTCTCCTCCAACGCTGCTCCACACTGGGTTCACCTCTCTCCTCCAACGCTGCTCCACACTGGATTCACCGATCTCCTCCAACGCTGCTCCACACTGGGTTCCCCGCTCTGCTCCAACACTGCTCCACACTGGGTTCACCGCTCTCCTCCAAAGCTGCTCCACACTGGGTTCACCGCTCTCCTCCAACGCTGCTCCACACAGGGTTTACCGCTCTCCTCCAACGCTGCTCCACACTGGGTTCACCGCTCTCGTCCAACGCTGCTCCACACTGGGTTCACCGCTCTCCTCCAGCACTGCTCCACGCTGGGTTCATCGTCTCCTCCAGCACTGCTCCACGCTGGGTTCATCGTCTCCTCCAGCGCTGCTCCACACTGGGTTCACCGCTCTCCTCCAATGCTGCTCCACACTGGGTTCACCGCTATCCTCCATCGCCGCTCCACACTGGGTTCAACTCTCTACTCCAACGCTGCTCCACACGGGGTTCACTGCTCTCCTCCAGCGCTGCTCCACACTGGGTTCACCGCTCTCCTCCAATGCTGCTCCACACTGGGTTCACCGCTATCCTCCAACGCTGCTCCACACTGGGTTCACCGCTCTCCTCCAGCGCTGCTCCACACTGGGTTCACCGCTCTCCTCCATCGCTGCTCCACGCTGGGTTCATCGTCTCCTCCAGCGCTGCTCCACACGGGGTTCACCGCTGTCCTCAAATGCTGCTCCACACTGGGTTCATCGTCTCCTCCAGCGCTGCTCCACACTGGGTTCACCGCTCTCCTCCAATGCTGCTCCACACTGGGTTCACCGCTATCCTCCATCGCTGCTCCACACTGGGTTCTACTCTCTCCTCCAACGTTGCTCCACACGGGGTTCACCGCTCTCCTCCAGCGCTGCACCACACTGTGTTCACCGCTCTCCTCCAACGCTGGTCCACACAGGGTTTACCGCTCTCCTCCAACGCTGCCCACACTGGGCTCACCACTCTCCTCCAACGCTGCTCCACACTGGGTTCCCCGCTCTCCTCAAACACTGCTCCACACTGGGTTCACCGCACTCCTCCAGCGCTGCTCCACACTGGGTACACCGCTCTCCTCCAGCGCTGCTCCACACTGGGTACACCGCTCTCCTCCAACGCTGCTCCACACTGGGTTCACCGCTCTCCACCTGCACTGCTCCACACTGGGTTCATCGCTCTCCTCCAATGCTGCTCCACACTGGGTTCACCGCTCTCCTCCAGCGCTGCTCGAGACAATGTTCACCGCTCTCCTCCAACGCTGCTCCACACTGGGTTCACCGCTCTCCTCCAACGCTGCTCCACACTGGGTTCACCGCCCTCCACCTGCGCTGCTCCACACGGGGTTCACCGCTCTCCTCCAACACTGCTCCACACTGGGTTCACCGCTCACCTCCAACGCTGCTCCACACTGGGTTCACGGCTCTACTCCAACGCTGCTCCAGACTGGGTTCACCGCTCTCCTCCAGCGCTGCTCCACACTGGGTTCACCGCTCTCCTCCAACGGTGCTCCACACTGGGTTCACCGCTCTCCTCCAACGGTGCTCCACACTGGGTTCACCGCTCTGCTCCAACGCTGCTCCACACTGGGTTCACCGCTCTCCTCCAACGCTGCTCCACACTGGGCTCACCTCTCTCCTCCAACGCTGCTCCACACTGGGTTCACCTCTCTCGTCCAACGCTGCTCCACACTGGATTCACCGATCTCCTCCAACGCTGCTCCACACTGGGTTCCCCGCTCTGCTCCAACACTGCTCCACACTGGGTTCACCGCTCTCCTCCAAAGCTGCTCCACACTGGGTTCACCGCTGTCCTCCAACGCTGCTCCACACAGGGTTTACCGCTCTCCTCCAACGCTGCTCCACACTGGGTTCACCGCTCTCGTCCAACGCTGCTCCACACTGGGTTCACCGCTCTCCTCCAGCACTGCTCCACGCTGGGTTCATCGTCTCCTCCAGCACTGCTCCACGCTGGGTTCATCGTCTCCTCCAGCGCTGCTCCACACTGGGTTCACCGCTCTCCTCCAATGCTGCTCCACACTGGGTTCACCGCTATCC